>NW_024354502.1:3078234-3298748 GCF_902729225.1 Pteropus medius | reverse complement strand
TTATTTAAAGGAAAAAAAGTTTCTACCCACTTGAAGGTGGTTTTACTACGAAAATGCAAAAGCTTGGAGGAAGTGAGAAAGAAGGGTGAAGGGAAGTTAGAAGAGAGAAGGAAAGGGAAAAAAACAAAAGCCCTGGGTTTTTCCAGACAATGAGATTTCGTAAAGGGCGGCACACTCAGACTGCCCAAGAAATCGGCCAGTCGAGACACTGGATGCTGAGGACACCTTAGAAATTCCAACACAGTCCCTCCTTTTCTATCCTGTACCGCTGTCCACCAAGAAGTCCCAGAAAGTTCTCTCCTGAGGCCCGGTTCTGACCAGGTTCACATCTGAGGAGATCGCTAGAAGGCATCCCCAGAACTGTGAAAAAAGTCTCCACGCAGACCCCCGCACACGCACACGCACTGGGGGGTTCACCGGAGAACACATCGAGGTTTCACGCCTTTCCAGACAGACCCAGATCAAAGGAGGTGAGACTTGTCTGCCAAGTCCAAAGTCACAGGCAAAGGGGAAAACATTCTCCTGCCTGGAACCACCTGAATTTCTTCGGAGAGGAGGGTGGGAAGGTTTCAAATCCTCAGCAGTTTGCTGGAAACAGAACTCAGATCGCACTGGGATCTAAGAGAAAGGAAAAGCCCCCTGTCACAGAAAAGGGAAGAGAAAGTGGGCTTGTATACAAGCATGTAAAGGATCCCCTTAATCAAGCTGTTTGGCTGTCACCATGCTCCCCACACCACACACGCCACCCCTGAGGGCTGTCCTCTCTTCCAACCTCCAGGGGATCCAACGACCTTGACAACTACTCAGCCACCACCACACGGCTCAAACGTCACCTCATCCGGGGCATTCTTGGATGCATGTGCTGCCCTCACATCACGTAACCCACTGTGAGCTCGAGGACTCAGAATGGAGGGAGGCAAAGCATTTCTAGTAAGAGGGGGTGGCAGGGATGCAGGGGGGACTCAAGTGAGAGGCAGGGATGCAGCGGGGATCCAGCAATGATCTAGCCAGAAGGAAGACAGGGAGGCAGAGAGGACCCAAGCAGGCTCTCTCCACGGGACACTGGGGAGGTGCATTTATGCCGGGGAGCAGGGGACGGGCAGGTGGACAACGTGACCACAAACAGCTTTCAAGGGCAAGGTCCACAGCTCAGCCACAAATGGGACAGTGGAGGAAGACCAGGCAGCCTTCATTCAGGTGGCAAATGACATAAATCCAAACCAGTCAGGTGACGAAAGGACCTGGCTAACGGGTCCCACACCTGACAGCAACCTGGTCCCTTGGGTAGTGGGGAGAATGATTTCCTTGTCTTACTTCTGAGGAAGAAGGCACACCTAATCTTCAACTCCTCAAGAGTTTGGGGGCCACCCCAAAAATGTGTGAGTTGGCTGCCCCACCCGCACCTCCGAGGTTGAGCTCTGAGCACACCCCTGGGTGCTTCTCCTCTTCTGCCTCCGCTTCTGCCACTTCCCCCACAGCCAGGAGGCCGGGCAGGCCCCTGGCCTAACGCATGGCACAGGACTCAGCCAGTGGCCACTCTAGCTTTGGGGTTCTGTTGTGCTCTGTTTTGCACTGTATTAAACAGAAGCCCAAGATGGCATCCCACACACGGAGCAGAAGAATAAACTGTGTGTAACTCAACGGCACGGCTGGTTAACGGTGTCCCGTGAATAATGCAACTGCCTCTCCCAGCCCAGCCCGCTGTGAGTGTTGCCCGGTGGACAGCTGAGGGAATCAGACACTGAGCTGCCGCACAGGGGACATGGAGGGCCTGGAGCCACGGCTGGAGAAGGGCCATTTCAGAGCAGCCAGAGCTGGAGAAGACGCTTGGGAGGAGGAATCCAGTTTAGCTGAGACTAAAACACAGACCAGCAGGGGCTGGCTACAGGGAGCCATGTTCCAGCTCGAAGGCCTCTGTCCTGCCCAGTTTCCAGACAGAGCCTGGCTACCAGTAATCATGGCTGACGAGAACTCAAGTCTTGGGCAGACAACTGGACAGGTAAACTGCCAGGCATCTCTTTTCACCTTGACAAGCATCACTGTCACCAGCACCATCGTTATCACCACCATTTTCTAAGCAGTGGCTAGGTGCCAGGTACCTATATTAGCGTTTCTCAAACTTTAACTTAAATATCCACCATCTGGGGATCTTGCAAAAACACAGGTGTTGATTCCCTTGGTCTGAGGTGGGGCCTGGATGTTGCATGTTTAATCGGAGTGACGCTGTGGTCCCCAGACCTGCCCGAGTTTGTGGTCCAAGCGCTGCCTTGACTCTGGCCAGCGTGAGCAGCAGGATGAACGCCCAGCCTCGGGGCCCGGCCTTGGGGCCCAGCCTCAGGGCTCCAGACAGTCACTCGGCAGGCAGGCTGGGTCCTGCTTTATATTGGGGTCCTGTAGGAGCCCAGACAGAGTAGAATGGGGGTGCAAAGGCTCCCCAAACACACAATCCCAATTACAACTAACTGCAAATGCCTCGGGGGAGCCATAATATCACCCTAGCAATGGTCAGGATCCTCAATCACGTGAAAAACACACAACAAAGAAATGCCCTTTGTGCAGCAAAAGGTCTGCTAGGAACGCACTGGAAATGCTCACAGCTGCTGTCCTGAGTGGTATAATTACGGGTAATTTGATCACATCCTCAGGTTTTCTGTGGACACTGGAACCAACCTGCTCCTACCAGGAGATGGGACAGCCTGTCTGGAGCATCACCATGGGCTGCAGTTGCCACCACCTCTGCCACCAGCTCCCTCCCCAGGTCTGTGGAAAAACTTCAGCAGGGTGAGCGCGTGGAACACAGCCCACAACGTCCCTTCCCTTCTTCTTCTGGGTATATGTAGCTGAGATTTTAGGGAAATGAAAAGCAAACCTTCAAGAGGAAGTCTATGACCTAAGCAGGAGTGCCTCTGGACCCCTTGCTTCTTTAAGTGCAAGACAGCAATCTGCGGCTTCCGGAAGTGGGTGCGCGGGACGAAGGACAGGGCCCATGCACGCCTGTCACAGCTTCGTCCCCAAAACCACCCCTCCCCGCCCCAGCCTGCAAGATGAAGGACTCCCAAGATCCTCAGATGAAAGGCACTGTGCAAGCCCATCCATCATAAAAACCATCCTAGGCTTTTATTCTCTGATTGGAGCTTGCCTAATCCACTAATTATCCCTGTCCATCAAGTGGATGACAGCCTTGGAGATAATCAATGGTTGCTTCCTTGCACGCCCACCCTCACCCACTCGCCCAAGCTCACCAGCAATAAATATGCCTGTAAAAAGGAAGGGTTAGCCACAAAAGGTGCTTCCTCCATCCATCCTCCCCTCACAAACTGCTCCATTTGTAACTCTGACACCCTAATTAAGTCAGGGACATCAGGCTTCTTTTTCTTCCTCCTGTATTCTGAGGTTCCAGGCTCAGAATGCCTGTTTTCTGACATATATAGGGGGGGGCTCCACTTGAAATAAAAAAGAACCAAACAAATACATCAACCATATCTTCGAAGTAGTATATATTTTTAAAGTTTTCTACCAAAAAACATTCCCTTAGTCTACCCTGAACCTTCCAATAGAAGAGCCATTCGCCACGTGGACTTATATAAATTTAAATTAATTACAATTAAATAAAAGTAAACATTCAGTTCCTCACCCAAGCACTCAAGAGCTACATGTGGCTAGTGGCTCCAACACTGGACAGTGGAGATGTAAAACAGTATCATCATCGCAGAAAAGTCTATAGGGCAGCACTGGCCCTAAAATGACAAAGTCACGGAGCATCCCTGGGGTTTTTTTATGACTGCAGCTTAGTTTCTGGTTCTATATTTTTAACTTTCACAAAATTGGGGTGTGTGTCACGCTCTACATTTTTTTTTTGAAAATAAAATCCCTGTCCTCTCTTTTCCAATCCCCAAATTCATCTCCCTCCCCGCACCCCGTTTTTACCACCATGATATCTCTTCATCATTTCAGACAGTTGTCTGGAGCCTTCCAAGAGTCCCAGTTTGCCTCATGATTATCATCTCACTTCATACAGTACTTCAGAGGGCACAAAGGGCTTTCGCAACAGCCCCGGGAGGGCGGCTGGCAGCAGGCAGGTAACTTTTCCCACAGGTAACGCTTCCAGTCCTCCCCAGCTCAGCCCACCGAGGTCAGGCAACTTGCCTGAGGTCAGGGACGGTGTTCCCTCACACCTGAGTTATCCCACGCTCGTCTCCCTGAGGTAGCCCAGTTCTTTTGAAAATGAGATTGTTCGTGGGTTCACCTGAAACTTCCTGCTTCTCCACACCCGGACACTTGGGAACTCCATGTCAAGCACCCAATGCAGGGGCTGCCTGGCCTTCCCCAAGTTCTAGTAAAAAAAAAATCTGTGTACGGTTCAGCCTCCCCAGAATAAAAAATACGCACCTCCCCTCGAACCTCGGTCCCACTATACAGAGTCCAAAGCTTCTGCTCTACTTGCTTATTCCTGCATATAAACGTCCGCGTGAGAGAATGAGCCTAAGCAAAATACCTGGTGACCTGCAAGCCCTATAAAAATGTTAAGTGTCCTTAGCATTATTTCCGTTTGCGCGCCTACACTCATCCGCTTCTCCTCCCAGGAGACGTGTTCTCTTTGACTTGCCTCCGACTCCAAAACCGCTCTGCCTGACTGGGACCCGTTCCTCCTGAGGGCAATGTCACCAATGCCCTGAGCAGAGACACCCAGAGCGGATCCTGAGTGTGCCTGGGGTTGTGTTGTCCTCGGGGAGCACCTCTGTGCTCATCCTGTATTCACTCTGAAGCTGTAAACTCTCCCAAGGCAGGGGCAGTGTGAACGACTTGTCACATCCACCTCAGGGAGCAGTGGCTTCACTGCACTGGACACAGTTCGTGTCTCTGACACCTCCCACTAAACAGGGCCTCCTCTACACCCCCAAACCCTACCGCTCTGCTGGGAATGACACCCAGGTAGGCGTCACCAAAAAGGGTGATGGCTGTGTTTGTTACTTCTACAGTCACTGCCCTGGTTTTAGTGTCTTCCCACTGGATATCTTTCTTATTCTGGAGTGTGAAAGGACCAGTAGGGTCGAGGGGTTAAGAGCACAGCTCCAGAGTCAGACTGTCCAGCTTCAGATCACCCACTGGCTGACCGAAGCTACTCAGTCACCAGATGCTGCCCTGTCTTCATCTGGAAGTGATGCCCACAGTACCACCCACCTCAAAGGATAGGAATGAAAGTAAGGGAGATAACACAAGTACTTAGAAGGCTGAGTACCCAATAAATGCCAGCAAACCTGTTTTAATGAGTCAATGTAACAATGCCAGCCACGCTGACTCAGACATTTAATGAGCACCTACTATGCGCAGGCACCAAGTGAAGTATAGGCCATACAGAGATAAGGGATCACCAACGTGTAAGCCGCCAATCCCAAGGCCTTCGGAGGGCACCACGCTCCAAATATAAAGTACCGGAAGGTGGGGTTGGTGCAAGCTTGGGGTGGGGGATGCCTTTCCCAGGTCTTAAAGGATAAAAGGGAATTTTCCTGGCAAAGAGGAAAGAAAGAAGGAAGGAAGGGAGGAAGCATTATCTGCAAAAGAGAGAAAATTAACAAAAGAAAGGAAGTCTAGAAGGTCTGATACATTCAGGCCCAGAAATCATTTTGTTCACCAGGAACACATCCCAGGGAGGGGCAATCTGGGGGGTGGGCAGGCACAGCTGAAAGAGCCCTCTTAATCACATGACTGCAGAGGAGGTTCTTGGTGGCTCAGGGTGGCCCAAGAACCAGCCCCACTTCCACCTACTCATGGTACAATCCCAGCACGACCTACCAGACTCTGACTGGGGAGCATCTGTTAAAACTGCAGATACCTGAGCCCCACCCCAGATCCACACGATGGAAATCTCTGGGGCTGGGCCCTGGGGGGACACTCAAGCTCTGCTCACTAAAATCACGTACAGCAAGATTTGAGAATCCCCGGTACCAGATAAGATGCCGTATCCCTCTGAGGCCCTGGAAGCTGTGGCCTCAGGAACTTCTCAGTCCTCAAGTCCCCTCAGAAGCAACCGTGGTGATGAGCAATCCCACGTGGGAGTGTGAGCTCTCAGAAAGGCACCTGGCAATGGCTTCCGAAAGCCTTGAAAAGTACATACCTCTGACCCAGGATAAATTCGCCACGGGAAACGTGACTACAGAAGTCAACAGATGGCAATGACTCCAGAAATAGCACTCACGGTTATCACCCTTTTTGGTGACACCCACCCAAGTGTCATTTCCAGCAGCCTGGGGTGGGATCTGAGGGTCCCGTCCCGGAGGAGGCCTTGTTTAGTGGAAGGTAGCAGAGCACACCAGCTGTGCCCAGTGTGGAAGGCCACTGCTCCCTGGGAGGGAGATGTGACAAGTTGATCACACTGCCCCTGCTTTAGGAGAGTTTACAATTTGAAAGCGGGAAGAAATGTTCATTTAGGAGAGCAAAACCCTAATGTAATATAAACTAATGTCTAGCTACAAGGATATGTTCGTCACAGTGCTGCTTATAATTTGTGGAAACCTGGGCACGGCCTAAACACGAACCAGCAAGGACCTGGCTCACCTCGGGCCTTCGCACATGCTCTTCCCGTGCCCGGGACATTCTTCCTCTGATAGCCATATACTTCATGAGCTATTGCTCAAACGTCACCTCTTCTGTGAGGCTCTCCCGAAAAAAACAACACTGTCCCTGCTTTATTCTTCCCCACTGCACATAATCCTTCTAATCTGCAAGACAACTGACTAATTCAGTGAGTCTGACCCCAGCACACCGGAATATAAATTCCAGGAGGGCAGGATTTGTGTCCATTTTATTTACTACAACACTTAACGGAGAGCCTGGCACAGAGTAGGTCCTCAAATAGGAATGAATTAACTACAACATACAAAACAGTAGAACACCACGCAGCCATTAAAACTGACACGGCTTATAATTACATGTATGGAAAGGCTGTGCAGTGAAAAGCTACGTAAAAAAAGAAATCTCTGGCACAGCAGAGGCCACACGAACCTTCGTCTGAAATGTGTGTACAAAACCCACTTTGTGACCAAGTGGTTAAGGGTGACTTATTTTTTTTTTTACCTAACTGAGGTTTCTCAGTTTGTCTTCCATTAACTTTATATTACTTGCATAATCTGTGAGAAGTAATCCCTCATGAAATGCTCTCAAAACATCTGCTAATTTATTTTTAGGAAAAAGCTTCCTCCTTAGTGGCTTAATTAGGGTGTCCCTAATTAGGGCCAGCAAGACATCAAAGAGGCCAGCTTCCAGGGGACCTTGAGATTGCAGGACATCTCAGACCCCCCCCCGCCCCCCACCGAGTGCTCCGCCCCCGCCTCCAGGAGCTCAGATGCCAAAGGCTTGGCCATCAGAGAGCTACTCCTGGCTCCGCTCCCCGCTACTTGCTTCCTATTGGGGTGCCTCATCCAATTATTCAGGCCTAGATCACATCCTGCTGGAGAGCTAGCTTTGAAGGTTCGGTAAACAATCACTTCAAAACAAAGAGTGAGCGACCATTAAAGCAAACTCAAAGACTTCCGTAATGGGCTGCGGCTCAAGCAAGACTGAGGTCTGTCTCCTTAGGAACTAATCTCAAAGCTGGTCCAGCCTCCTAGGGCAAATATCCCCCTTCCTGTTTGCACTCAGTCATGTGGGTGCACAGCCGTCACTGGGGTGACCCTGATGGAGGGGGCTTCTCTAGCAAAACAAACATGTCATGTGGTTGTCACCTTGGACAACTGTGTCAGATCCTTAGGTCTCACACCCGCCTACCCCCCACATACTTCCCTCTGCTGACAAGTCAGAGGCACTCACAGGGTGAATCAACTGCCCAACGACCTCATGTCGTTGGCTGATTAAACTCCTCTTCAAACAGAGGGAGGCCTCTGGAGCTTCTTGAAGCATCTTAGAGAAGAGCCTAGATCTTTATGCTTGATCTGGTTCATCCTGAGTCCTGAAGGTATAAACAGACTAGTCATCAAAGAGATCAATGAAAGACACCCATTGCGGAATCTAAAAAGGAATCCCAGAATGCCGTGTGGTGAGAGGGAGCCCGGCGTGGTAGAGAAGGGCTGAGGCCCTGGACCAAGACCACCCGGGTTCAAATCCCAGCTGCACCTCTCACTCCTTGTACAATGTGGGCAGACGGCTTGACCTCTCTGCACCTGGTTCCTCAGCTGTGAAATGGGAATTACAGCAGGAACTACCTTACCGGGTCTTGTGACGATTAAGGGTTTGTATTTGTAAAGCACTGGAATAGTGGTTGGTTGTACCATATAAATGCTTGTGAAAAAGGTAAAACAAACACCAGGTCTCAGCCTGGGTATCATCTGTGCCAAAAGCCCCCGACTCTGTCCTCTCACTCCAAATACGACTCAGAGGCCCTCCCCGGGACCTCCACAACCCTTACGCTGACACCTTGACACCAACCACACTGATTTCTAATTCCTTGTCTGCTCCTCTTCTAAACAACTTTAGGAAGGGCTCCGTCTGTCTTGTTTAGAGGTGCATCTCCCACCCAGCGGTGCCTGGCATAGAGCAGGCACACCATCATATGTGCTGAATACTGCTTCTCTCAAGTTAGTTATATGCTTAAAGTGGAAAAGCATTTCACTCCTGTGAAGACAGAGGTTTTTTGGACTTTCTGAGACATCTGAATGCCACCATCAGCAGGGTAGCCCCCTGGAAATTATCAGGTAGCTCAGACCGATACACCGAGCATTTTATTTACCATTTATTTCATGCTAGCCCTTTACATAGACTTTCTCATTTATCCTTCTATAATGTTAAGAAGGAAGCTATTATCTCCCCCTCCCCATTTTTACAGATAGGAAAATCAGGGCTCGGGGGGCTGAGGAACTTGCCCAGTCACAGAGCTAGGAGGTGGCAGAGCCGGGCTTCAAAGGCCAAGGGCAACCACTAAAGGCAGCATGCAATAAAAACACTACGTAGGGTCGACACAGAATGTGACAAGTGCTGACGGGTATCTGGCTTGGCGGAAAGAGGGACCAAATTAGGTAACTTTCTGGTAGTACCTTGAAGGATGAGAAAGATTTCATCAGGCAACAATGGCAGCAAGGGTCCTCTACGTGGGACAAACAGCGAGAATGCAGAACACAGGATGTGATCAGAGAAGCTGGGGATCCAGGTTGGGGAGTACTGGGCACAGAGCAGGCCACTCGGCTAGCGCCAAATCATGGGGGCCCCTGAATACCAAGCTAAGGCAGGGGAGCCACATTTAGCAGGTAGGCAGGTAGCAAGAACCCCAATACAGCCAAGTCAAGAGAAGGGGCAGAAGCTCGAAAGGAAGCTGTTGCTACAGGGCAGGCTACAGGCAAATGAGGCCACTTACTCAGGTGGTCACACCAGAAAAAGAAGGGAAATTCAAATAATGTGGACGGAAAAAGCTGGTCCTTACTAGCAACTCCTCCCTCTCCCCTTACCCTGGTGTAAACATCTATAAAAGACATTTTTAAGCATTAAATGCCCTGAGGACCTCAGCCAGGCACCCAGTCCTCCCCTCGCCTTACACACTGACAGTGGGTTTGCAAACAGAGAAATGCAAATGGGAGGTCTGGTGGAGCCAGATGAGGTTATAATGAACTCAACAGTGACTTAGCAATAAAAAAAAACAAACTCAACTTCTCCATTTCTTGCAATTTCACTGCAAGTTCTAAATACATCTGGGTGAGGCAGGAGGGTACTATTTGCCCTAAGAAGTGGCAGAGATAATTACTACACTGAGTTAAAGACTTTGGCGGTCTTCATGCCCAAATCTACAAGACAGAATAATATCGGCAGCTAATATCTGACTGCCTGCAGGCCAGAAACCCTTCACAAGCATTTCAGAATCCTCACAGCCCTGTAAGGGGACACTTTATTAGACCCATTTCACAGAAGAGGCGAATGAGGCTCAACAAGGCAAGTAACTTGCCCACAGGATTTAAAACCAGACTTCTTCGACTCTAAGGGGAGCAGGAGCTCTAGAATTTCCACGGGAGCAGGGCTCAGGGGTGGTGAGGTGGCCAGAAGTGAAAAAGAAGCACATTTTCACTTGGACGGTACGTCATCAGTCTGCACTGTCCAAAATGGCAGCCTCTAGCTACACACGGCCATGTAAATCTAAACCGAGTAAAAGCGAATCAATTTTAAAAATCAGTCCCTTGGTCATACTGGCCAACTTCAAGCACTCGACAGTCACATATGGCTAGTGGCCACCATAGTTGGTAATTTCCCGTCACTGAATAATATCATATTAGAACTATCATAGATCCATTAAAACTAGCCACATATTCTAAAGATGCTTTTTCTGTTGTTATTTTTATATTTCAATTTATTTACTTTAACGTCATTTCACTATAAATTTTCTTTTTTATTTTTAATCGTGGTAAAATACATATACCCTGGACCGCCAGAAACGGGAGCAAGCAGGCTATGGCACAAATGAAGCCTGAAACATCGCTGGGGGCAAACATGACAAAATCGAAGCTGTCCTGCTTCAGGCCTGTCGCGAGACGGCCGGGCTCTTTGGAAAAGACAATAATGCTGAGAAAATAGAAGGCAGCGGGAAAAGAGGAAGACTAAGTATGAGACGGGCTGGCTATAAAAGAAGCCAAAGGCATGTGTCCACAGGAGCTGAGCAAGGCGGTGAGAACAGGACCCTGTGGACATCACTCAGTCATAAAGTCGCCAGGAGTCGGAGCCAACTCAGGGGCACATAACACACACACATGACATAAAATTTACCACCTTGACCATTTTTAAGTGTATGGTTCAGTAGCATTATGCATATTCACATTATGGTAAAACCATCTAAAGATGCTTTTACTCAGATTTAGGTTAAGGCTGAGAAAACCCTTTAAACCAACCTTTAGGTAAGGTTGAGAAAACAATTTCAGGGGCCTGAAATTGTGTACAGTCAAATCTGGCTACACGTATTACCTAGGGATGCTTTTAAAAATCCCAATGCCCAAGATACAGCTCAGAACCTCTGGGGAACAGGGTCCAAGCATCAGTGTCATGGCTCCTGGGAACCCAACACGCCTATCCCTGTAAGGGGCACACCTGCCCGGAACCTGCTCCTCTGGCCAGGCGCACTTCTCCCGGCCACTGGAAACCCCAGTCCTGGGGGAGGTGACAGGGAAGGGAGTCCCAAGCAAAACCCACCATCCGCCTCCAGGAAGCTGCTGATGCTGAGCAAGCTAATACTTCTACTGCTGGCCAAATTCTTTGAGGGAAAGAAAGCAAATAAAAAGACACACAGCTCAAAAGGCACTCAATTGATTTTTTTTCACCCACTTAAACTAGACAGGAAAAGAAAACCCACTTAGAAAGTATGACCAAGGCCGTGTGTGCCAAGAATCAACACAGGAAGGAGTTTATTTACTTCTCCAAACACAGACTTGTAATGGTTCTACCGACTCAACCCAAACTGGGGCTACAGGGACATAATTAAACACAGAAAACCCTTTTACAAGGGAGTTCCAGGGCTGGACACGAAATGAGTTCAAGGTAAGGAGTTCTCTTTGAGGAGTCATTTGAACTTTGGGTGAACTTATTCAATTCATATAATTAGGAGGGGCTGTCAAGCTTATATGGTCGCCCAGCCTCAGAGACCGGCATATAAATGTGGCCCTCTGGCCCGTCATGGAGGCGCTTTGGGGACAAGGACAGGAGCCAAGGGTGACCGCCAGAACCTGGCCCAAAAACTTTCCCCTCTGCACACCCAGAGAAAGAAGAAGAGAGGAGATGCCAGGTTATCTGTTAGAAAAGACTGGTAAGTGGGAAAAGGAAGGAAGCCACAATCTGTCAATATATCACAAATTAAACGGTTTCCACAGAAGTGCAAGCCCGATGGAAGCTGCCTACCCACAACGGTCCTTACAGCTTCTCAGCTCAAGCTCACACCTCCAGGCTGGCTCTGGGCTACAGGCACAGAGATAAAACCCCCATTCCTTCCTCGAGCCTCCTGTAAGACTCAAGACAAGTGAAATGCTGTCGTCCAGAAATAAACACACACACACATCACACACACGCATACCTACTTTCGGCACTTTCTAAAGAGCTACAGCTTTAGGGTTAAATAAGCCAAGATCCAAATACCAGCCTGCATGACCATGGCCTTGGACAAGTTATTGACTCTGTCCAAGCCCTAGTTTTCTCATCTGTAAAGTACGATTGATGTGAGGATGACATGAAACCACGCACGCCAAGCATTTAGCACAATGCCTGGCACACAGTAGGTTCTCACCCGGTTCCTTTCTGTCCCCATTCACCACAAGCAATGGATACTGAGCACCTACTTTGTACGTGGCACACCAAAGCATCTTAATTGCAAAGCAGCAGAGGCAACACAGCCAAGGCCTTCCCTGGGCTAAGAGGTGGGGAACGTCGATAACATGTGGGCTGCTCTGGAATCTACACTGGGTGGGTTTGGTTTTGCTTTTGGGATTGTTGGGGTTGGGGGCGGCAGATACTCAGATGAAATCTTCCGCAGTCTTCAGCTAATTCAAGGGAGAACTTCAGCAATCAAATACAACGGACTTCCTCAGTGCTCAGCCAATTAATTTACTCCATTTGTCTCTCTGCTTTGCTACTTAATAAGGCCATATCGGCAGTGCAATCTGCAAATCTGAGTTAAACTGCTTAAGGCATCAGTCAGTTCCCTTTAAGGAGCCCCAAAAATACCGCCAGCCTGATATCCTAGGCAGCCGAATCTGTCCTCTAGCTTGTGTTTGGTTCAGGAAGAGGTATTTCTTTGTTTTTTGCAGAGGTGTGAGTTTTAGGGGAAAGTATCCTGAAGGCAGTTCCGAGAAGTCATGGTGAACTTGAAATGATCTCATTTTTCCATACCCAATTTGAACATCTAAATGGTCTCGCTACAGAAGGAAATCTTGCCAGCTCTCACCCATCCCTGGGAAGATGGAAAAAGCCTAGATGAAAATTACAGATAAAGCATCTAATGGATCAATAGTTTCAACCTTTTCACCCTCCAAGCGTTTTAACAACCTCGAAGGAGCTAGCCAAGTTGACAGATATCATTTTAGCTTTTTCCCTTTCCCTACCCTAGGAAGCATAAGAAGAGGTCAAAGCCTAAGAGGTCAGCATCTGAGAAGACATAGCATGCACATGACAGATACGAAAAAACTGTTCGCTGTTCATCTGAAATTCAAATTTAACTGAGAATTCTGTATCTTGTTGAAATCGAGCTTGGTGCTTACAACGGTGCTGATGTCTAATAAATACTACAGAGTTATAGGTATACGTTACTCGCATTAAGAACTGAGGGACAGCTGAACCAGGCAAAATTCAAACTCGGCTTCCCTTCCACGCAAACCATGGTCTACGGCGGATGTCTCTCTGCGTTGGGGGGATGACTAACTGGAATTTCAGAACACAAAGGTTCACAGCATCAAGCAATGAGTTTTGACTATTTGGTTAAATGTGATGCACAGGAGATTTTCTCACAGAAACACTCAAGCCAAGACCCGCCTCCCCACGAAAAAAAAAAAATCTCTTTCCAAACCTGGACAAGATTTGCACCTAAAAAGCCAAAAAGATTGATCTACGTAGAACAGGCCCCAAATCTCTGAACCGGCACCCATTCTGAGCAGCTCCCTGCTGCCGATTTTATGACCCCTTTACTTCAACTTCTTCTCCCACAGGCCCAAACCGAGGAAGCCATAAAACCCGGGGCAAACACGGCCATTTGCTAAGAGAAAAGCCGGCGTGGGGCCCATCTGCACTTTACAAGGGCTTTGCTTGTCCTGCCTTTGTGTGTCACCATTTACAGGGTAGCCCGCCTCCCTCAGAGTACCTGGCCGCTGGCAGAGGCCTTGGCTGGGTTTTCCCCATTTTTGGGGAAGATTCAGAGGAAGCCCTGCAGGGAGTGATGAGCCCTTCCCCAGGCTGGACTCCAAGCCCTTCCTTCACAGCTGCCATATTGTACTCAATGTCAGCCACTTACAGCCGCAGGACAAGCGACCTTCCCCTAACCCTATGGATCTCTGGCTCCTGGAGGCCTTCCACATAGCAGGCCCCCAATAAACACTGAGGAAGTAAAGCTCTCTTCCGACAGGAACCCCACAGCCAAAGCAGTAGGGAGAAGAAAAAAGAAAAAAAAAAAAAAAAGCCTGAAATCATTACCAGGGCTAGACCCGCTACCCACATTCTTGATCTTATGATAAGTGAGGGAAAATATCATGACGTGCCTTCGAACCACAAAAGATTTCCATGAAATTCAAGAAGTCCCTTTAGCAGTTCTAATTTTAGGCAGAACTTAGGAGAGAGGCTGCTGGTGGCAGAGGCGGGGGCAGTGGGGAGGAACCGAACAAGGCCCCTATTCTGCTCCGCACAGGTGCTGGTAACTGGACACCCCGTCTTAAGTGAGACGTGGGGTGGGGAATTCAAGGTGTGGCTGGCGTTTCTTCACTCCCAGTCACATTATATAATCCCAGACACACTCTCCGACCCAGTACAAAGTTCTCCCTCCATCAAGCTCTATTCAGCTCCTAACATGCTGATCCTTGAGCAACAAGGCTGAGGAAAACATTTGATTTTAGCATCTGACTTTTTTTTTTTTTAACTAAGTTAATTATTAAAAGAAGAAAGACATCCACAGGGTGAGCTGTCCCCAAGATCGGCCAGAGTCTCTTAGTCTTAAAAGTCCCTCAAACATCACAGAATTCTATGCTGGCTCAATTACTAAAAATAATAAGAATAAAAAAATACAAATATCAAATCACTGTTATACACCTGAAACTAATATAATGTTCTATGTCAATTATATTACAATAAAAAAAAGGTAATCTGCTCTTTGCAAAAGTTAGTTTTGCCAAGACTTGGATAGAAACTCCAAAACAATTCCAGGACCCCCTTAATATAATCAACATTTTCTAAATATCAGAAGTCAGTCAACTGGCTTTCCACACACAGTCACTTGCAAGCTACTGTTCCCCCAGATAGACAGTCGATGGGTCCTTGCTCCAGCCACATGAATGTCTCATCTTCTCTTTCCTCTGGGACCAGCTCACAGCAGACGACTTGATTTATGTGGGTGGGCGGGAAGGCGGCCAGTAAGCGATTTTGCACACCACCATTCATTAGTGACCACCACCAGAGGAGGGTGGAAGAAAGGGGAAAAACAAGATTTCCTCTCATCAAGGAATCGATAAGTTATTTAACAGCTGGATCCCCATGGGAGAAAAGTGACGGTTTCTTCCGCACCCTTCCTTCCTGAAAAGGGTAAAAACGCACCCCCTGACGGCCGAGGACTTAACTGGATGAGGATCATTAGGAGATGACAGACAGAATCCTCTCTAGCCCTGTGATGCCTTGAGGTGCTTTGGTTTTGGAAGGTGGATGGTGCTAGGCCTTGAAATTACTCCATTTTTTGTTGCTGTTGTTGTTTTTCTCCAAAGAGGAAACTGACTCCCTTCCTGTGCTACTGTTCATTTTGGAGAATCAAATGCCACTAAAAAAGCCGTTTTCCTTACCCTTTCCTCACCCCAATCCAACATCGCTGCTGAGAAAAATAACCTCAATTTTTTCCCAAGGTGGCATTCCAAAAGGACTTCCAACATTTACACTTGTCCTTCAAAGCAAACAGAAAGGGGGCCAAAGGCATTACAAACCCATCGAGGGAGTTCAAAGAAGAGAAAAAGAGGCTAAGCGGGTCATTAGAAAGTCAGCTGATTTCAGATATTAAAAACTGACTTTTATTGCTGGCAACTTCATGCACACGCATACTATACACTGCTTATCCTATATGCTCAAATTTTAAAAGTCCCTCTTAAAATGTCACTGTCATCTAATCCATGAAGAAGTCTTGTAAGAAGAAAACTCCATGAAAATATTCAGAAACTATGTCATGCATAAATCATCTTGAAAAGCAGACACCCCTTTTCTTTCTTCCTTATCTCTCAACTCCCCAAAAGTCTGAAATTCCGCAGACCCCACGGCATATAGAGTCTTCCGTTCTACCTTGCCTTCAAACCTTTAACTGCCAAAACAAATCAAACGAAAACCTTTAAAATAAATGCCTTCCCACAGGATGTTGAACAAATTCTACTACCTTCAAAGAGAAAGAACTCAAGAACCACAAACTATAGATCCAGCCCTGAAGGGGCATTAAATAGGTCTTTATTTTTAACTGGAATCTTGTGGAGGGAGAAGCACACCAGCTTAGCACCCACAAACCCCCAGGGCCAGAGTGCTGCAGGTGGAAAGCAGGGGGGCCCACCCAGGGATGGGTAACCTTCTGAAGGGCTTTGGGCTCAAGCAAGTAAACGGGAAAAACTGAGCCTGGGTTCTGGATTAAGGGACAAAGAGAGAGGAGAAACTCCAGATGTGAACACTCTGGGACTGCAGTGGGCAGACCTATCAGGTCACCGGGTCCTTGTCAGCACAGAGGGACTGGAAATATCCATTTCTCTCCTCCAAAAAACACCAGCAGCTTTACCAGACCATCTCAAATTCTTCCCCTAGCGATGAGAATGCATGTGTGCCTCAAATCAAATCTTGTTTGATTATAAAGCCGGTAAAATTGAAGTTAAGCAGAAATACCCTCCAGAGTCCAAGGAGGGGACACCAATCTTTGTCTTAGAAGAGTTCAATGTGGATTGGGGGCAAAGGAATGCAAGGGGCTGTCTTTGAACAGGGACTAATCCATCTAATTCCAAGCGGCTGGCTTAGAGGCATTCCTGAGCAAGCAGGGTCTCTCTGAAGATAATGCCACATGAATGTCAATTTCTGACAAAAGGCACAGGCTCTGTAAAAGGATTTCAAAATGGACAAGACCAGGACCCAGGACGGAGGCACCTTGGAAAAGTTCACCCTGGGCGAGGTGGCAGTTGGTTCTAAAAGGGGAAAGCTGGCCGTGACAGCTGAGCATTCCTTCCCAAAGTCCATCTCGGAGGCCGAACCCTCTCCAAACCTCATACTTCATCAGACAAAAGCTCCTCCTGGCGCCCAGGCCGCGGCTGAAGAGGGGCTGTTCACACCCACTCGCTGCACAGCTTCCAAACCTGCCCACTCGTTTTGGAAGCCGAGCTTTTAATTAAACACCACCTCCCCGGATCTGTTGAGGCAAACTGGGGCTGGGCTGGAGCCAAAGAGAAGCTCCCTAAATACATATTAAAAAAAAAAAAAAAAATCCCCCCACCGCCTCCAATTCCCACCTCCAGCCAGCTCGCGTGGCTGGTTATATTTCCTTTGGATGAGTAACACACGGCCCTGGGTCTATCTCTATGCACCAGAAAATCCACCTCCAAGGATCAGGTTATCCCCAGTCCCACCCTTCGCAGTAAAAAGCCAGGGTGTTGTTCCCCGCCCCCAACACAGGAGTGTGCGCGCACGCGCGCACGCACAATTTTCACAATCCTCCCAAGAGAAAACGTGGAGTCTGTGTGTGTTGGGTGGGTGGATGGGATACGGTTGTTTGGGGAGCCCCAATCTTGTCCTCTTGCTGGGAGCCGCAGTCAGGGGAAGAAGGGGCCCCCCCAAAGCTGCTCTGGGAACTTCTGCTCGGCGCCCCCAGGGAGGGCCGAGGGAAGGCATGCACGGCCTCACCAGCTGTGGAACAGCCTAATTAATTCCTAATTTGCTCAGATCCCCGCTTCCCCCTCCAAGGTGGACCTGAAAGCCAAGGAGGGTGAGGAAGGTTTCTCTCCCAGTCCCTCAGGCTGGGAGCTCCTTCCCGCAGCCGGGCAGAGCCCCGACTCCCTCCCCACCGCCGCGGCAGGCTTCCCCTCCCCGTACCCGGGGGAATCAGGTGTCCGCCCAGGCATCCAGCCTCCGCGGGTCGCAGACACTCCGTCCAGCAACAGACAATGGAAAACTTGGAGGCAGGGCCCTGAGCCCCTGGGGAAAGGACATGGGGCCGCCCCGTGGGACAACGATCGGGGAGAGGACAGGAGGCATCAGAACCCCCTAGAGAAGCCGCCCGCGCGGTGACCCAGCAGAGCCCAGAGCGGCGCCCCGGGTGAGCAGGTGAAACCGGGCCGGAGCGCTCCCTCAGGTGGCTGGCGGCCACCGCGCAGACAAGGGCCGGGCTCCTGGCCCCGGGCGGAGGCGAAGCTCCGCAGCCAGGTCTGTGCGCCGCGGCCCGCGCCGCAGCCGCGCCCCCGGCGACCTACCTTCATGTCGCTGATGATGGTCTGGAAGAGGCCTCCGAGCGCGCTGCATTCCTTCTCAATCACAGCCTCCATTTTCCCGGCGCCGGCAGGGACAGGGCACACACTCAGGGCCGCCGGGACTGTGCGCGGGATCAGGGCTCGCTCACTCCGGGAGGAATTTCACCCGCCGAGCGACCCACCTCTGACTCGCAGCCTCTCCTGCAAAGAGGACGAAGTGCCCGAGATCGACTGCTCTCTGCCCAAAATAAAAATCACAATTTTAAAAGCCAAACCGCTCTGTAGGGTGATTCGCCTACATGCAGCGCTCGGCTCCTGGCCTTAAAAATGCCCAGAGAAGACTGACAATCAGGCCACCAGTGGTGCCCACGACGGAAACGGCAAAGCCCATCCTGAAGCAGAGAAAACCACCCGCTGACCCGGGGCCAGCGCCATTTAAAAATGCGATTTTTTCTAAATTAATAAAATTTTTTGGAAATTTAAAAAACAATCGCCCTGCAGCAGAGCGGGTCTGCTCGCGGCGCCCGGATCTGTTGCTCACAGCCGCGGCCGCCGCCTCCTTTTCACTCCTGCGCGCCCAGCCCCGGCGCTCGCTCTGGCTCGGCTCCCAGGGACGTTCGAAGAGGCGCACGCGCGCTCGTGGCCGTGCGTCCGCCGCCGGGGCGCGGGGAGGGTGCGCGCTCGCGGCGGTGCGTCCGCCGCGCGCGGGCGGGGCCGAGAGCGCGTGCCCGAGAGGCGCGTGGGGCGCGGGCCGCACAGCAGAGCCGGCGGGCGGCGCAGCTACGATCCCAGCCCCGCGGGAGCCTCCTCCTCCGAGCACGCATAGGGCACCTTCTCCTCCCCTGGCCGCTGGTCGCAGCGCGGAGAGGACGTGTCAGCACGCGACTAGGCGAGCGTCCACCCTGCAATGGCTGCAGGCGCCCAGAACTGAGGATGCACCCGCTGCTTCCTGGAGACTCCGGGTGGCCGGCTTAGCGCAGCGTCCAGCTTGTAGTGAGCGCTCAGTAGGGCGGGAAAACTGCAGCCGCTGCTACTGCGGCCTTCTCAGAAGAGGCCGGCTCTGTGTGTGACACCAAGACTGCAACGCCAAGTAACGACTGCAGAAAGCAGAATATATCATTTCAGGAGAGTTCGGGGCTTGCCCTGCAGCGGGATGCCGAGTTCAATAAAGTTACAAGGTGCTGGGAAAGTAGATTGACTTGCCATTGTAAAATAAAGCATTAGAGCATTATTGCTGACTGCTCGTGGCATAGACGGTTGTTTTTCAGGCCCACTGACGGCCTGAAAAACTGCATAAATCAAAGAAGATCATTTTCCCCTGGGCCACTCTCCCCAACTCTTAAGAACAACCCCTTCTCCCCAAAATCATAAGGAGAAGTGTCACCTCTGGAATGAATGGATCTCTTGAGTAACCCAAGATCATTTGGATGCATAGGTCTCATCTTCACCTTGCCAATAACAGTGCCTAACTCATAGTTTGCTCTCAATCATTATTATTATGAGTTAAATACTAATACTAATATTACAGTGCTCAAGATCACTGTTTTTAGAGCTAGACTGCCTGGGTTCAAACTTGTTTTCAACCTAATTGGACTTATGGCCTTGGGCCATACTAACTGGGCCTCAGTTTCCTCATCTGTAAATGGGAATAAAGACAGCATGAATTTCATAGGGCTGTTCTGAGTTTTACCTGCATTAATATATGTAAAACACTTAAAGCAGTTACTGGCATATAATCAATAAGCACTCAATAAACGAAGAGAAAGAGATTTATTGTAGCATTATTCACAATAGCCAAGATGTGGGAACAACCTAAATGTTCATGACAGATGAATAGATAAAGAAAATGCAGTATATACATACAATGGGATATTATTAGCCTTAAAAAGGAAGGAAATCCTGCAAAATGCAACAGCATGGGTGAAACTTGAGGACATTTTGCTAAGTGAAATAAGCCAGTCACTGGACAAATACTGCATGATTCCACTTACGCAAAGTATCTAAAATAGTCGAACTCATAGAATCAGACAGTAGAATGCGGGGTGCCGGGGGCTGGAGTCGCGGGCTTGCTGATCAGTGGGCATGAAGTTTCAATTATGTAAGACGAGTTCTAGAGATCTGCACAACATGTACTTATAATTAACCATACTGTGTTGTTTACACTTTAAAATGTGTTAAGAGGGTAGATCTCATGTTGTGTTCTTACCACAATGAAGTTAAACTTAAAAAAGGTAGAGACCAGGTCAAGGCTCATTCCAGCCCTGGTCTTAGAGTACACATCACAAGCCTATAACGTTGGCATACTATCCCACTGACACTGCCCAGGGCCTGCTGTGTTGAGTATAGGTGTGTTTTATATGTATTATCTCTAATCCTCACCACAACCTTGAGAAGGAGGTTGTCATACTAGCCCTCATTTTACTGTTAGAAGGTGGCGGGCAGGTCTTTAACCTTGGTTTTCTGACTCCCACGCCTGAGATCTCCCTTCGTCTACCTAACCTCCAGTCCTCTTGGCATAAGGGACTCTGGCTTTAGCCCAAAGGACACTGTTCAGCTTTTCTGCCACGTGCCTGAATTTAAATGCCCTGAACACCCAACCTTAGCAGTGTTTGCAAAGCCCACCTCTCTTGTCTCCTCTTCCCTTGGACTTCTACTGGCCTGGGGACTATGACCCAGACCCTTGTTCTTTCATGAGAAAGTGAAGCATCCAAAACCCACTTGGGAGGAAACCTGGGAAAGTCACTTGAGTCAAGAAAGGTACAGAGGTGGGACAACATTTGGCATTTTTTATAAAGCCTGGGGTGAGGCTGGTGAATAGAGGGATTTTGAGCAGGAAAATGTCGAGATCAGATTTATACCTTTTTTACATCACATCCTTTCCCAGATTTGCACATTCTTCTTTCTCCTTGCTGTAGAACTCCCAGCACTCACTGGAAAGACATCAAGTTCCAATTAACACATAATTCCTCTCGGATTTTTTGCTTTTATGTTTTGTTTTGTTTTTAATAGTTCCTGAAAGGAGGAACCCAAAGGAACGGATCTTTATCAGAGGAATTTCAACTCCTGTGATCCTGGGAAGGAGAGATTGGGAGGCAATGACACATTCTCAAAGCAGCTCTCATCACCCTCCTTTGCATTTCGAGGTGGGTCAGGATGTCCCTCACCCTCTCCTAGCTCTGTGACTTCTGGCGGGCTATTTGATCTCTGGAGCCAGCCTCTATTTCGACAGGGGTTCCTAACTCGTGGAATGTTCCAAGGATTGAAATAGATGCCAAATGCCCATCGCCTAGCAGTGTTACACACCTGGGTTCCCTTTCCTTCTAGAAGTGATTCTAGACCTTGGCTGCATGGAGGGCCTTGCCCCGGCCTCAAACTTGACACCAATTGGCATTCTCTAGGGGAATTTTTAAATACCCGTGCCTGAGTTCCACTCCCAGGGAGCCTGATTGAGTCGGTCTGGGCATCAAGACTTTTTAAAGCTTTCTAAGTGATTCCAATGTGTAGCAAGACCCCTGATCTAAAGACCTTTAAAAGAAGATACCTGGGACCAGGTACTACCTCTAAACAATTAAACTAGAACTCTGGGGACTGGGCTCCAGCATTTTTTTAATGTATCATACATATTTTATTCCACCCTCATATAAGGATGTGGAGGGGTGTGTGTGTGTGTGTGTGTGTGTGTGTGTGTGTGTGTGTGTGTTGTTTCTTTTACAAAAATGGGATCCCATCACACACACGTACACACACACTTTTCTGGATCTTGCTATTAACATTTCCTGTTAACACTTTCTGCTATCGACAATTCCTGTAGAGATGCCTCCAGGTCAACTAATATTCTAATACACTCTTTTTTTCTTTCGATGTAATTTCAGATGTACAGAAACACTGCAAGAATAGTGCAAAAGTCCCCGGATATTAACCCATTATGGTATTTGCCTCATGCTTGGGGATGCTTTCAGGCTCCAATGTGTGGCCAGGTTGCTGTTTGAGGTCCTCAGGTTGCTTTGGACTTCAGGCACTGTTTGTGAAACTCCTGACCCTTGTGAGAGGTCTTTGCAGTAGAGGCAGCTGTTAAGAGGTGGTTAAGAAGATAGGCTCAGACTCAAGGTGCCAAGGTCTGGACTCTGGTTCCTTTGCCCTCTAGCTTTCTGTGCCTCAGTTTCTTCATCCGTCAAATGGAAAATAGAGGTGCCAACTCCAAAGGCTGTGTGAGGACCAAATGGGATTACTTAGTCCAGTACTTGACACCCAGTAAGTACTCTATAAAGTCAGCTATTAACATGTGTTGATCCTTACCATGCCTCATGTATGAAATAAAATTGGTTTAAGCTCACCCTCATGACCTATTGGCAAAATTCTTTATGAGCCCAGAGCCACTAACTCTCTTAGAAAAACTGGGGAGTTGTCAGTATATAAAGTGTCACAAATTTAGAAACAGAAAAGCCCCTTTCGAAAATGAAACTATAAGATCAATAAAGAATATGTCTCAGTGACTCACTGTAAGAGATGTTTTGCATGTGTTTGCGGACGGTGGCCTAGGATACACCCAAGTTTAACCTCAATGTGCAGAATGTGGCAGGAAAGTAATGAAAGAAGGTACATCCTCACAAACTGATCAGCAGCCAGGCCACGGTAATGCGGGAACAGCAGAGTCAGGCTTACTCCTGTGGGAGGCAGGCAATGTACCTGTGTGAAGCAGGTCACATGTAAGCTCATAGGGGACAGATTGACCATAGTGAGAGCAAGTTCTCCCTCCATGGATCAGCTGCTCCCCAGTCCAAGGCCAAGTGGGAATGTGGGCCCTTAATTGTCACGTGTTCTAATCCTTCCCAAGGGGCTGAAACTTTGGATCTCGATGTAAAGTTTGCCCAAACCAAAATATTTTTAAATTTCTCAGTTTTTAAAAATTCCTCAGCAAGCAGATTCTGATAATGAGAGTTGAAGAAAGAAAGAAAGAAAGAAAGAAAGAAAGAAAGAAAGAAAGGAAGGAAGGAAGGAAGAAGGAAGGAAGGAAGGAAGGAAGGAAGGAAGGAAGGAAGAAAAGGAAGGAAGGAAGGAAGGAAGGAAGGAAGGGAGAATCTCTTGCTCTGGGGCTCGTCAAGGAAGAGAGACCCTATCTAATTAATCGGATGGCTCTAAGTCTCCAGGAAAGTGTGTCTGCTCCCTAGTGGGGTAGGGATGGTTCAGTTCAATTCCTGACATGTTTCTTGAGCACCTGCTCTGTGCCAAGCTGCTTTTGTCCTCCCAGGAGCACCAGAGTTCCTTTTCCTTGTTTATATTCTCCCAAGCTGTCTGCTGACTAGTAATTTAGCTTTTGAATTACCTTGATATTGAGAATGGGGCTCTCAGGGGTTCAGACATCCCTGCTGCAAATTACAGAACAAGACTGTCCAGGACCAGCTCTCTCCCTCTTCTGGAACTCAGCCCTTTCTGTGCCATACGAGCATGATGAGAAGAAGAACATTTTGGAAAGAAGACGTGAGTTCTGGTTAGAGTAGCAATAAAAGAGCATGAAACACATCTTCTTTTAGAAAATCTTACCTTTAACATACCACGCAAAGCAATTGAAAAATATCTAGTTATTTCTAATCAATCTGAGGCATTTGAGTTCACCTAAAAATGGAAAATATTACCCATCACACAAAACCCAACATTTCATGATGTAAATACGATGAAAAGGGGACTTTTGGTTTTCATAAAGAGACAGATTTTATCATGTGAATCCCCTTCCTTCTACAGTCATGTATATGTGCTGGGCAAAATGTAATCAGAGTCCTTTTAAACACATGGCAGAGCTAACAGGCAAGAAGGGAAATCCTGGGGGGGAGGTGCGCAGAAGCAAAGAGGGAGCTGACAACCAGAAGAGAATGCATGAACACTGATGCCTCGATGGCCCTGGAAGGAGTGGTTGGTTTTAGTAATCCAGGACCCAGGGTGTTTACCCCCGAAGGGGGACTAGAAAAAAAGGTCCAGGACCCATAAAATGAGGCAAGTACAACTGAGAGCCCCCTACAGAATCAGGACAGGTGAACAAGGAAGCAATGAGCCCACCAGGAGAGGCAGGTGAGGCAGCAGTGTGACTGTCTAGATTTGGGCTCTGGGTGGGTCTAAAACATCCACTGAAAATTTGTAACCAGAGGCCTCTACCACAGCTGCATTTGGAGTTTGAATTTGCCTTAATTTAAATGGATTCCAAATACCCAGGATGAGAATTAATGTGAAAACTTGTCACTGGCCTAAAATAATCCTGAGTAAGCCAGCAGAAGCAAATGAGAAATGGCACTGAGGGAACCTGCCCTCGATCAAGTCCTCATAAGATTCTCATGGATAAAGGCCCCTGAAATGAGCTCACAATCCAAAATTATAAATTACACAAGAACAGTCTACTCATCATGCTTAAGAATCAGCAGACACCAACATCAGGATTTAATCCACAAGAACTAAAGACGATCCAACAGTTTGCTAGGGATAAATATATTTTAAATGATTACAATAAAAAAGAAGGATACAAAAACTCAAGACACTCGGAAAGGAAGAAAAGCACTGTGAAAAAAGAATCAAGTAAACTGCCTAGCGATGAAAAAGGTAGTCATCGAAATCACTATATATAATTGAACTGTACATGGACACGCGAAGAAGCTGAATAGACATAGAGGTGGAAAGAAAATTTTTGATCGGAAAGATCAGAAGATAAAGAAGTAGAAATAAAGAAGTAGAAACTAGAAAGAAGAGGTTAGGAGACAAGAGGCCGTGGTGAGAACAAAGCATATTATTAGAGAATGGGGAGTGGGGAGCAGAAATTCCAAGAGATGTTGGCGGAGAATTTCCCAGAGTCGATGAAATACATACATCCTCAGACTGAGGTAGCACAGCACATTCTGAACAAGATAAATCCAATGAATATATGTTCTCATACAGAATTACCACACTGAAAAATTGTAATTTGTACCAGACACTCATTTTCTGAAAAGTGGCAAAAAAAAAACACCTTACAATAATTAAAAAATGGTATTTACTGGAACATCCTTGTTGCTGGGGCGGGAGTGCAGTAAAATCACTAATTATCAGGACTTATTATCAGGACAAATAGACATCTACAGAAACTGAGGAAGGGTCACTGCAGTGGCTCTTCGGAAGAAATCTATAGCAGTGTCACTGTGCTGACCACACTTCTTTCTCAAATTTCTCTTCCAGGCTGTTTATCTGGAGTTTTGTGTCGGTAGGGTACTAGCAGGAAACAGATGGCCCACAGCAACCGAAAACGGAGGAAGTTTAAGAAAGAGGCTATTTACAAGGACATGGGCAGAGTTCAGGGAAACCAGAAGGACAGTGCAGTTCCGGGGGCCACGGTTAGAAGTTATCATTACACCTGGGCCTGAAGGACAAGGACAAGGGGTGGTGCCTGGAACCCAAGAGGCAGCTGCATGGAAAGAGCTGCCTGGCGGGAGGTATAGCCCTCAGAAGAGCAAGCTGCACTGCAGGAACCAGACCCCAACAGAAGCAGAACTCATGGTTTGCCCAAGAAAGTTTGTTTACCTCCATCGTTCTTTCTCAGAAGTGTTCCAGTTTGGACGATAAATTATTTGATCGCTTGCACAAGAGAGCCTGTGGCCATAGTCCATAGGATCAGCTTCCTGGGGAACAAAGCAAAGCAGAGAAGGATGGAGAATGGATTGGGGGTAGGGAGAGCAATCGAAGATATTCAGGATGAACATCTTTGCTCAGTTGCAAATTGCTTATTTTTTAAAAACAGCTTTGTTGAGATATAATTCACATACCATAAAATGTGTCCTTTTAAAGTATACAATTCAGTGATTTTTAGTATATTCACAGCGTTGAGTAAATGTCATCACAACTAATAACATTTTAGAACATTTTCATTAGCCCTCTAAGCCATGCCCTAACCATTAGCAGTTACCCCCATTTCCCCCCTAGGCTCCCCGTCCCTAGACTGAAGCAACCATTAATCTACCTTTTTGTCTCTATAGATTTGCCTACACTGGACATTTCATAGAAATGGAATCATATAATATATAGACTTTCTGGTCCGCCTTCTTTCACGTAGTGTAATGTCTTCAAGGTTCATCCATATTGTAGCATGTGTCACTATTTCATTCCTGTTTAAGGCTGAATGATATTTCATTGTGTGAATACACCACTTTTTGTTTGTCCATTCATCAGTTGACAGACATTGGAATTGTTTCCACTTTTTGGCTATTCTGAATAAAGGTGCTGCGAACATTTGTGCATGAGCTTTCATGTGGTCATGTTTTCATTGCTCTTGGATATATACCTATAGTGGAATTGCTGGGTTATATGGAAAACCTATTCGTAACTTTTTGAGGATCTGTCAGATTGTTTTCCAGTAAATTTTTTTCATTCCATATAATTTATAAGGTTTTCCATAGCACAAAGTAGCTCTGATGGAGTCTTTGTTGAGCAGTTCATAACAGTGATACATCCATCGGTTTGTGGTTTGGCTGCTGTGTCCTCTCCAACTAATCATCTGCAGTGTGGTAAATCTTTCTGTTACCTAGCATAACACCCACAGCAAATTGTTTGACTCTAACAATAGCATGATTTCAGACATTTAAAATTTCATTTTAGAACAATCCCATTGTTTAGATATTTCTAGCACTAAAACTCTCAGGTAAACAAAACCTCAATGTAGACAATAAATATTCTGTCTATACATCTGTTTCTTATAAGTTTGGCTAGCAGGAGTCTATCACTCAGGGTTGGTTGACCCTAGATTCACTGGCAAGAGATTCTGGACCTGCAAAGCTGCATCTTGGTTTGTTCAGAAAGCAGAGTATATGATATGGCACAGGTATTAGGTAGGCATCGGGGCAAGATGCTGAGCACCAGCCATTGAGCACCTACAGTTTTAGCTCTGCCCACCTTACATGTTTAAGTGACTTAGGTGGCTCAGGGCTTCCCTTCCCCAGCAACCTCACAAGCATGCCTGCAATTTCAGAAGGTTTTGACGCGACAGATGCAGGCTTCCTTCTTCTATGACTTGAGCTTCTCTTTGAAATCAACCGCAAAAAGAGGGGCAGGGGAGACCGGTCTTTAATGAGCAGCAAGCAATGCATTTGGGTGGAACGGATGTGGGCTTTGGAGTCATAGAGATTCAAGTTCACTTCCTATCATTTCTATATTTCATCTGCGTCTAGGAGCAAATTACTCGACCCATTCATACCATCACTGGTAAAACGCAAACTATAAAGCCCACTTATAAATCGTGAGGATCCGTGATAACGTGGTCACCAAGCCTAACCTGTAACAGACAACCAGAGTGGGTGTTCTTAACAAGACACTCCTGCCATTCCTTCTTTAGACTTTCAATAAGGGAGGCTTTGTTTGAGGTAACAGGGGTGAATTTAGGTCTCTGAGCCAGGAGACATTTAGTCAATTGTTTCAAAGCAGTTCTGCTTTGTTTATTTTTAATAATGGGTTTGTTTGCCTTTAATAAGAAGAACCAGACCCAGCCCCTCTATTTTGTGAAGCTTGTGAGCAAATGATGCTTCTGAGCTTGGGAGCTCAGTAGCAATCTTTATAGCAACAAGTGGCCAGTGGCCACGGGGGACACGGGAAAACAGGTTTTGTGTAGGGAAACATTTCTTTTGCAGAGGTTAATGATATTTACCTGAGATCTTATCCACCAGCTTCAAAGAGAGTGGCAAGCATTACCCAACTAATGAGCACAATGTCCCCAGGCTCCATGTCCCCAAGGCAGGAATGATGGTACCTAGTAATCTCCTCAACAGATGCCCATCAAGAGACAGAGGGGGAAGAAAAGACTGTGCACCTGAGCTTAACCAGCCTGGGATCTCGGGGGAATCACAGATCCTTGCGGGGTCTCGCTTTCCTCATTTGTAAAATGAGAGGGTTGGTCCCTCTGGGGTAGCATTAAAGGTACCCTCCGTGTGACTCTGGCTGACCTCCAGGCCCGATTTTAGGCTTCGTCAGCTTTAGATATATAGGTGTATGTGTCTGTCTCTGCCGGTTCGGGTATGTCTATGTTTTAGAAACATCTGGAAAAAGATATGAGGGAAGGGATGGGTGTCATTTGCGTCCGGCAGTAACTCAAGGAGGCATGCACAGTGAAAGTAGGAAGCCACCCCGCAGATGATGCGTAATGCTTCCCCTTACACATTCCCTGGGTAGTTGATGACAGTTGATTCTTAAACAATACTGGGGTTGGTTAGGGATGCTGACTCTCTGCACGGTCGAAAACCCGTGTGTGACTTTTGACGTCTCCCAAACTTAACTGCTAACAGCCACTGTTGACTGGAAGCCTTACCCATAACATAAACAATCGATTAACACATATTTTATGTGTTATATGTATTATATGCTGTATTCTAACAGTAAAGTAAGCCAGAGAAAATAAAATGTTATCAAGAAAACAGTAAGAAAGAGAAAATACATTTCTAGTACTGTACTGCAGGGGTCCCCAACCCTTGGGGCCTTGGATCTGTTAGGAACTGGGCAGCACAGCAGGAGGTGAGCGGCTGGCAAGGAGCGAAGCTTCATCTGTATTTGCAGCCACTCCCCCGAGCCAGCATCACAGCTTCAGCTCCACCTCAGATCATCAGGCATTAGATTCTCATAGGAGCACCACCGGTCTGGTGCCAAAATGTTGGGGACCGCTGCTGTCCTGTATTTATCGATACTATAAGTTTAAAAAGATCGGCATGTAAGTGGACCTGTGCAGTTCAAACCCACATTGTTCAGAGGTCAACTATACATACAAATAAAACAGCTGGAACCCCCATCACTAGACAAAGGAGGGTAACCGCACCCCACTAACTCATCCCACCTGCAACTGGGGCACTTCCTTTCCCCCAAAACTTGTTGTTTATATTTATTTTACCCTTAAGCTATTTAACCTAAACTTGTCGAAGTGGGAGAGGCGCATCCATCTCACATCTCCTTGCATTTGCTAGAAAAATTCAAGCCCAATCATGAAATGAAACCAGATTTCCACCAAGTGGTTCCCCATCATCTAAGTGGTTCTTAATACTTCAAATGACAACCCCGTTCCCTTTTTGGTCATTATAATTTATTTGAAATATTTTCTTTATCCTGAGTTGAACTCTTTTTCCCTTGTCGAAGTGAATTTTCTTAGGGATCTCTAGTCAAAACACCACGTGTCTCTAAACATTACATCTCAGAGAAGTGTAAACAAGCACAGGATTCACGTGCTTTTTAGCCACTGGGTCTCATTAACTGTTGTTATAAAAAAAAATTATATTCCCTATACATTTACATATTCTGTTCTAGAATATAATTTATATTTATAGTTTAACCTCTATTACAATGTATAATAACAATTTGAAAATTAGATTATAAAAATTCAAATTTAGAAAAAGCAGTTCTATTAGGGGACTCATTCATGAAAATGGAGAGATCCTTTATCAAGTAATTTCCCCCCAGGGGCCTTTAAATAGCAATCTCCCCCATTTTGATTTAATCTGTAGCAATCCCATTTAGCTACATTACTGGACCAGCTCACTCACTGTGTAAAGAAAAGTAAACTGTGTTGGTAACCGGGGGCTCTCTTTTTTTCCAACTTGCTACTAATTCATTTGACCATTAATCGGGCTTTTCCCTGGAGGCCATTCGATCTGTGTGCAGGATGAGCGGGGAGTTGGGACTGCTTCTTCAGCTGCGATGGCTTTCCAGAAGCAGATAATCCAAAGGGACAATGTAGTTATGACAGAAATGATTAACTGAATAACTCACTTGAAAATTGTGTGCCACTTCAAAGACCTAACATCTGATCCATGCTATAGCCTGGCTGAGAACAATGCTGGGGGCGGTGGGTTGGCGGGGGAGGGGCTCGGGGGATTGTTTTTAAGAGAATCCCATCGATAGAGTCCTTAAAAATGCTGGAAGCATGATTGCAGGCAGTACCGTTTCTATGATCCTGATATTTGCATAATTCTACAGTTTATGAAGCATTTTCACAAATATTGTCACGACTCTCACGTCAGCCCAGAGGGATGGATATGAAAGGGCTGAGCGGGACTTGCATTCCGGAGGTGAAGCAGGCTTGGAGCTCCTTGGCTTCCCACAGGCACATGGCTAGAAAGCAGACAAGTCGCACCAGATCCCAGGACTTCTAATTCAAAATCCCTTTAAACAGCACACCACACTGTCTCGCTGGAGCATCACAGATAAAAGAACCTGTTGACTTCCTCTGACTCAGGAGAATACTCTGTTCCATGGATGGTAATAATCTGGCCTTTGGGTGCACAGGAGTCCAAGCGAGATTGCTATCACAAAAAGCACTTGAGTCTCCGGGTGTATGCCAGCATTATTTTATATTTTAAAGCAATGGATTCCTTTCTGTGGGCTGTGAAGAATGAGACCGTTATGAAATTTATTGCAAGGGGTCCATACACCCTTGTGAACCACCAAACCTTGTGTATTAGGAGACTCAATATCCAAATGACCTAATCACATAAAAAAATAGAACTTTGACCTGCAACCTGCCCAGGAAACGAACCGCTTATCTCCAGCACACCCAGGTAGCGAGCCTGCTGTCAGTCAAACTTGCAGGAAGCCAGATTGCTATCTTTAGTGACAATCCAGGAAGCTAAACAATAATTCAGTAAAAATCGGCCCCAAATGGCCAGGACTTGATTAATAACTGACAGCTTCCGTGACTTTTGTCCCTGCTTCCAATTTAAGACCAATCAGAGAAAGCTAAGCATGCATCCCTAGCCAACAGGATGTCCCGCTGCTAGTTAGCCAGCCTCTAGCTTCCTCATGCCAACAGCCTTCAATCAGGGAGGACCGGAAACTCTCCTCTCCTTCCACTCTAAAGCTCCTCTACTCCTCTGCCTGCCTCTGAGTCTCTGCCAGAATTCAAGGGATGCTGGCTGACTCCTTTGCTCTTGCAAACTCAGAACAGCCTTTGCTTTTCTCATTTGGTTGGTCTTCATTTATTTCCACAGTATAATCAGATATATAATACGGCTCATTCATACACATATCATTCCCTTGAAATATTTGTAGCTGCTGTCATGATGTGTAAAATACAAATTAATTTAGAACGCATGATGCCTATTATAAGTAGTCACTGAAATTTTGTTATGTTAAAGAAAATGAGGTATGTCTATAAGTACTCTAGCTTGGAAAAGGGCTGTGTATAAAGCAAGTTGCAGAACAGTATATATATTATGACCCCAATTCGCAGACATAATAATAAAAAACTGAATGATTAATAAATGCCCACAGTAAACTGGGCATGAGACGAAACAGCGACAGCAGCAGCAACGAAGCCTGCTGTTCTCTGAACCTCCGGTCGTCACAGTCACCTTACGATGCGGGTGCTATCGTTAAGCTCACTTAGCAGGGAAGGGACTGAGTTTAGGAGAAGTCAAGTCATTTGCTCAAGTTCATGACACTACCAGGCGGTAGAGTTAGTGGGTAAAGACTAGTCTTTTGGGATCTAGTGCTAGACTTTTAACTCTGGTTGTCATGTGCTTCTGTAAAGCCTTGCTCTGCATGGCCATGCTATAGGTGATTCTAGTGTTTGTGTGACAGTGGGACATTGGCTTTTATATTTTAGTTTGAGGACCAGAGTCCCGTTGCAGTTGTGTTTTGAGCACATTTCCATCAGGCTGAGGAAAGAACTTGGATCAGAGCCCAGGAGGCTGTCCTCGTCCAGACCCTGCCCCCAACCACCCACCTAGCTTTTTTTTTTTTTAACTTTTATTTTTTTATTTTTTAATGAAATGTATTGGGGTGACATCGGCTAATAAATGGCGTATGTATATTGTGTGGTCACCACGCAAAGTCAAATCTTCTGCCACCATATATTTGACCCCCTTTACCCTTATACTTGTCCCCACTTTTCCTCTGCTCCACGTCTGTGAGTTTTTGTTTGTCTTGTTTGTTGCTTTCAGTTTTATATCCCACATATGAGTGAAATCATGTGGTTCTCGACTTTCTCTGTCTATTTCGCTTAGCATGTTGAGATTTATCCATGTTCTCACAAATGGCAGTATTTCATCTTTCCTTACGGCTTTGTAATATCCCACTTAACCTTTAGATTAGTTCCTTGTGTTATGTATTTTCAATACGTGCAGCTCTGCCCACCTCCTTCCTAGGTCTCGGTGCATTTGTCATTCCTTGCTCAAGGCTGGCTTTCTCAGACCCTGTGTCCTGTAGTAATAATGACAACGGTAGCCAGTACCACAAACTAAAACACGCCGAACGGTAATCTCTGTTCTCAATGCTTCCTGAGTATTATCTCAGTTAAGCCTCACCCTGACCCCATGAGGTAGATGCTAGTGGCATCTCCTTTTTGCACATGAGGAAACTGAGGCATGGCAGCACTAAACACGTTGTCCAAGATCACACAGCTGCTGTGATAGAGCCAGAATTCCACACAGGCAATTCAACTCCTAAACTTCGACTGCTCGCTGCTGCAACACCACCTCCCGCAATGTCAACTGCATATGGGCAGAGGCCACAGCTGTCTCTTCCCCGGTGAATTCCTAGCACTTACTTCAATGCGTAGTACGTGCCTAACAGGTATTTACGAAATGTATGAATGAATGGCTTCTATCTAATCTGCACAGAGCCTAACACGACACTTCATACACATAGGAAGTTAATACTATTCAGTGTTCCTGACTGAGTTTATTCCTTTTCTTTCTAGTTACTGTTAACAACCAAAGAGAACAGCTTTGCTATATACAAATAGTCATTTGTTTATCCTGTTTTCATCAGACTTTCGTGCGTATTTATCTGATGTCTAATCGTGTCTTTTGTGATAGTTAGACACACTGTTGGATGACTAGGACCATTTGTTCCAACAGGTGCTAGAAAATAAAGATCATTTGCTTCTTTCCCACCCAGCTCTGTATCATAACTCGCTCCTTTTCCCCTCCAGGTGGCTCTTTCTATTCTCCAATTAGTGGCTCTGCCGTCAGTGTTTCTTAAGAGCCATTACCTGTGGGTCTCCTTCCCTTCCTTCTCTCTGGGGCTCACGCACATCCCCTTGACCCCATTTAGAGGTAGTGGTGCTAAGTTCACAGCTGCTCTATGAACTCAGTTTGCACACAGTGGATGCCGCAGGATCCCGTTCGCTGCTGGCAGCTTTTTTTGGGTTGTTCATTTCCTAGGCATGGCATTAATAGCTTTTTCAGCCATCTCTGGGGACATGGACTATTTCGCATTTGTAAGCCACCTTTATAGAAAGGGCCTCCAGGTCTGAAGGTCCCATGACCACTTATTCAGTAGATGTGTCAAGGCCGCGTTCATCAGAAAATGGAAACTTGCAGCCAGTAAGTGTGACATTGTGAATGTCCTTGTGGCACTGGGTGTTCACGCAGGACTCCAGAGTGGCTGAAATGATGTCAGAATAAAAAGGGGGAGGGGTGGTTTATTGACACTGGGAATTGTTCTGCTACCGCTTTAAAATAGGGTGGGGGAATAAAAAGGAAGTACAATTGTGTGGGGACAGGCTCAGAAAAGAGGAAAGGAAGTGTTCGGTCTGAAGGCTGGAAGATTTTCCCTTCCAAAACAGGGGCGGGATCCACCCAAATCCCAAATTACCGCCCCACCGCTCTGCACCCCTGATCATGGGGGTAGCAGGCAGATGGAAGTCTCCAAGCTGTAATTTGGACTCCTTCTCAGTGCCAGGTACCCTTTCACTATTGAATTCTCCCAAGATTACTATGAAAAAGTTACTATTGACTTATTTTGTAGTTGAGGAAACTGACGCTAGAGGAAATGACATGACTTAGCCAATATCACACTGCTCAGTGACTGAGTCACCATTCAAATTCGAGGTTGCCTGACACCAAAGCCAGGTTTTCCCTCTCTACCCCTCGCGGACACCACCCACATTCCGATAATGAAAGGCCAGCGAATCAGGAACCATGATGATAAAGACCTGTTGCATTTCCTCAGTCTCTCAGACATTGAACTTCTTGTTATTTCGGGGATTCTGGCTTCATCTCCTTGGTGTCTAATGGTTAAATCCCGTCCAAATAAGAAAGAACAGTTTCTCTTGCAGGAAACTGAATTCTCCATGACAGACAATTTTGGCGAGGAAGAACGTCCCAGAAAATAAGGTAGCCGATGGTGGGCGTTCTAAAGAAAAAGCCCCCCGTGGGGATGGAGAGAGAGAGCAGGAAGAACTGGCCAGAGACAGGTGTTGTCCTGGACACTAAACCACAGAAAAGCCTGAAGATGCTGTGGTGTTTGTTTCCATGACTCCCCACCCACCCCGGCAAAATTATTAATTTACTTGCTGTCTCAGTCACTAGTCTGTAAGCGCCTGAGGGTATAACCCACATCTACATACTCCCTTCTGCCCTGGACATTCCTTTCACTAGTCAAATATTTCTTGACTGTTTCCACATGTTGTCATAGGGTTAAGATTAGGCTCTACCACGTATCACAACACGAATACACGCGGTGGCTTAAACGAAGTAGAAGCTTATTTTTCTTTCATGGAAAAGTCCACATGTTGGCCATGCGGGACAAGTATGGTGGCTCCTTGGTGTCACTTCGGGCTCCTATCTTTCTGCTCTTGGCTTCTTCCTCAAAACCACCTCATGGTGCAGGATGGCTCCTGGAGGCTTGTATGGGATGGAAGAAGGAGAAAAAGCAGAGGGGCAGAAAGAGGCCCTTCCCAAATGAATCAGCTCCTTTTAAACAGCCTTCCAAGAAATCCCAAATAATGCTTCCCCCTACTTCTCATCGGCTAGAGTCTATTCACCTGGCTACATTTGGCTGGGAGGTATAGATGTGTTTTGGGAACTGCTGAGTAGCAATATGCACAGTTAAAAATGAGGACTTGCTAATGGAAGAATGGCTATTATAATAGACTGGGGGGGGAGGGGGTCAGCAAACTATGGCCTGCAGCCAAATCTGGCCCACTGTCTGGTTTTATAAATAAAGTTTTATTGGAACACAGCCAAGCTTATTCATCTACATACTTTCTATGGCTATTTTTGTGCTACAACATCAGAGTTAAGCGGCTATGATGAGACATGGCCTGTGAAGCCTAAAATATTTACTGACACTTCACAGAAAAAATTTGCTCCTGAAATGGACAAAGAGCAAATATTAATTTGTAGGTAAATAGCCTACAGCCAGACACTGGCCTCTGCACAGGAGTATGTAGATGTGGGTTATACCCTCAGGCAGCTTACAGACTAGTGACTGAGACAGCAAGTAAATTAATAATTATAATATGGTACGATGAGCAGAATTCTGCCCAGGGTGCTATGGGACCATAGAAGCAGCCCACCTAAAATGGACTGTGGAGATGGAGGTCAGGCAAACTTCTAGATGAGCTTGAAGTACAAGAAGCTTCGTAAAAGACAGAGATGACATCTGAGCAGAGAGAAAGCATGTGCAAAGATTGGAGGAGAGAAATGCCTGTCACTATGCATTCAAACCATCGTACATCGTAGTTGCCCACGAGTCTGCTTCCTCCAGGGATCACGTATCTTTGCCTCCCCAGTGCCCAGCCTGTGCGATGCATTGGTGCGCACAGTGCCTGCCCGCTTAGCTGCTTGCAAGCAGCACCTGTGATCCTGTTAAACCAATTCCTGGGGGCCCCGGCCCACTGAACCAGAATTTAGAATGCTTGAGGGTGGGGTTCAGGGGCACTGAGTCCCATTTCCAAGTCTGGCAATCAGTAGATAAAAGCAAGGTCTTTCATCCAGTCCCAGCCCCACCCTTCCCACGAAGCGTCAGCCGGGACAAGCTGTTTAACTTTCCTAAGCTTTATTCTTCATCAGTAACAATGGGGAGGGCATCGTGAGCTGGCACAGTGCAGAGGTCTTCAACCTCAGTGCTAGTGACATTTCGGACTGGAAAATTCTTCACCACGAAGAACTGTCCTGTGCCCGACAGAGTGTCTAGCAACATTTATGACCTCTGCACACTAAATGTGAGTAGCGCCCCTCAACCTATGACAACCAAAACTTTCTCCAGACATTACCCCTGAAGAGGCAAAATTGTCCTTGTTTGAGAATGGATGAGTTAGTGTAAGGATTAAATGAGATAATGTATATATTATATGCATGAGTAGTTAGTATGATAACTATTATCATTATCGTCATTAGTGTTCATAAAATATTAGTTAAAAAATTTGTCTAGATTAAACAAAAAAAGAAAGATAAAATATTAGCTGGAAGAACAAATGTATGGAGTAAAAGAAGAACAAAAATCTCACAGAAACTATTTGTGGTTCTAGGCACATAAATGTGGGAAAGGACTTCTTAGCTGCAACTAACACAATTTTCTGCTAAACCCACCTACCACGAACCTGCGTTGTGATAGGAATGTCGCCTGAGAGCCATTTTCAAGAGAGCTGTCAGGGACATCTGTGGTTTTGTGGCCTATTTCCTGATTTAGTTTTGGGGAAAATATCCACTCTCGCTTTCAGCCACGAGCTGTTCGCGAAGCTGACTTTGCTTCGGTTCCAGTGGGGGGATCCTGGGACTAAGGCCCAAGGCACCTGGGAAGTCCAGTCTTCTGGCCACAGAGCTTAGTCCAGGGGTGGGGAGAGGACTCAGGCCAGGCACAACTGGAAAGCCCCAGGAGTTTGCTCTGACAACTCTGCAGATGAGATTTCCATTCCCTACCGGACTTGAACGTGAGAAGTCATAAGATCTAGACCGCAGTTGGGAAGGGAGGTCGAGTCTGAGAATGAGGCCCGCATGTGAAGGAAGGCAGAACTGAGAAGAGAGATGGAGAGAAACTGAGTTTTGTGATTGTGTCTGAATTCCTGCATTCAGCTATTCCCGAAGCACGATTTAGTCAGTAACTGTTCCTATTCTTGAGCTAATAAATGCTGTCTTTGCTTGTTAGTTTGGGTTAGTTTTCTGTACTCGAAACCAGAAACCCCTCCTGATTATATTAAGAGTAAAATACTTTATGAGTATCTTTGGAGTGCTTTGGATGACAAACCATAGAAAACCCAACTCTAAAAGGAAATTCATTGGCTCCTTCTGGAAAATGCCCAGCAGCATGTGGAATTCAGACCTGGGCTCCAGCTCCATTTCTCCGTAGCTCCCTTGGCCTAGCTGTCCTCAGTGCGTTGGCTTCGCCTGGGGGCTAGCTTTTTCCGGTGCAAAATGTGGCAGTGGTTCCAGGCCTTATGATACGTATGACCAGGAAAGAGAAAGGAAGAAAGCTTTCTCAGCTCAAAACCAACAAGCAGAATTCTGGGGCTTCACTGTCGTTAGACCAGCTCAGATCACGTGCTCGGTCTTAAACCGAGAGGCGATAGAGAGGATCTGCCTAGTATGTAGCCAGGGCCTGGAGCTAGACCTGGGGGTTGGATCCAGTGCTGGGAGCTGCTATCTCGTGGGGAAGAGGCATGGGAACTGGGAGGCCTGCTTACTACTCACTTTAAAACAGGAAAATAATATTCCATGTCAACAAAAATGTCATCTTCCAGTGACACCTTTCAGTTTCTCCCATTGGATATCAGCGTTCCTTTTTCTAGGCTCTTTTGGTATTTGCTTGTTGATATGTTAGCAGTTACCCCACTGCTGTTCAAGTTGTTGTCTAACGTCTACGTTCCTTATTAGCAAATTTGGGCAGAGACTAAATCCAGCATCTTTTCTTTTCTTCAATATAGCCCCGTGGTCAGTCTCATCTTAAACAGTGGCCTGTGACCTCGGAAAAACAAGCTCATTAAGGTAACTGGAAGTCTACAAAGGAAAAAATATAACTTACAAAAAATACAAACAGTTCACTCTTTTTTTTTTTCCTCTTTTTTTGACCATAAACTTTATCTTCCGTGAAGAATATGCCAGTGGTGACCTTCTCAGCACCAAGGGGCTCTCTTCTGGATCGGAGGTACGGCTGATCATTCAGTCACTAGTAAAAGTCTGTTGTTTTCGAGAAGGAATTATCTGATTTGCGACACAAGCAGCTATCTGCAATAATCTGCCCACGAACTTCAGGCCAGATCTTGAAAGACTACACCCGAAATGAGGGAGAAGTGTATTAACTAAGTTACACTGATTGCTTTCCTTCAACAGGAAGTGTTTCGTTTGTTGTTTCTATTTTTTTATTCCAATTAAATGTGTTCCCTCACAAAGCAAAGACAGAGAGTTTCAAGCCCAGATTGCCAAAAGGGTCTAAGTCTTTCAATTACAGCTCTATAACTGAAGTTTGAGACCCTCTTGCAAACTGACTGGCTATATGACCCTGGACAAGTTTCTTAACCTGTCTAAACCTCATTTTCCTCATCTGTAGAATGAGGATGATAGTATTATCCACCTTATAGAGCTAATAAAAAAAAATAAATGAAACAACATCTGTAAAAGTGCTTAGCACAGGCCTAACTCACAGGAAGTACTCAGCAATGCTAGCTGTTAATGTGACAGCTCTTTTTATCACTGAGGTTGTGAGTTTGGGCAATTCAGACAAAGCTGCCAAGTCAGTAGTTTTTTCATTTGTGAATCCAGAACAAGAGCCCCTCCTTGACAAAATTGTTGTGTAGAGCATACAGTAGGTGCTGACTAAATGTTAGCTCCAATTCACTTCTGCCCATGCACATCCCAACCAGTGGAAAAGGCCTTTGAGAACTGAAAGGTTTGTTTTACAAATAATTAGGAATCTAGGGCACAGAAACCCTGCCTAGCCTTGAGAGTGACATTATGGTTGAGATCTGATAGTCGCAGATCAAGCAATCTAGCCTCTGTGGTTTCTGTTTCAACCACTGTTGACCACACTGGTCTCAGACAAACCTGCAATCGGTAAGGCTGAAACTTCAGTTGGAATAGGAAGGGAGAAATGTACGTGGGCAACTGCAAAATGTTCTGATTCACATCTGTGAAATACAGTGCAGCCAAGGCAGGAGAACCTTGCTGTATGTGTGTAGGTTATTGAGATTCCCTGCCCCCGCTCCCCCAACACACACACACCTTTGGGTGCTTTCAGTTAGTGGGCTTGTTTTCCTCCTAGGTTACAGGCCACTGTTTAAGATGGCAGTAAATGCGTTTGGAAGATACTAGCCTGAAAAAGATTCACAGCCTGAATCTTTGGTTTCAAGATAGTGGTTTATGCATTAGTCAGTATATTTAAGGATAAGGGGCTCTATTCTCTATCCTATTACTCATTTCTATAACCCAAGCCCCTAGCACGGCGCCTGACATAGAGTTGGTGCTTAGTAGATGTTTGAAGAGGGAGTGAGGGGAGGAGGAAGTGACTAACTAAATAGGCCAACCCATAAAGAGCAAATTCTGACCAATGGTGGCTATAGCCTATTGGTGACAGAATTTCCAGGCTGGCCAGAGGCTTGCTTGATATTTACTGACTTATACCTTGACATTTACTGACTTGACCAAGAAGGAATCTGTTAGCGCCACTTGATCCTGATTTTCAGATAGGATAATGGGTGGTGTCTGCCAGGCAGAATGCCCATATCCCCGTGAGTCTCTGTGTGTAACTAGTGAGTGTTCAGGGCCAGCCAGTTCAACTTGGGGACAGGAGAACAAAGCCACTGCTGCCGAGGCCCTCTGTAAGGTCATTGCATTCAGCTTAGGGATCATGATATTATTCCCTGGCCTCCCTGTCACCTCACGCTCAGCAGAACTTCTGTCTGCTGTAGTACGGTGGAACATAGGCTCAGAGGAGATTGGATCTGGAAGGAGCAAGTGGAAGTTCATTCACCAAGTCTGTTGACCATGAGCATCAGAATTATCTGAGATATTGATTCATTTTACACATGAGAAAGATGGAGCCCAGAGAAGTAAAGTGACTTTCCCAAAGTCACAAAGCCAGTTTGCAACAGAAAATGATACACTGTAATATCATGAGAGCTGTAGTGTGTTTTATATGTTGGCACACAGTTTTTTCATCTCTCTCTCTTCTCCCATTTGGTTTCTCAATCACTTTCCACACAAGAAAATAGAATTGTTTGTTTTCATGTTAGAAGAAATGCAGTTTTTATTTATATTCTGTGTCAGTAGCTAGACATGACCTTCTCAAGAAAGGTACCACTAGCCCATATGGCACCTTTGTGCAAAGTGGCAGAAGGTGCCCTTCCTTCCGAGAGGATGCCGGCCTGTCTCATGTGACCGGAGTGCAGGCAGGACTTCAGCCCTTTCTCTCTCTCTTGGCCTTACGCAGTGTCCAGCCTGCACAGCTGTGCATGACAACCCTGCTCTCAAGAATGAGGAACTTATCTTCCACTTTGCTTTGTGTCCAGCACAGAGCTGGGCTCATGAGCGTTGGAGATAGGTGACTGAATGGCTCGAGGCTACCTGGGTAATCAGTGGTAGAACTGGAACCTCTGATTTCTAAGCGTGGCCTCAGGCTGCCTTATGGAGGGGACAGGAGACTTTGCCCTGGTATGCTGCCTTTGCTCTAGCTCTTGGGGACTTGGACACTATTCCTTAGTTCTCCAGACACAAAGCACCTTGGGGTGACCCCTGAAAACCAATTTTCCAAGTCAGGGCTGGATTTGTGGTGACCCCAACCCAGATGTGAGCACTGGAAAGTGTAGTTAGACATAGCATGATGCTCCTGACCTCTTTAAGAATTCAAAATCCAGCCTCTGTGTTTGGTGTTTGGCAAAAGTTAAGTAAGAGTTTTCAGATGCTGAGCAAAGCCTCCAACCTCACTCCGTTCCACCAAAGAAGTTTCCCCACAGGGCTCTTAATCACAGTAGTGACGCTTTCACCTAGTAATAAATACCCACTTCTTAGCCCGGGGGTGGGGGGGACTTCTCACACTATTGTCACAGGGAAGTGGCCTGTTGTCCCTCAGGCCACCCCTTGGGACCATTCCATCACCTCGGATGGAACATTCTCAGCTTTAGCTGCAATGACAGCAGCAGCCAACTTTTCGTGAGCTCCTCTTGAGGGACCAGGCCTGGAGCTCGGGGCTTTACTCGATCATCTCACTGCATCCCCAAAGTCACCCTGTGAAGCGGGCGTCATTATGCCCATTTCACGGGAGAGGAAACAGAGTCAGAGGAGTTAAGTAACTTGCTCAAGGTCACCCAGCTAGTCAGTCCTGAAGCCAGAACTCAGACTTAGCCCCATCTGATGGCACAGTGCACGACTACTAGATGCTGGGCACGAAGACCTGCGGACGACCCTGTCTTTTTTGTGCCCATGTTTGCTTTGCTGTATTCATTGAGTGTTTACTATGTGCCTGCCTAGCGCCATGCATTTTCTTGTTTAATTCTCAAAGCAAACCTGTAGATATTATTGCCCATCTTTCTACGTGAGAAGGTCACATCACTCACTCAGGGAGAAGGTGGGGTTCCAACTCCGGGCCTACATGACTCTAAAGCTTGTTCTCACTCAAAAGGACAGCATCTCTCAAAGTTTGGTCAATGGACCAGCCTCATCTGCATCTGCCGGTGTAGGTAGAAATGCAGATTCCCGGGCCACAGAGTGCTGAATCGGAACCTCTGTGAGTGCGGGCAGGACATAGGCTTTCCTGCCAGGTCTGTAGGAGGTTCATTTGTGTTTAAAACTCACTTCCACACCTAAGTGCTGGCGACTAAGCACGTTTGAAAATTCATGGAGAGGTGTGTTTCCGATTTATCACTTTTCTACGTGTCTGCTGTATTTTAATGAAAAGTTTACTAAAAAGAATCGTTTTCCATGTAGGACACAAGTCTCTTTGCCAGGAGTACTCGGCTTCCGTTGCTAGTCTCTCTCACACGCCCTGCCTCATACACCGTCACATTGTTAACTTTCTAACATTAATTCGCATGGGGCCCCCACAGCGCACCAGGCCTGAAAAATCAGGCTATGAGAATGTCCCAGAATCACCCCTTCCCTGCCCCACGCTACCGCACAAAGGTTACCTACGACAGTTCTCATTTTCTTCTCTCTAGGTAATTTCTCCAAAATAGATCACCCAAATGCCTCGATCTGTAAACTTCCATCATGTTCTTTCAACCCTGAAACCCAAATCAGTACGAAACGGTCCCTTGGGGTCCCGCTGGTGGCCAGCCAAGTCCCACCACTGGGTCACAGCAGGGGTCCTGGTGACTTCGCTTTCAGGCTCATTCCATCAGTGGGTCACTCTTTGACTATCTGTCCCGTTTTACCCCCTTTAGCCCTTGGTGGGGGTTTTTTTCCTCCTGTTCTGCCCCACATTAAAAATATCCTACTCTTCAACCTCCAGTAATTACTTCATTTTTTCCCCTCATTCACTCGCTTATTTACAGATGTTTATCAAGCACCCGTATGCTCCAGCAACTCCACTAGGGACAAGAATTTAGAAAATAAATAAGACGTGACCCCTTTATTCACGGAGTACAAAGTGTATTTCCAAGTCACTTTGGCAAATATGTGGCAGAATTCTGGAGTTACTTCTTTTAATAATAATAATAATAATAATAATAATAATAATAATAATAATGATGATGATGATGTTGTTGGTGGGAGGATACTAGGAAGCGGAGGGGGAGGAGATGACTTTTTTTGAGCCCTTTCTCCACGGTAGGGCCTCTAATGGTCATTTTAGATGTATTACTTAATTTCCTCAACAACCCCAGGAGGTTAGGTACTATTATTATCTTCATTTTACAGATGAGGAAATTTAGGCCCAGAGAAGCTGAGTCATTTTCTTAAGGTCATACGGTTGGTGAAGTCTGACCCCGGAGGCAGGCCTCTTCAACATTCTCTTTGGATCCTCAAGACCTTCGAATGAAAAGTATCAGAGGCACAAGGAAAATGGACCGAAAGGGAGAAGATGAATGAGAGATGAGATGCAAGAGCCTGGCGAGGACATAGTTTTATCCAGGTTGGCTCCAGAATAAGAGAATCTGAAATGTATTTCAGGTTGTCTGGGGAAGTGTAGTCCTAGCTGAAGGACAGCATTTCTCCCAAATCATAGAACCATGAAATCTCAGGTTTGAGAGGGATAGTGACGCGGTATAATCCAAACCTTGTGCCAAATCCCTTTACAGCCTTGTCACCAAGTGCTCGTCCAGTCTGCGTGGAATACACCCAGAGACGGGGACTTCACGACCTTGTGAGATAACTTGTTCCGTTTATTGTAAACTGACGTCGTGGAAACCCTGGTTTTGCCTGCCCAGCATCCCAGATTTCCTCCAGGTAACTGCCTACACCCATTTCCAGTGATTCTAGAAGGGGCTGTCAATCAGTGAGGCAGTGAGCATACGTCCCTAAGTTAGGCCAATCAAACTGTCTCTCAAAGGAATTTCATTCTGGCACCAAGGGACACCAGGATAGAAAACTGACAGAATCAAGTCACAGCAAAGAGAGACCATCAACAAGGGCCCCAAGAAGCTCGGGGATGCCTGATCTTCCTCAGCCTTTTCTCCAATTCTGTGAGCAATACTTCCATTAAATCCCTTTTTCCCCCTTGTTCTGCTTATTAGCCAGAGTTGGATTTTGAAGCTTGCAACCAAAATAGCTTAGCTAATAAAATCCACTTGTGTTTGCTTTCTGTTGCGTTGCATTATCAAATGTGCTTCTTCATCATAAATGTCGTGCACACACATGGTTTAAAGACATTTTTAAATGGCACACAAAGGCAATTTCAAGTTGTACGTTCCACTGGCTCCAGCTCCTGGAGGTAACCACTGCTAACAGTTTCTTCTGTCCCTCTAGAAACTTCTGTTTAATATATTAACAGCTCTGATGGTTAAATATCTCTTCCTTAGACAAGTAGAAATCCGTCAGCCTGTGACTTCCATTCATTTGAGCAAGTTCTAGGTTTTGAGAACCACCAAAAAGAGTCCAATGACAGATTTTCGGGTAGGTGACAACTCTCATATCATATGTCCTAAGTCCCCTCTCTTAGAACCAGACACTCTCAGTTTCTTTAGTCATCATCTACATGGGCCACAGTTAGGAGGCCCCTCATCACCCTGGCCCTCTTCCTCTGAATACACAGGAATCTGCTCTATCTTTCCAGAATTGGGGTGCCCAGAATTGAGCAGCTGTCCTTCAGCGACCTGCCTGGGTAGAGCAGCACTTGCTACTGTCCTGGCCCTTCTCGTTCTCTCATGAAGGGCAGCCTGAGTTTCCTGAGTAACTTCTGTCCACAGCCTTCTTATCCCATTGACATTCCTGTCCACTAAAACACACACGACACACATGCGTGCGCGCACACACACACACGAGTGAAATCACATCTCCTTGATTCTGAGTTTCTACTATTTGTTTTTTTGAACCCAATATACCTCCATGCTAAATTTCTCTAGTGCATAGCTGCATGTTAAAATTTTAGGCCTTTACTCGGTGAAATATTACCAATGAGGTTCTGTCCCCCAGAATGCCTCTTCTGAAAGGACATCTCATGTTGTGTAAGCCGTATCTACGCAGACTGAAACATAGCACTAACATCAATACTGGCATCAGAAGCCTCAGGTTTTTGCACACCTTGTGGCTCACCAATTCTACTTCTAGGATGTTCTTTGAAACAAATCCCAAACTGCAAAGAGCCTAACTATCCCACAAGTAGAGACTCGGTTTAATAAACTGAAGTACAACCATATGATGGACTATCAAGTAGTTATCAAAGATCATGCTAGAGAGGAATAATTAATAACATGAGAAGCCATGACCCCATATTGTTAAGCTAACCAAAAGATTATAAAACATTGGGGTAATATAATCCACTTTTCTATGTATCTAAATGCTTAGAATGAAGATTGATGGGATATACACAAAATGGTTACAGAGGTTGTCTCTGGGTAAAAGGATTCTGACCAATTTTTACTTTCTACTTTTTGTCTTACATGTATTTTCAGGTATGTTTTATTATAAACATTAATTCTATAACAAGTTATTCTTAAAGTAAGGAAGAAATGTGGCATCGACACCTAACGGAATAATCCCGAGTGCAAAATTGGAATAAAAATTAGGTTTAAAAATATCGTGTTATTTGGAAATTCTTGTGCTTTTTTTATTTGAATGTCCATACCATTTCCCTGTTCTGCTTTTGTGTTCATGACACCTTATTCCATATATATTTTTTAATTTTTAATAAAATTATCTATAAACCTTGATTTTTACAACTATTTATATATTTTTAAATGTCTAATAAAAATTATTTATATAATATTTTGAAAACCCAGAAGGTTTTTAATACCAAAATATTAAGGTCATTACTTCTGGGTGGGAACTGCTTTTTCAACAATAAAAATGTATGATGTCAAAAAATGTTTTCAAAACAACAAAAGGAAAAAGAACACTTGCCATGCAGATACATTAAGCCAGAGCAGCTTAATGTTCAGCTTCTCTGCACAGACAGACTCCCGTCTTCCCACTGGCCAACGGGGTGAATCAGAATGTGGGCTGGGCTGTGAGTGTGTGGGAAGCCCCTCGGGCCTGTGAGGATGGCACAGGATTGCACAGTGCAGGCAGGATGAGGAGATAATGCAGCCCAGTCGAGGCTTGCTTATTAGCTTGTCTGTTCCAAGCGTTCATTACCATGGTCACTCTATCCAGGATGAGCAGCAATATCTGTTTGTGGACGTGACAGGATGTTGTGCAATGATTAGGCAAATCCAGAGCCCTCCTTTCTCAGAGCCATTGGATGCTGCCAGCAGGGATAAGTCCATATGAAAGAGGGAATCAGGCACGAATCCACAGGAGCCTCTTCTCCATGCTGCCTTCTGAGCCTTGACTTTGGTCCAAGTCACAGGTCAGTCCAAACTTAGTGCTCCAGTACTTCCCTGCCTGTCTCTGACTTCCTGAGTCCAGCCCCATCAAAATCCAGCTGTCCTGGGGTCTTGTTTATGCAAAGCTCCAGTCTAAGCAGGGTGATAACAGTGAATAAGTGAAAACATTGCTGTGTATGTCTCTAATACTTTCTAGATGGAAAGTATTTCCATCTAGATCATTTTTTAGTTCCACAATGAGGACATATAGAAACCACTGGAAGTGAACACTCCTTGTTCCCTACTATCGAATTTATTAAAGCACCTGCATTTGCACCAATTCTTTCTTATTTTCCTTCTGTTATAATAGAGGAAGGATCATTTCTCATATAAGAGGCAACTTTTCCACATGAGCTATGGATTCTCTTCTTGTTTACTTTCCCAAGGACCTACTACATTAATATTCGTTCTTCTGTTCTACATCTCCTACCTCTCCTTCGGCTGGGTACTTTTTCTCAGTGTTCAGATATACTGTGATATATCCCCAAATGTCTAAGAAAACAAGCCCCAACAATTCTATTGAAAGTCAGAGATTGTCAGATTGGACTGAAAAAAAGAAAAAACAAAATAAGATCTAACTCAATGGCACATAAAGAAAAGGGAATCCTCATGCACTGTTGATGAGTTTGCAAATTAGTGCAGCCACTATAGAAAACAGTATGGAGGTTCCTCAAAAATTAAAAATAGAACTACCTTATGACCCAGCAATTCCACTTCTGGGTATTTATCCCAAGGAATCCAAAAGATACGTGCACCCTTATGTTCACTGCAGCATTATTTACAGCAGCCAAGATATGGAAGCAACCGAACAGCCCATCAATAGATAATTGGATAAAGAAGAAGTGGTACATACATACAATAGAATATTACCTGGCCATAAAAAATGAACTCTTACCATTTACAACAACACAGATGGACTTAAAAGGGTATTGTACTAAGTGAGATAAGTCAGACAGAGAATGAAAAAATACATATGATCTCATTTATATGTGGAATATAAAGAACAAAAAAATGAAGAAACAAAACAGAAACAGACTCATAGATGCAGGGAACAAGCTGATGGCTGCCAGATGGGAGGATGGTTGGGGAGGCGGGGTAAAAAAGGGGAAGAGATTAAGAAGTACAAATTGGTAGTAACAAAATAGTCATGGGATGTAAAGCATAAGGAATACATAGTGCCAGGTAGGTGCTAGACTAATTGGGAGGAATGCTTCGTAAATTACATCACTATCTAACCACTCTGTTGTACACCTGAGACTAATATAAAATAATATTGGATGTCAACTCTAATCGAAAAAATAAAAATGAAAAAAAAGAAAGTTATGGATTAAAAAAAGAGCAAATAAAAGTCCAAATGAATGAAAAATAACTTGAGTCTTGGGAGAGGAACAAAAGCGTTATCGAAAAAGAGGCGGCCTTCGGAATCGTCATGGAAGGAAAGGAAGATGAACAAGGAGATGCTCAGAGAAGGCCCCGTGCCGGCGGGAATGCCAACGGGAGCAACGGAAGGAGGCAGGAATCGGTGGTGTGTTTCAAGAATGGCACGGAGCCCATTGAACGGAGGATACGATATGTTCATACGAAGAAAATGTGCTGGAGAAGGTGGGTTGGATTCCACTGATGAGGACTTGCTCTTGATAGGTGGTGGAGAAATGAAGGTGTTGGCAGGTCTGTGATGTAACCAGAGCTGCATTTGGGGAAGATTAACTTTATGAGCTTCAGGTTGACTCATAGTTGATGTCACTCCATCTGTTCTGGCCCCCGAGCTGCTTTTTCTCAGCTTTTCCTACCAAGCAGTGAAAGGAAGAAATCTCCAAGGATGAAAACAAACATTGATCAATGTGTATCCCATTGCTCCCTTCTTTAAGAGTTTCTGCCTTTCTTCTTCCCTTAAAGTCAACAACAACAAAATATTCTTCCTCATGGAAAACGGCTAGTAAATGTATTTTTAAAATCTAGTAATAGAGACAACTAATTAAAATCGAGTCAGTACCAAGTTAGTAATGATTTTAAAAATTAATAATGCTCAGTGCTCCTGAGGATGTGGTGAAGTGGACACTAACATGCATTACTTGGAGCAATGTCAATTGATGAACACTTTCCAAGAATTCCACTTGTAGGAATTCATGCAAAGGAAATCATCTAAGATTAAGAAGAGATTTATACCCGGAGAATCCCACCACAGAATTACTGTGACTAGTTAAAATTTTGAAACACTTCTGATGTCCAATCTTAGAACAAAGGTTAACTAAAATAAGGCATAGACATATGATATAATATTAAACAATATAATGATGAGTATAATAAAGTTTAACTCAAAAACAGTTTCGCTTATATATAGAATACTTCAAAACTTGAATCTCCCTCTTTCTTTTCAAATTGAGCATTGCGATTAAAGCTAATATTTCCTCTTTTCCTGCATTAGTCTCTTTCTTCTCTCTCCTTTTCTCCAGAGATAATCACTATTTTTGAGTTTAAAGTGTGTCCATTCAGAGCTTTATAAAAGTACTTTCCACATGTGCATGGAATATACAACTTCTTATTTTGGATTGTGTTTTTTTCTGGTATCAGACTATCTGTGTTATTCTGAATCTTGCTCTCCTCCCTTGTGATATGTTTTTTGAATTCTGTGGGAAAATACTTACGGCCTGCCAAGTGAGAAAAGCAAGAGGTGGGATTATACAAACAGCATGATCTCAAATATGTACAACCGGTCTTGTGTTTAGAAAGGAGACCAAAAGGGAATATGCCAAAAATATTGGCAATCTATTGTCCTGGGGGGATTCAGAGAGATGCTCTTTTCTTTTTTAATTTTTTCTGTTTTTTTTTTTTATATTTAGCACATACTGATTTTATAATCAGAATGAAGTTATAAAAATATGTATAATGGATCAAAAGTATCCCTTTACCAATGAAATATTAGCCTTCCCCTCTCCTCCACTCCCACAGAAGTGTTTCCACTTTATTTTCAAGAGAGGAGGGACCCTCTCTTTATCCCTTTTCTCTCCATGTTTCTCAGAAGTGGTGACAGAGATTTATCAGTCTTTTATCTAAAACAGCTTTAGCATCTTTGCTGCCAGAATTTCAAATAACCATGCCCTTCCACACCAGATAGAACATTCCAAACTAGAAATCACCACACGTGATGCTACGGTATAAATAGTGCTGAGCGTTCAACCAACCTCCTAAGTAGTTTTACAAAACATAGGCGCCTGGTCTGAAGTCAAGGCAGCTGGGCTTATGTTATGAAGAAGCACCTCTATACACATCCGTCTCCATCCTTCTTTCTATTTCTCCATTAGTGATCTCACCAGGACCCTAGACTTAAGCCATAGTTATATTTTTCGTGTCCAGGATGATGCGCGGCCCACAGTGGGCATCAGGGAATGTTTGGACGTGAGATAAAAAGAGGAAGACAATGAGGAAGACCAGGAGGAAGGGAGGGAGACCTGGAGGCCCTCGCCATCCCCAAGACGCCCCTAGGAAGCGGTGCATCTTAAGTTTAATATGTCCTTTGTAAGATGGGCAAAAGCAAGGTACAACCTAGGCCTTCAAAAGGAGCAGGAACTCATTCATTTATTCATTCACTCATTCATCACTCAGTCAATAGCTATAAAGTACCTATTACAGTATGGGATATGTTCCAAGACCCCCCAGTGGATGCCTGAAACTATGAGTACTACTGAACTCTAGATATACAATGTTTTTTCCTATATTTACATGCCTATGATAAAGTTGAATTTGTAAATTAGGCATAGTAAGAGATTAATAACAATAACTAAGAGTGAAAAAGAACAATTATACAGTATACTGTAATAAAAGTTATGTGAATGCTCTTCTCCTTCTCAAAATGTCTTATTGTACTGCGCTCACCCTTGCTTTTCTTGTGATGATGTGAGATGACACAACGCCTACGTGATGGGATGAGGTGAGGCGAGACATTATGAAGTAAAATAAGGGTGACTCGAGCACAAGCACTGAGATAACCGCAATGGTTGATCTGATAACCGAGAAGCCTACTCGGTGACTAACAGGCGGGGAGCGTCTGCAGCGTAGAGATGCTGGACAAACGGATGATTCACTTCCCAGGCAGGATGGCGAGACTTTTCATCACACGACTCAGAACAGCTCGCAATTTAAAACCTGTGAATTGCTTATTTCTAGAATTTCTTACTTAATATTTTCAGATCACAGTGGGCTGTGGGTAACTGAAACCATGGAAATGAAACCATGGATAAAGGGGGGACGAATGCACTTGCCCCTCACTGTGCCAGGGCTGGGGTAGAGCTGAGGACAAGGAGGCCAGCTCCTCTGCGCCATTTTATAGGGCAGTGGAGGGAAGGGGGCAAGGTAGGGGTGACAGAGAAAAAACAAGTAAACAATACATGACATAGCACATAGAGAGAAAGGTGTAGAGAAAAACCAGACCAGGTGATGTGTTGATGCCTGAGGGCAGGGAGCTAGGACGGAGGTCAAAACTGGGTGGTCAGCCGCTCAGCTTTGTCTCTGAACGAACTGCTGAATCTCAGTACCCCATTCTGCTTCCATCTGCCTTGCTCAGCCTCAATTTCATTATCTCAACTTTATTCGTTCACATACTCATTCATTTATTCCAGCATTTATTGAACTCTATTGTCAGACACTGCTTGGCACTGAGGCCATAAAAATGAAACAAGATCCTGAGCTCACAGAGAGGCAAGGTGACTTCCTATGACAAACCAATGTGACCAGCATCATGAAAAGCCCAGGCTAAGTGAGATGGGGGTACAGTGTGGGGGTGGGAGTAAGTCTGCAGCAAAGGTTTCATTGGGAGGAGTTGTGGGCCTTGAAGCATAAGAGTTCATAGTATAAGAAAAAAAGTGTCCCAGATTTGCATTCCTTCTTGAAGGAACAAGAAAGAAGCGCAGCCACCCAGCACGGGGGCAGCCTCCCCTTTGTGACTGCCCCCGCCGCCGCCCTAGGAACTGCTGCCGCCCCTGATACTTTCATGATCCCAGCAAAGGATCACACCAGGGCGGAGCGCTCACTCAGGACCACAGCTGGGCCTCAGGCTGAGGGGTCGCCGTGGGTCAAGCAGAGTTTCTTTGGGAGAGGATAGAAAGGGTCCCAGCCAGTTGCTCTTGGCAAAAGGCAGGGGTTGGTCATGTTGGCGGCATATCAAAATTAATGAAAATAGTTAAACAGACATGAGCATTCACAGCCCCTTGGCAACAAGTCCTTCTTTCTTCCGGCTGTGCTTGGCTTCCAGAGCTGGGATGGGGATGTGTGTGGAGCGGGCCAGGAGGTGGGGGTGGCAGAAGTGCCAGCCTGCCAGCCTGGCTTCTGCAGAAGATCAGGGCTTGCGTGGGGAAGCATGGCTTCTCCTCCTGTCAGCTGCCGGTTTGGATGGATTCTCGTTCTGCTCGCTGCCTGGGGCACCGCACCCAATGCCCAGGTTGGTCTTTAAGCTCTTGCCCACATACGGACTGCCACGTACCTCCCTGCACTTTGAAGATAAAAGACAGCACCACACAGTGACTTCCTGGGCCAGACCCTGTTCTGGAACTGCTTCCTTTGGCATTTGACAAAGTCAGGAGATGAAAACTGTTCTCGTGGGTCCAAGGGATTGAGGCTCCCAAGGGGATGTGTAACAACCCACCACCTTGTGGTTGTTGCGTCTTCTCTTAAACCTAGTGTTAAAATCATTTTAATTTTTTTTTTTTATTGTAAGGAAGGATATGTTTAGTTGTGTCTGAAAACAGAAGACACAGATACCTAAAAAGAAGAAAATGAAACACTTGTATGTACTCAGATCTTGGTTTCTAAATGCCATTATCCAATAAAAGGAAGCGGTCCCCTTGGAAAAACGGCTGATTCCAACACTGGGGCACAGATGTTTCAAGATAAGCCAGGAACATCTTGCTATGTGAGAAAAGAAAGCCAAAGAGAAGTGCTCAAACAAACAAAGATTGCGGAACATGTCAAAAAGGCACAAGAGCCAGCTTGAACGGGCTCCTACTGGCCAAATCAGGATAATTTTGAGCATCAAGATAAATATGGACAAGAATGGATTATAACCCATTGAATAAAATAAGACTCTATCGTCCATTTTTTATAATAAGTAAATAAAAAAGGGAGACACTCTTTCTTACAATTAATAAATGCAGAAGGAATGATCACATTACAAAAATCACAATTTTGCAATTATATTGCAAAAATTAATTCAAGCGAGATTCACCAATGGATTCTAAATGGGAGTTGGGAAGAAGTTGGATTAAGAATAGGACATTTACATAGTTTTAAAGTATCTTCCTATAAATTATATATTAGTAAAAAAAAAAGGAGAAATAGAAACCACACTGCAGGAAAAGCACGAGTGATAACTAAGTGATAAACATTAATATCACCACTAAGGGACAAACAGATGTCATATGTCTCTAGACGTCACACCTTGAGAAAAACACAGCATCGCTTATGTAATATTCCAGACCAAAATGCATAACCTGAATCAAATCTTGAAGAAACATCAAACAACCCAAGTTGAGGAGCAATCTATAAAATAAGAGGCCTGCATTCTTAAAAACCGTCGACGTCATGATGAATGGTTCCAGATAAAGAAGACAAAAGACGTGACAACCAAACGCAGTACATGGTCCTGAACTGGATTTCGGACGAGGAGAAAATACAGTTCTGTACTGAACATAATGGGGACAATTGATTAAGTTGGAATACGGACAGTGGCTTAGATAAAAGGATTATATCAATATTATATTTCTGGAATTTGCTAATGGCTCTGCGGCTATGTAAGAGAATATCCTTGTTCTTAAATGCGTATTGCAATGCTAAGGGGTAAGGGACATAATATCTGTAATCTATTCTCAAATGCTTCACAAAAAATTATTATGTGAACACAAATATAGGTAAATAACAAGCAAGAGCGAGGGAGAGAGAAATACACAAGAAGGGTATACGAGAGTTCTTTGCACTACTTTTTCAACTTTTCTGTAAGTTAGAAATTATTTCAAGACAGTAGGGTTTTTTAAAAAAAATGGCTAACATTGGAACTAGCTGTTTCTGAGATAATGAAAACTCGGCTCTGAGGAAAGAACACCTGTATTCACACGCCACGGATGCTCTTAGTCCAGGACTGTTTTTCGAACACAATTGGAATCAGACTGAAGCCAAGGTTTGTTAGTAAAGCAAATGTGTCACAAACGGCTTCTCTCCACATACATACACACACAGAATTTATAATTAGTCATAATTATTGAGAGCATTTATCATTATTTTGTATTGTTCAGTTACATAAAAGCGCCTTCATTTAATCAGTAGCTACCAAATGTAAGCTGCTTGCATTTTTTCCAATTATGACTAATAACGTGTATCATCAAAGGACACATTGCTCATAGGATACCTTACCATTATTTTATGTACGTTATATTATTTGAAAGAAAGAAAAATATATCTTAATTTCAAAAAGGTTGGAAAATGTGCATTGAGAATTTGTAAAAATATGTACTCTTTCTTCAGTGCCAAGGAGAACTGTGGTCTGACAGCTCAGACTCAGGTCAGAAAAGAACCTGGGGCCCCGTGTGGTTACACGTGTTGCTTAATCTTCCAGGATGATTCACAAAGTTCTTTGGGATTTTTCAGAACCCAAGAGTCGTTATTAAAATGAAGATAATAATACCTTTCCTGACCAACTTGTTTTTCACTTTTACTAATGTTTACTAAACACTAATGTTCTGTGTCATTCACAGTGTCTGCATGAGGAGTTTGCAGTTTAATGAGGAAAAGAACAAATAATTGTTCTGCCTGTAGAAATCAGGCATGGCTAAGGGAGAGCGAGGGGGTCGGGGAGGGAAAGGGAGAGAAACGTGATCTTGTGGGATCTATTCATTGAGCAAATACTATTCATCTTCTACTATGCCTGAGACTATGTTAGGTACTGAGGTCGAGCGGGTATGTTTAAGATGTACTCGGGGAAGGGACATCCCAGGTAGAGAGAATGCTGGGAAGAGTGATGCCAAGGGACGAGAGTGTCTGGTGTATTTGGGAAATGGAGTGGCCTTCAGAATGTGGGGAGTTGCCGAAGATGAGGCCAAAGATGGGATATTATTAGCCCCATTCTAGCTGGTAAGGAAACCGAGGCTCAGAGAGGCTACGCAGTGTTCTGGAGCACGCAGCTGGAGGGTGCGCGTCGTGTCGGATTCAACTGTTTTGAGCATCTGGCTTTCCACTCTCTCTCCAACGATAAGCAACTTAAGAGAAGGAGGCACCATCTTTTATTCAAAGTGCCTAGCACAATGAGGTCCCATCATGGATGTTCAACACATGTTTGTTGAATGAATGAATGAATAAGTGAGTGAGCAACACAGAATGGATGACAGGTCTCGTCCTGCAGGCCCCCAGGATGGGCGAGGCCAGCCTCTCAGAACCGTTCACACCATTTCCGTCCATAACTAGATGCTTCCTAGTGGCCTACACTGCCCGATCCCTGGTCCTTTCGTACCTGGATTGTGTAAGGAGGTGGCTTCACTGGTCTAACCACTCTAAACTGAATCCCCGCCAGGTTCCTGAGCAGGAAATATGAGTTGGAAAGACCAGCAGCGCCTCCTAGGACCTCAGATAGCACAGGCAGGCCTGTCCAGGAACCGCTCCTTCCGGCCAAGGTTCCCCTGGAGCAGTGGCTCTGGGAAGCTGGGCTGACCATGTAGGCAAATCTTGTTTCCAAGGCAATCTGCTTAATGAGTAGGATGAGGAAGGGCCTTATGAGCTGCAAAAGGCTGTACACACAGGAGGGATTACCATGTGGTATCGCCAATAATCTCGTGGAAAGAGAGTTCGAATAGGAAATTTAGTAATCACGTCATCTGCCCCCTGCCTCCATTTCTCAGATGAGGTCAGTGAAGCCCAGAGAGGGGAAGTGACTGGCCCAAGTCATCCAGGGCGAGGAGATGCAGGAGAGGTAGCACACCGGTAAGAAAGCTTGGATGCCAGAGTAGCCCAAGCTGGGGGAAATCTCAGCTTCACCAGTTGCTAGCGTGGGGAGCCTGGGCAAGTGAACTAACTGTAACATGGGAATAAGGATCATTATTTTAAGAGTTGTTTTAAGGATTGGGTAAGGTAACAAATGATTGGAGAGAGCCTTACGTGTACCTGGAATGTAGAAGGTGATGAATAAATGTTAGCACTTATTGCATCATCATCGTTATTATTACCTATTAGCTGGGCAAGGATACAAGACTTTCCAACTTCCATTTTATCTTCTACATTCACTGAACTACTTGAGTTCAGCAGGGTATCAGACCATCTAAGCGTACCCTAGGTTCACTCATTGATCACCTATTGAATGAACAGCTTTTATATGTTAGTCAGAACGCTAGCTGCAGAGTGGATGTGTGTGTGGAGGGGAATGAGCCGGAGGTGTACAAATGAAATCAACACTCTCTGCAGTCAAAGCGAGTGTGGCTCGAGGGGCTTAGAGGTGGGAGCGGAGCTATCCATGTATATAAAAAGCAAACCTTAGAAGGTGGAATTAATTCTGGAAGTCTATTTTGGAGGCTGAGGTACCATTTAGAAACCTGGGTATATCCAGGAACTTCTAGGGTCACCATGAAACCCCCAAACAAGGACAAAACCTTCACACGCACTTGTGCTTGGTCACAGACACACACACACACACACACACACACACACCCCAGCTCTGATGGCAGGAAACCTTAGCCAGCCTGCTGCATCCTCCACCCCAGAGACTGGTAGACCCAAACGGTTCTATGTGGGGAGTTGAGGGAACCCAGGACCCCGCCTCTTCCTGGGACTCAGCTCCACACTGTCACCAGTTCTTTTCCAAACAGAAACATGCCTCATGCTTCACTGTGCAGAGCGACAGGTGTCCATGGGAGAATGAGATCAACACAGCATCTCGTCTCCGCCTTTGTAAGAAGCGAGATAGTGTTTGTGCTAGAACTGGAGGTCAGGCCTTAAATGAGGGTTCTGGGCCGGTGGCCAGCAGCTGCTGCATCAAAGTCAGGCAGCTCTGGAGTCAGGGAGATCTCTGAAAATGAACGTGCAGCCGGTGTTCTAACGGCAGCGGCGAGATGTGACTCAACACCAAGAGAGATGGAGGGAAAAGAGTCGAGCGAGGCTGCGGCCCAAGCGCTTTCACAGGCTCCATGTAATTTAGCCTTTTCCACAGCCATATGTTACAGGCGAAGGACACCTAGACGCAGAAAGGGTAAGAAACCTGCCACAGGTAACATGGAAACAACACTTAAACCAACACCGGGAGATCAACACATGGGAGAAAAGAGAAATGGGCGCCTGGGTTGATTCTTGTGACCCAACAAAGCAGAATAATTAGAAGCCAAAAACAAACTGACCTTGGGAATCCTATTTGCTTTTCAAAGTCCAGCTCACCTAGGACCTCAGCCTGAACCTCCCTATTCCAAACCTTTAACCAAGTTGTGTTTTTAAATGCTAATTTTACTCTGCTTGTGGTGTCTCCCTCCTGATGAGCCGCAGGCCTTGTTAGCAGGGTGCTCAGACGGGAGGGGCTGCTCAGACGTGGACGGCATTGCTAAGGGAAGGGCAAGTGCCCTGCGCTGTGGTGGGAAAAGCGTGGGACCTTGACTCAGAAAAACCTGGGCTCGAGTCCCAGCCCCACCACCTGCTAGCTGCATGACACTGTGCTATTGCTTAACTCTTCTCAGTCTCCTCATCTTAAGATGGAGATACTAAAATGCTCCTTCCAGGTTTGTTCAGAACAGAGAGTAAATAATTACTTACGTGGAACTTCCTTCCCCGCTACTTTATGTTTCTGTGGGGAGGGACACCAATGTGTGTCACGCTCCTGGCTTCTTCATGGCCCCCCACTCTAGCCTCTCCCCAGGAGCTGGAGGAGTGAATTACCTGGCTGGCAAATTTGGGAGTAGAAAATGGGCCTATGTATCTCTGCCTCCCCATCCACTTTTCCCTTGGGATCCAGTTGCCCCTGGCAGTACGCATTCTGCCTTGTTCCCCCACACCTTACATTTTTTTGAGGGCGGGGGAGGTGGGGAAGCTCTCTATAGGGCGAGGCCAGATCTCTTCCACCACTGCCCAGGGCCAGGTGTTAAATCGGTAAAGGGAAGAGTATCTGCCGTTAAACCCAAGCCGGACTCTCCAGGGCCGGTTCTGTCATTTGATCTCCACCCGCCAGACCCCTCTGTTATTTCCAATGGTCCAGAACTGAGTGGGGAAAAGATGAGAGGGGTGCTGGGTGTCATTTAGAAGCCCGCTGTAACCTCAACACGTTCTACATTACATGTCCAATAAACGGAAGCTGTTAATTTGCACCAGAAACACACTTCTCACACTTCTGATGCAGACTCTGCCCCCTCCATGTCCTCTCTTCAGCAGCTCCCACTCAGCCCATGACTTTTCCTGGTGATACTGGCCTGAGTTCAGCCCTCGAGGGCCCTTACCTTGCTGGGGCACGCCCTTAAGCCCCAGATGAGTACACTTCCTTTGCCAAGAGGCAAGACACAGCTTCTCATTCTTCTTAAATGTAGGCTCTCTCTCGCTGCAGGTATGAAACATTCTGGTTGCTTTCCTGCTAATGTAAAAACATGGAGGAATAGAAGGGTTAATTTTTCAGAAATCAAGGGGCTCCACTGTTTCTGATCTCCGCTGTTTGCCCACTGTGCGAAAAAGTTAGATCCGGCCAAAACAGTCATCCTAATGGTCAATTAACCAGCAGGAGAACTATGGGACAGTGGGACTTAAACACACACGCTTGTGCACCTGCCGTCTCCTGCTCCCCAAGGTCCTGTGCATAAAAAAAGACAGGGAGGAAATCCATTCCAACAGCACTGAAAACACTTGCGTGAGAGCCCTCCTCGGGTTTATAAGCTAAGTTGCGAAGACAGGACGTCAAACATGGAACGTCAACCATAACGAATGCAGCTCTGGGTGCCAGGGAAGGAGGTGCTGCTTTTGCTGGCAAGGAGGGAACAGCAAGGGTGGCCAACGGAGGAGGAGGGAGGTCTTGACTGCCAGGCAGAGGGGTTCGGGGTGTATTTTGTAAAGCGACGTGGAGGAATCAAGGCTCTTACCACACTGGCACGACTTCCAGTTAAGTTAGAACAGGGATGGAGGTGAAGGCAGGCGCTGAGGAAGCTCCGGCTGGCAGTCCCGTGTGTCTGTCCGCCTGTGTGGTCTTCTGCGTCCCTGCCTCCTAGGTGGTGACTCCCTGGTGTCGCCATAGGCAGGGAAAACTTTCCCGAAAGAACACATTCAGGGGATTGTTGAAGGGTCAACAGAGGTCACCTGGTGAACCAGAAAAGAGATTGCAACAGCCCGGTCTTGAGCACGTCTGGGCCTTAGTTTCCTCCTCTGTACAACGGGGAGCTCCTTCTGGCTTATGGTGATTCTGACAAGACACAGCCGGCACTGGACGCAACTTCCTCTTAGCATCCTCTCCCGCACTGCAAAGCCTGCCTCCGCCCTGCAGCCTCCCTGCCTTCACACCAGCCTCCTCTCTGAGTCTTGCTTCCCCTGCACCTGAATCCAGCCTCCCCCGGCTGTCCTTAACTGACAGGGCCAGATTGCCCCGCCTTTCTCCAGCTGCCTAAAGCCTTCACCAGAGAAAGCATAGCCCCGACCATGGGGCCAATAAAAGCTTTATTACCTCTTCTAGGTTACATGTTTAAGGTTAACTGGAGTCTTTCTGCAGACATGGCTTAAGGTCAAGGGCGACTCTCCCGGTGGGAATGGTGGAGAAGAACGAGGGAGGGCAGGCTGACCTGCAATGTGCCCCAAATCTGCTTTCGTACCACTGCCTTGATTCCAGCAAAAAAGACGACACAGAAAGAGAGAAGGGACTCGTTTTGATAGAGCTTAGAAAGCTCTCCAAGGCCTTATTATCTAATTTGGTCCTCCCGACAGGTCTGAAAGGTAGGTCTGGCAGATCTGGGCGCTTAGGGGTAGGCAGTGTGACGTAGCAGATACAGGTGCCGGCGCCAAAGACAGACAGCTGAGCTGGAACCCGGCCTTGCCCCTCGCCAACTATTGCTCTTGAGCAAGTGTCTCGACCACTCTGTGCCTCAGCGATCTCACCTGTAAAATGGGAGTGATGATCGTAACAGCATGTACCTCGCAGGGTTATTGTAGTAAACGAGTCAGCACATGGGAAGCACATTCTAAGAACTGGAAGAGCGATTAATATCATCGCTATTATTCTACTCGCCAGAGTGAGGGTCCCAGTGGTCCCGCTGGCTGGTTGCATGAGAACACTGGGGGTCTGCTCAGCCCACCCCTCTCGGCATCGCTTATCTACCTGTGGGGTGGGTGCACGCCCCTCTGCCCAGCTGGACTCGTAGGTTGAACCAGAGGCAGTTACGTGGCCCAGGCTGGGCCAATCGGATCCTGTCCTGGGAACTTGGTGTTTTCTGGAACGGTCATTCTAGCCAGCTTGGGCAGGTTCTTAAATCAAGGACGTGGGAACCGCGAGGCAGACATGGGTGCTCGAAAGCGGAGAGAGGAAAATGAGCGAACACAGGGAGGAGCACAAAGAGGGAGAGACAGAGCGAGGGGCGCAGAGACAGGAATCGGCTGCCTCGCTCCTTCCCTTCCCGCCGCCTAAGAGGATCGGAGGGCGGCGGGTGAGGGGGTGGGCTCCAGGTGTGCCCATATAATGTAACCCCCAGTTCCCTTGTTTGCACAAGGGTTGCCACACGACAAAATCCTGCCTTTTGGTTACCGGGCCTGCCCCTGTTGTTCGGAATATCTGCAATTCTGTGAGTTACCTCTGCAATCCTGACCCCACCTTTCACCAGCTTTAGGATTTGGGAGAGTTATTTATCTCCTTTAAACCTCATCTTCTCATCTGAAAAATGAAAAAAGTACCAATCTCACAGGGCTGTTTGTGGGGTTCAAGCACAGTGGTGTGCTGGTAAAGCTTAAAAACCAATTCCGAGGATGGGGTCGTCCTAATCTGTAGAGTTCACTCATTTCCGTGGTCCAAATACTCCCACCGCAGGTGATTTCAAGATACCAATGCAACATCTTCGGAGGCGGAATTGGAAAGAAGTGTGCATCATGGCACAATATTTCCACCGTACAGTAGAATGGATGTCATTTGAGCCTGGGTAATAGCTAAGGGGAGTAAAATAATTTGGAACTGATGAGTGCTGAGGTTTTATTACATTTGTTTCTAACGTAGTTTATTTAATTGTGAGTTTACATAATTCGATTTTTAATCCTGCTGTGTTTAGTAACTGGCTTGCCAAATTTTGAAAATGTAGCAGTTGGCTCTCCAGAGCCAGTCCGAGTTGGCTCCACATGCTGGCGGTGAGCGAAAGCCTTTTCTGGACTTAGATGAGAACCCAGTATGTACAAAGCACTCAATAAATGGGAGCCTCCGTGATCCCTGTCATTTATTTCACGACATGATTTATTACAGCAGCGGAAAAATCAGGAAAAAAAAAACACATCTCAAAAGCTGTAAGTTCAGGGTCGCTTTGTTCAGTTGAGAAACACAGACTTGAGGTTTACGGGACACGATTTGCTCAGCAAATTACTGTGCTTGCCGCAAATTCAAAACTGAGACCAGGAAAAGAACTGAAAGATATTGGGTGTAAACGTTTGTGAAAACTCAGACGTGCTGCGGTACTGCGGGAAGGTGGAGGCATTCCTCACGAGCAGCTGGCGGAGGCAGCGGAGAGATGCAGTGGGGTGCTGCAGTTAGAAGCCAAAGCTTGGAGCCTTCACAGGGATGCAGACCGCAGAAACCGTGCTCATTGAAATCAATAAGAAATGCGATGAGATCTGCAGGACCGTAATATTCTATTTACTAAGCATGCACGTACGCGCATGCATGCCCATAGAGGAGCATTCCTTATTTTGCAAAGAAGCATACATATTTGTGTCTGTAGTGTTCTAGGCAGGAAAAACATGGGCATACACATACCGAGTAGTTGGAGAATTAATAAAAGGGCTGTTTACGAAGCTGTGGGCAGGGTTAGGAAAAGCAGCCAGTGATGGTGACGTGCCCTGGAGCTAGGGACAGCCATAGGACCTAACCATGCCCTAGATGTGAAGGGCCAAATCGGTTCAAGTACCGCCTAGAGAAGGTTTCCTTACAGGAGCTATGGGGGTGCAGCCGACACCTGCCCCCAATGCAAGACCTCACTCCCTGGCAGAGAGGTAGAAAGAATGATGCTTCTGTATCTCCTGATGGTGCTTCCCATTGGTCAGATCCAATCAGACGCCATTGAGCGAGCAAGCTGTTCACCCTGCAGGTGAGCCCAGAGGTACCCGGAGCTGGGCTGAGAGAAATGGAGAGTGGATCCAGAGGTGCAAATGGAGCTGGACATAAATTAAACGCATTAGGATTGATGTTAATTGGGAGGGCCTGGAGGGAAGGGAGTGGGGGCTCGAAGTGTAAAGAAACATGCTAAAACGGAAGTTCTTCGCCTTGATGTTGAGAAGAACCACGTAAAAATGGAGGAGTGTAGCTAAGTCTCAGCACCTGAGGTCTAAAGGAGAAAGCAAATCTGATATTTGCTGGAAAAGCCGCAAGCAACTCCAAAAAGCAGCCACACCAGCGAAGTCTCGGGAGAGCACCCTTCTCCCCCCATGCTGTGTGCATCGTGATCCAGGCCTTCTCGCGTGAACTCGGCTGGAGAGAGAATTGACCCCTTATGCGAAAGCATGGGTTGGCCACGGGAAGGGGCCCGGGGTGAGGACTGTGTGATGGAAAACAAAAGCAGAAATGTGTGTGGGCAGGAGAATGGGTCTCGGGAGTATTTTTAAAAATCTGTTTATCAAGAAAGAGAAAGAGAAGACATGTAGGCACTTAGGAAGGGATGATGGTTTCCTTATAAAAAAGAAAAAATATATCTACGTGAAGAAAATTATCTGGCAGGCAATACATCGAAACGAGAATGGTGGCTGCCTTTGGGTGTGGATTATGAGTGGTTTTTATTTATCTGTTTTCCTATCTTGCCTACATTTTACAAAGTAATTCTGAATTATTACATAATGAGAAAGGAGTTCAGTAAAAAAGGTAATAATGTCTTTGCCTAATATCAGTAGCCAACAGTTGGGATTGATGGTATCTGAAGTCTGTGCTACGTTGCCACGTTCCTTCCTTCTGCTCACCTTCTCCTCCCCGCTCTGCCGCCAGGGTCTGTACGTGACTAACCTGCCCGGGGAACAGACTGACTCAGTCATCTGCAGTGGGAAGTCAGGGAGGTGACCTGGGCTTGGCCGTAAACAGGAGGGTTATCAAATATGATTAAATGTAGCCACCACGCGGAGATATTCTTTACCTTTCTACCAAGAAGCTGAGTGGGGATCAAAAAGTAACCCTTCCTGAAATTTGGTGCTTATATTAGTTTCCTAATGCACCATATCAAATTACCACAAACTGGGAGGCTTAAAACAATAAAAATTTATTGGCTCGCAGTTTGGGAGAGAAGGCGTCAGGAATCAAGCTGTCGACATGGTTGGTTTCTTCTGGAGGCTGTGAGAAAGAGTCTGTTCCAAGCTTTTCCCAGGTTCTGGTGGTCGCGAGCGATCCTGGGCATCTCTCGGCTTGTCACCTCATCACCCTAATCTCTCTGCCTCCATGTCACATGGCCCTCCTCCCTGTGTGCTGTGCATCTCTAAGTCTCCCTCTCCTTCTAAGAACACCAGTCACTAGATTTAGGCACCAACCCAATCCAGTATGTCTTTTAACTGGGGACATCTGCAAAGACCATATTTCTAAATAATGTCACATTGACAGGTACCCAGGATTAGGACTTCAATATATTTTTAGGGGGGTCACAATTCAACAATAGTACCATTCGCCAACAACATAATTTGCCTTAACAGAGAAAATTCATACTTAGGACATTTCCTGATGAAATCATCATGACTATTTTTTAAATGTCCTATTGAAGTATAACATAATACAGGGAAGTGCAAAAATTTTGTGTTCAGCTCCATGAATTGTCATGAAGCGACACACCCATATAATCAGCATCTAGACCAAGCCGCAGAACGTGACCTTGCTTGAGCCGAGAACCGAAAGAATGGTAAGAATATAGTGCTGCAAAGGTGTGCGGGAGATTATTTCAAACAGAAGGAGGAGCGAGGTCAAAGGCCCTGGGGCAGCTGGCCTGGAGGGAAGTGGGGGAACCAGGAAGTGTTGTTGGTGATGGGATAAAGAGGAAGGGGTGAGCGAGATCATGAAAAGCCTGGTAGGCCATGCTAAGAAGTCTGGGTTTCGTTGTAAAGGCAATGGTAAGCCAGTGGAGGGTTTTAAGCAGTAGAGTGACATGATGCGATCTTATTTACATCTTTTAAAAGGTCTGTCTGGCTGCTCCGTGCATTATTACAGGGTAAGAATGGAGGCAAGAGCTAGGAGATGATGATGGCCGGGCCCAGGGTGGTAGCAGTGGAGACAGAGAAAAGCGAGTGATCTGAGACAGTTTGAGGGCTGTACCACCAGAACCTGGGGATAGATCGGATGTGGTTTATGAAGTAGAGGACTCAAGCATGACTATGACGACTTATGACCCATTCCTGGGTGAACGATGGTGCCACCAATCGTGATGGGCAAGAATGGAGGAACGGGTTTCAGGGAGAAAATCAGGAGTTTGCTCTATGCATGCTAACTCTGCGATGAACTTTAACGCGATTCGTATACATCCAAGCAAGGATATCCACAAGCTAAATGGACACGTGGGCTTTGAACTCGGGGGGTGGATTGGAGCTGGAGATAAACACTGTGGAGTTATCAGCATATGGATAATATTTGTAGCCATGGGACCTCCAGGGTCTCTAGGGAGAGAGCTCGGGCAGGGGCAGGAGAGAGGAGCCCAGTGTGAGCCCGGGGTCCTTCAACATCAACAAACGGATAAAAGGAAAAGCAGAGGGATTGAGAAGGAGCTCGGTCTTATGTGCAGGAAAAACTAGAGTCTGTTGTTAACAAAAGCCCAAGAAGGAAGTGTTGAAGAGAGGGGTCGACCGTGCGGATGGCTTCTGAGAACTGAGGTTTCATGACAGTGAAGACATAACCCTTGACTTTGGCAACCTGAGGTCGTTGGCACCTTGATAAGAGGAAGGTATTTTTGCGTGCACGTGGGTGGGCTGGGGTTGGGGTGGGAAGGATGTCTCAGGGAAATGGAAGGAAGCCTGCTGAAGAGACACTGGGAGTAAGGGATGAGTGATTAACCTCTTAAACGTGTGAATGTTATAATGTAGATCACAGTGTGGTTTCCATGCCTGTCTTCCCTCCAGCCCAGGCAGCTCACTGTGCCTCCCTCACCTCTGTATTCCAGTGCTCAGTACAGTATAAATGACACATAGTAGATACTCATTGAATTACTGAAATGGCATTTTTAAATAAAATCCTATCAGGCACTGCAGATAGATAGATAGATAGATAGATAGATAGATAGATAGATAGATAGACAGACAGACAGACAGACAGACAGACAGACAGATAGATAGCCAGCCAGCCAGACAGACAGCCTGGGCTCATCACTTGATCTCTTATTGTCTCATCTGTTAAATGGGAAAATTGCAAAATAAAGAGAACACTATCTGCCTCCCTCACAGAGTTATTGTGAAGATGGAATTAAATACCCAGTGTGAAAATATGGTGCTTGGGAAGCTGCGGCTTACCATACAAACGTGAGCTAGGGTTATTGTGAGCAGATGACAGAATCCACCAGACTCCAGCTCTCCGAGGCACCTGGCACACTGTCCCCTGAAATTTTACTTGCCAAATTGATTCACATTGGCTTCAGCACAGACACTTCCTCATGTACTGAAAGTCAGCCGAAAGACACAGCACAAAGCTGCAGTCACCATTCGCATCTCGCACAACGGAGCCGTGTTTACTGATACGCTGGCTTTAGGATCAACCTTCTGGGAGGGGGTCTTTATGTATCGATCGGGAAGTTCTACCAGGCAGAATTTTAATAGAATTTCCCAGAGAAACAAAACGGAAGGGCTCTGCCAACACCCAGTAGAACCGGGGATTCACAAATGAACTTAAGGGGCTGACGTCTGTTAATCCGATTTCCCTTCCAGGCTGTGCGGAGGAGGCAGTATGGCCGGGGGCTTCCCGGACTTCGCTGGTTGCGAAGCAGGCAGCGGCCTCCCGCATCTCCCTCTCTGAGTGGGCATCGCCTTCATGTTCATTAACGCCACTATTGGAGAAGCATCGGCTTGTAGAATCCAGATACTTCTGGGCCTGGTGCCTTACAGACATCGCCTCGTTTGCTCTTCAGCACTACTCCATGACACTGGGTCGATAATCATTCCCACTTTGCTGGAAGGAAGGAAGGAAGGAAGGAAGGAAGGAAGGAAGGAAGGAAGGAAGGAAGGAAGGAAGGGAAGGAAGGAAGGAAGGAAGGAAGGAAGGAAGGAAGGAAAAGAAAGAAAGCGAGAAAATGGAGGCTCAGAAAAGTTAAGTCTTACCTGTGTTCCCAAGCCAGGAAGTGGCAGAGCAGGGATTGAAACCCACACCTCTGTGTTCCAAAGCCTGAGCTTGTGACTCCTGGTCTATGCCACCTCTCAGCGTGTGGGCGTTTGGGCTCTTCAAGGTGGCGATGGGCAGATACATGCTGGTGATCTTCACTTATGGCAGGTGTTGCAAAGGTGGCTGTTCACCCGCTCTCTCGGCTGACTCTGCTCAGGGGGATAGTGCGTCTAAGTCCTCTCGCCACACACACCCCTCATTGTCGAAGACCCAAACGAAAAACCAGCTTCATGTGGCTCAGCCTCATCCAGGCCACCGCTTGAGTAAGAGCACCCTTTCCCCTCCACAGTCTGTCTCCCAAAGAAAGCTTCCAACGGGAGACTTTGCTGCCATCCGGTTTGGAGCATCTGATTGGGCAGAATATCCCCGCCAAGTTCGAGAATCACATACGCAACACGCTCAGGGCCATTTGCTAAGAGGAAGTCTGTGGGAAGCTGGCACTCAGAGCTTTACGGCTCTTCCTCTGGTTCAGAATCATGGAACCAAAACATCCAGTGGAGCCAGACAGAGCTGGGTTCAAATATTGTCTCTGTCACTTACGACCACATGATCTTGAGCACTGGTGACAAGACTAAGACAATTAGGTATTTGTCACAGACGAAGAAGGCGCCAGACCCAGTTCTAAGTGTTTTCCATGAATGTGCTTATGAAGTTGCGAATTCTAAGAGGCAGATTTTATTATTATCACCTTCGTTTTATAAATGAGGTAACCAAGACAGAAAGAGGTTAAGAGACCTACCTAAGGTCATGTGGCCAATTATGAAGTGGCGGAACCAGAATCTGGGCACAGGCAGTGAGGCCAGAGCCGGCGCTCTCAGCCACCTCGAAACGCTGCTCCATTTGCTGACATCTCTTTGAGCTGTAGTTTGGGCACCTGGCAGAAGGAGGTAATAATATGTGTATGTTCTTTGTAGAGGGTGAGTTGCAGAGCTGGAGTTAGAACTCCCTTTGTGAGGGTCCTGGTCTTGCTTCAAGTTCATCAGTCTTAATGGAAGTCATCTTTTAAAATACAAATCCCCTGGAGCCGTGGGCCCAGACCGAAACACGTTTGCGTAAATTAGAGTCGTGTCCTTCCTTCCACAAGAGATGGAGAAGAACACCAAGCTAAGAGGGCGTATCAGTTTCCTGTGACTCTAACAGCAAAGCACCACACACCGAGTGGCCTGAAACAACAGAACACAATCGTCTCACAGTCCTGGAGGCTAGAAGTCTAAAATCAGGATGCCACAGAACCATGCTCCCTCGAAGGCTCTAGGGAAGAAGACTTCCCGCCTCTTCCGGCTTCTGATGGTTGCCTCAGTCTTTGGTATCCCTTGGCTTTTGGTGCACAACTCCCGTCTCTGCCTCTGTCTTCACCCTGCGTGTTTGTGTTTAAATTCCCCGCCTCCTTTTTTTTTTTCTATAAGGATGGACTAGAGTCCACTCTAATCCAGTTTAACTTCTTCTTCACTTAAGTCCATCAGCAAAGATTCTATTTCCAAAGCCGGTCACATGAGGCTCTTGACATTACAGGTGAATGTGAATTTGGAGGTGGGTGGGGCAATCGTCAGCCCCGGACAGACAGCAAAGGCGACAGCAGAGTGAGGCCGCGGGCGACGGCGGGAGGCCGTCTTCCCTGCCTCTGTGCCTGCTCAGCATCCCAGTTCTCTACTCATTTCGCCCCTCTGGATGTCCATCTCTTTATCCGTAAAATGACAGGGTGGATCTTTAAGGCCATATCCACCTCTAACGTCCCTCACTTCCCAGGGGAGAAAGCAAGCAGGGTCGGGGGCCATGAAAGGCCACAGTGTTCTGGAAGACAATGTCCCATCCAAGTCCCACAATAACAGGCCTCCCATTCCGGATAAGTGCAGTCAACAGACAGCCCCTCCAACACCATGCCAGTACCTTCGGAGACCACATCTGATGGGCAGCGGGTGGGAACTGTTGTTCTTGGTCCACAGGAGACCTCAGCTCATGGCCTCCCAGAAACAACCCAGGGAAAAGCTTTAAAAGGAAGAGTTAGAATCACAAAAATGTTGAGACTTGAAGTAAAAGGGCAAGAAGGAGCAATGCAAGTGGTCTGGGTTAAGGAAGGTATGTGGGAACATCTGGAAGATTCCAAAGAGATAAATGCTGGGCCCCCAACAAGAGGCTTTAGATGTACAGTGTGATAGGGTGGCCTTAGAAGGTTAGCTTGCCGAGAAAGCTAGGTATTTTACTAGGACCTTATATTATTTCATTTAATCTTCAAAACAAGTAATTGCAAGGTAAGTATTATTCTCCTTACGTATATGTGTGTGTACACACATCGAATGCGAAATCTGTAAGGACCAAACAAAACACACTGAGGGGCTTCCAGTTTGTATCTTCCAACATTCACACGTATGTGCATGAAGGCAAAAAAAGGCTGGAAAGAAATACAGCAAAATTCCATAATTATTATCATAATTTCAACCATTTTATTTTCTTTACACCTTTTAAAAACTTTCTCAGTTCTCTCTGTGTGTTTCTTTTTATAATCGGAAAACAATGACCTCCTCTCATGTTGCTTCTATTTATTTGCTAATCCTTCTAGCTCCCCATTTAGAAGTTGTGAAAGCTTGAGGTTGGAGGAGACTCGCTGTTAGCACATGGCGGAGCCAGGAGTTCAGACCCAGGTCGGTCTGGCTCCCAGCCCCGCTCAGAGTCAGGGCTGGGCGTGATGCTCTGTTTGGGGCTCAGGGCTTTGTCTTTGTCTTGGGCCTCCCCGCCTCCGGTCTCTGGCTGTGGGGCGTCTCATCTGCCTTCCCTCCCCAGTGTGAACAGTCGGCTTGGCGTCCCAGAGCCAGGGTCAGGTGGTCAAGGGCTCAGACTCGTTTTACTTCCTGAGCAGAGACGTCTTCTTGGTCTGTGGCAACCACCGATCCACAAGGGATGAATTTAGGCACCTCCCTAGTTGGCACGGGGAGGCGGGCACGGTCCCGTCAGCCTGAGGATGCAGGCCTAGCTCCAAAAGGGCTTTTGTCTGGGGCCGGGCCCCAGGCCAGAGTGACATTCTTTTGTGGAGGCTGCCAGGCCACTGCTGTGTGGGGCACCTGTGGGGCAGGGAAAAAGAGAGAGCCAGAGGCCCATCTTCTTTCCAGGGAAGAGAGAAGCTGCAGGGTGGAATCTGCTGTCTGAGGGCCTTGGGTGCTGAGGCCATGACAGCGGGGGCTTTGGGCTTGAGAAGCGAAGCCAAGGCCCAGACTCCCACGCCACCGGACATGTGGACTTTTCCAGCTTTTACAATATTTGATGAAAATCCCAACAAGAGAAAAGAAATCCACTCCTTCTTCGACTGGTTTCTTATAGAAATCCTGGGTTCGCAGACCTCTTTAGCGAGAAGAGAGGTCCTATTTGAGAAGTCTCCCGCGGTGGCCCCCCACTCCGTGCGCGTGTCACCCACTCGCAGTGGCTGCTCCTGCCCCGCCCCAGTCCGCTGGGGCAGCGCGTCCAGCTCGTGGCTGCTTTGAGTGTCGGCTGCTCTGAGTGTCGGCTGCTCACGCTCACAGCTGCCCTCCTTGTGGAGAATTGTTCTCAGCCATTAGGAACTGCCTTATCTGGGGGTGATTCCTCCCACCTCCCACCCAGCCCCTTGCAGCCAGGGACACACCAAGTCTGTGGAGCAGTTCTTTTGGGTCCACCAACAGCTCCCTGGGGCTGTCATGCTGACTCCACTGGCTTTGAATATGCCACTGCCTGGATAGTTTGCCTGAAGTGATAACTGCCTCAGATGGAAGCTCAATATGGTTGTCAGGCTTGGAAGAGCACGTGTGTCCACGAGTTGGCCTAAACAGGGACCCGGGAAGCAAATCTCCACCTTGTGTCGTTATCCGTCATCCTGCGATTACTCACCAGGGCCGCCTGCCTCCTCCACCTCCTCTGGACCCACACAGCGCAGAAGAGAAGCCGTGGTGACCTGGACAGAGGGCTCTCGCCAGTCCCCAGGCCCCGCAGGTGGGCCAGGGAATGCGTCAGCTGCCACGCGGTTTTCGAATCTGGATATTCTGCGACGTACAGCCCGTTAATGTCCGATTATTACCCACTCAGGTCGTCCTTCGTTTTCTTCATTCATTTATCTATTCAGATTTACTCGTTTTTGCCAGTCCAGTGCTAACCACTGCACACGTATGACCTCATGCTCTCCCCACGACCATGACATAGGTGCTTTTCACATCTTCTCGGTCACATCTGAGAGTTAGGGGTGTCCATCACCTAACCCTCTTGTCTGTTGTTGTATAAGCAGAGTCTGGCTTCAAAACCACTTGTTTGGCTCCCAAACCACGACACCATACTGCTCTTGTGATCCTATAAAAGATGTTGCCGGACATCCCACTATGCACAGGACAGGGCAGAAGAGAAAGAGCAATGAACTTGGGGTCAGCAGACTGGGGTTGCACGCCCGCTCGGTCACTAGCCGGCCTTCTCAGTTTGGGTTCGAGCCTGATGGTTTCCTTGGTGCCCACTCCCCATGCTTCGGGCCCCTGGTTCATAGCTTGTCTTCTTCCCTTGACACGAGTTTCTGACTGAACTCCAAGTAGTCGGATTCTTCGGTTTGACCCCAGAGTCCTTCTCGTCCTTCTCTGGGCAGCCCTTTTGGCTCTGGCTGTACACAGTTTTTGAAAAATGGGAAAATATTTGAAAACCCTAGGTCTTTTTGGCGCCGTGCAATTAAATCATGTCTTTGTGATCTGATTGGGTGGCCCAGGCCCAGCTGGGTAGACCTGCACAAGCCACATTTCCCTCCTGGTCTTGCGGGTAAAGGAAATGTCTTAGGCCAGTTCCTCCCAGAAGCAGAGCCTAGGCCAAAGACCTGAGATCTAATCCATCAGGAAAGAGCTCCCAGGAGAAGTGAGTGAAGGCAAGGAGGAGGCAGGGTGGGGGAGGGGAAGAAGAGAGGTATGGGTGTGATTTCAGCCAGTGTCCCAACCTCACCCTGATGCCATGGGAAATTCGGGAGCATGAATTACACGTCAGGATTTCTCCCAGCTCAAGTCAAAGGAACTGTCCCACATTTGACCATTACCTGAGGAAAGCCATAGGTGTGCTCAGTGAGCCTACAGATGTCGGAGACAGGCACAGACAACTGGCTGTTCCAAGATATATGTGGGGTTCTGGCTGGGCCACCAGTACTGTCCATCACATCTCAACTCTCTTCGCCTTCTCTTTATTCTAGGAAGTGATAACCAAGGCTACAAAAAGTAGAAGAGAAGAGAATTTAGTTCACTAATGTTCCTTTGGTAAAATGCAAAATTGTTGACCTTCTGTCTTCCTTCTGAATTTCAGATTCTGACCAGCCCAGATGGCTTCTGTTTTATTTCAATATCGGCCTAAACAAAACCCAGTTAGATTGATGTGCAGCAAAAACAAACCAACACGAAAACACAGCATGCTTCCCCGAGCCAAACAGAAGTGATTTTTGCATAATCTGTTTTTTCTGGATATAGACACATCTGCTTCCCTCCAAACCTTGGTAATCAAGTGTTGATTATATGGCAGTCCCATCAGTGAGTATTTGTTGAATGTTCTGAAAGGTAGTCCTCACTTCCTCCCCCAAAAGATAACCTCTCTCCACTTACTGTCATCTGCTGATGCAGGATGCCACGTGTTCGGATAATAAAGGCATAGTAGGTTTGGCACAGATTTTAGTTTAAAAAAATTTAAATGCCATATAAATCACCCACCAGAATTTAACTTTTTAACGTTTGAGTACAATCTATAACTTGCTCATCAAACATAAACAAAATAACCCCAAAGTGCCACATTTTATACCAGTGGTTTTCTGCCAGGGGCAACTTTGCCCTCCAGAGGACATTAGGCAATACCCGGAGACGTTTTTAATTGTCATGATGGAGCAGGGAAGGGGAGTTCTACTGGCATGTAGTGGGCAGAGATCAGGGATGCTGCTAAACATCCCATAATACACAGAAGTGCCCCCACAACAAAGAATCACCCGGTCTCTAATGTCACCAGGGCTGAGGCTGAGAAAACCTTATCTAGACTGTTGGATTTTGTATGAATTTTTCGTGATTCTCTATATCTAGGCCTATTTTAAATAGTTTTGAACCTTCAAAATCCCAGTGCTAAATATTTTTCAGCACCAGTTAAGGGTAAGATGCTGTTCTAGGTGCCCTGCTATTGATTTTTTGGTGTTAGTGAATTCCCTTAGCAATGCCGGATTCCCTCCACCTGAGTCTTCTGAGTTCCAGCATCAGGGCAGGTGATCCGTATGGTCACACAGGGCCCTGCACACAGGAGGAGATACCATGCTTGGGGCTAATGCTCTGCAGGTATGTCTTCAAATACTTTGATTTTGTGTTATGATAGTGAATTCTGATGACACAATAATGCGTGCCCCAGGGACAATAATGCACGCCTCAGCTCCCATGGGGTCCTACTTCCAGTTACCTCCCACCTGCCTGGGATGGGTTCTTGGATGCCCGTTCCTCTGCCCCTACTCAGTGACCACTGCTGCCCTTTTCCCTGGCAGATGCTGAGAGAGGGTGTGGCGTTGGGTGGGATGCGTGTGCTCCATGCACCAAGTCAGAGGGCAGGCCCCCGGGCACCTGTCGGGGTCTGCAATGCCCAGAAAGTATCCCCAAGCAGGAAGGAGTGCGACTTTAAATAGCAAATAAAGACACCATGTGTCATGGACTGAATATTCACGTCTACTCAAGATTCAGATGTTGCAGCCCCAATTCCCCAAGATGATGGTCTTTAAAGGCAAGGCCTTTGGGGGAAGGTGATGAGGCTTAGATGAGGTCACGAGGGTGGGGCCCCCACGATGGGTTCAGTGTCCTCGTAAGCAGGGGAAGAGAGACCAGAGCTCGCTCTCTCTCCATACGTGAGGACACAGCAAGGAGCTGGCCATCTGCAAGCCAGGAAGCGGTTCTCACTGAATCTGCCAGCACCTTGGCCTCATGGACCTTAGAGAGAACTTACTTGTGTGATGCTTGGAGGATGCCTAGGGATAGACTGCTGAGACCTCCCCCAGCGTATTTTGACCTCCCCAACAGCTGTATTTTGTGTCTGTCTGCTAGTTGTGTTTGTCTGTGGCACAACATCTCCTCATACTTGCTTTCATTATAACATCCCTCCTGGTGGTGAGGTTATGAGGGAGAAGACACAGCGTGCCCACCCACCCTCTTGTGGTCGCTGGGGGCTACTGATATTCACCAAAAGTTTCTGACAGTCGTTAAATGGCTACCTTGGCTCTGATCCTGTCTCACTGGTAGGCGACAGTGTGATTCTGTTTTACACGCGAAGTCCCTGAGTTGTAGTAAGAGGGGAGGAAACGTACTCCTGGTTGTGTGGCCATTGAGTAACTCGAGCTCAGTCGCGACTGAGTCCAGAACATGGACTCTTGCCTCTGTGCTTCTCCAGCCCTATCGGCATTTCCTACTTGTGCTCCTGTGTGTGCTACTTGTCAGGGACTAAGAGGACCAAAGGGCCACCCACACCCACTGTCTCAGGTCCTATGAGGCCTCCCAACCAAGGGACAAGTGGGGACTGAATTCTGCTCCCAAAGCTTTGGTCTGGCTTCTGGTCAACCAGAAGAATGGGCGCTTTTGTCAAGTTCCTCTGCCACAAAAGGCATCTTTACTGGATTCATACGAAGGCACAGAAGAGACAGGCAGCTGTCCAGGGAATAGGGCGGTTGTTGGTTTGTTTTTCCTGCCTGTCTTTCTTTGACTTCCTACCGGTTATTGTCAACCCCTGGGTGCTCAAGGCCACCTAACCCAACAGGACACTTCTACCAAGAGGCCACACCCTGGACCCTTGGGGCAAAATAGACCTCACTGCTTTCTCAAAATGTGGTCCATGAACCCTCTATGTCATAATCATCTAGGTGATTGTTAAAAATGTAGATTTCCAGACACCATCCAGGGGCCTTACTCAGACTCTCTGAGGGCAGGGCCTGGCAATCTGCATTTTAACAAGTACCCCGGAGCATTCCTCTGCCCTGTAAGGTTTTAGCGAATCTCTTCAGTGTTTCCTGCTGACTGCTCTGTTCCGGCTCTGAACCCATCACTGCCCAATTCTAAACTAGCTCTTAGCTCTGTAATTGACCCTTCTGTGGCCCATCGGTCCTCCACACTTGGATGTTCGGTCTTGCCAACATCGGAAGCCTGGTTTCCCCTCTGGGACCTTCTTCTTGGCTGGCACCTTTGAAGCTCTGTGCTGCTTCAGGTAGTGGCTTGTTCTGGTGAGATCAGGTTCTGGCACACCTCAGGCCTCACCCAGCTGTTCTGAAACCTTGCTCTTGCCTATCCTGCTAACTCCTCTGGAACTTCGCTTTCAAATCCCCTGCTGCCTGGCCAACATCCTGGTCACAGAGAGACTCAGTCTTCTCGTCCCCATTGCCGTAACATCCTCAGAGTGTGCCTTGGTCCTGAGTGTGAAGCCCCAGGGGACAACAGCCTCAGCAGAGAATGCCACACTCACCGGAGGGCACTGCCCACTTCTCAGACATTTCCTTTGCTGTCTCTGGCCCAGTCTGCCCGCAGCCTGTGTTTGGGGAAACACGTAATGCCCTAGGTTTCTGGCTTACAGATTTTAGGAACTATGGGGAAAACCTCAGTTCTCATACGTGAGTCATTCAAAGTAAATGTTAGGGTTGAAAATGTCTTTTGTTTTTAAAGCAAATTAAAGAAGCCAACAATGAAAGTTTGAATTTTCATATTTTAGTTAAATATATCATTTAATAGTACCCACTGAAGCCTCAGGGTTAAGCTGCTCTTTTCCAGAGAAAATGGTTTAATTATAATGATATTAAGTCATCATGGTAATAACCAACATTGTATTTTATAGGTACAAATTGTATTTCATTTGATCCTCATAGAATACTAATGGGTAATAGTTATTCTGTGCCAGGCACTGCTCTATGAATTTTGTGGATGTTAATTTCTTACCAACACAGGGAGGTTAATTAACTTGCCCAAAGTCACACAGCTTGTGAGTAGCTTAGTAAGGATTGGCACCCAGGCAATCTAGCTTCAAAGTTTTGTGTTTAACGATAAAGCTAAAACTCACATAACCCAAGAAGGTAGATTTTAATATTGCTACTTTACAGATGAGGGATCCGAAGATGGAACAGGTGAAGTGATGTGTCTGAGTGAATCACTGCTGCCTCTTTAAGGTGGTGGTTCTGTATGCATAAGGCATGTCACATGAGTTTTCATGGCCATGTTCTTAAGATCACTAGGGGAACCCCTAAGAAAGTGAAGTGGACCATGAGAGTGAGTCTAGAAATCCCGGTAGTGACTTCTAGGGTCAAGAAAATCCCATATTTGGTGGATCTGGCTGGCATTTCGATGCTTTTTTGAACATCTATAGAGAAACAACTAAGTTTGTGTTAATGTGCGGCGTGAGTGGCGTCTCTGCGTGCGTCGTGTGTGTGTGTGTGTGTGTGTGTGTGTGTGTGTTTTAAGCTAGGCCTTGTATGAGTCATGGAGGATACTGAGATGAATAAACTCTAGTCCCTGGCTTCAAGACACTCATGGTTTCATCAGGGAGAAAGAGACAAAATCAGGTAATTATAAACAATGGCTGATATGCTCCATGGGAACCATACAAGGTACTATGGGATTGTAGATGAGCGGGCGTAAGGAGTCAAGAGAGAAGGGTGGAGTTAGGCGAACAATATGAAGCAGATTGTCTGGTGAAATGGCATCTAAGGCTAAAAGGGCAAGTTTGCCAGGAAAAAGGGGGCAGGAAGGCACCTCTGCATTAGAGCTGTTTATGATGTACCGATTCTCCTGCCAAGAATAACTGGAAAGGCTAGACTACAAATCAAACGATCGATCAAGCAGAAGACAAAAACAGCTGTTTGAAAGGATTAAGAGCAATCAAGGCAACTAGGACTTGAGAGAAGACTGTACATAGAAGGGAGCTATAGAGAAGTGAGTGATACTCTACAGCCCTTTTCCCCTTGAGGCGTTTGCTGTTTATCAGGAAAGTCAATTAGAAGACGACTCCTAGAAGTCTAAAAATCTAAGCACAATTTTTGTCAGTCTCAAGGTACTGAGGGAATTCAAGTTCTGCAAGAAAGGAAGGGCCCTGATAAATAGAGCAGACTTTTAACGGGACCACCGAAGGCCTGAGTCCCGGGAGCAAGGGCAGCTGGGAATAGATCAGGCCTTACAAAAACAAACTCACACTCAAACCATCTCAATTTCTGATTGGATTGAGGGAATTGTTCCTATATTAACTGCATCCAAGAAGAAAAGTAAAGCCTCTCTGGAGAAATATAACATCGTCCAGATTTTCTATAATTTTTCAAGAAAATGTCTGGCTTTTAATAAAAAATTTACCAGATATTCCAATAAAGGAGAACCAAAAGATCATAATGCAAAAGAAGAAAAAATCAGACAAAAGAAATGGACCCACGGGTAATTCAGACTTGGAGGTTAACAAATACAGTCTTTAAAATGACTGCGATTAATTTTTTCAAGAGAGTGATGGTGAGGTGGAGAATTGGATCTATACAAAAAATCATATAGAAAATCTAGAACTAAATAGTTCTAGATTTAAGAACTTAATAGCAAAAATTAATAGCAAATTTGATATGATAGAAGAGAGGATTAGTAAACTTGGAGAGACAGTAGTAGGAAATATCCAGATGTAAGCACAGAAGAAAAACTATGTAAACTACGAAAACGGAGAAATATACATACATAAAATATGGTGAAAAGATCTAAAATTCAAGCAATTGAAGTCCTATAAGAAAAAAGGAGAAAATAGGGCAAATAAATATTTGAAGATATATGGGCAGAATGACTTTCCAGGGTATTAACCCACTTCTAGTAGTCCATTATCCCATGAGATCTTCACGGCAATTTTATGACAGCTGCCAAAAGATATTATTGTATACATTTTACGGGTGAAGAAATGGAGTCTCAAAGAGGCTAAGGGCCTTTATTCATTTATTTAGAAAGCGATCATTCATATACTCAGCAAACATTTATTGAGTGGCATCATTTGTAAACTTGTTATACAAAGCAATAAAGAGCTTTAGAAATGATAAATATGTGAGTATATATAAATTTTTATTTTTAATAAAAAAGATAATTGTCTCTTTAAGACAAAAAATGTAGACTTTATAATATATGTGGAAGCATCAGTATGACAATCATAAAAGCACATGCAAAAAAAAAAAAAACCCAGAGAGAAATGGAAGTGTATTCTTTTAACCTCCTTACATTATACATGAAGTTTTATAACACTATTTAAAGATAGAACGTGTTGAGTCAAAGATACATAATATAAAACCCAAAGCAAACAAATATACTCGATAATCTAAAAGAAGGCAAGAAAAAGAGGAAAAAGGGAACAAAAAGCAGATGCAATAAATGGAATGTGAATAACAAGATGGTTGACTTAAACCCAATATATCAATAATAACATTAAGTGTAAATTGTCTAAACACTACAATTCAAAAACTGAAATTGTCAGCCATCGTTTAAAAATCTGGCAAAATGAACAAAAGTTAAAAACTGACAATCCTAAGAGTGGACAAGCATATGGAACCACAAGAACTCTCATCTATTGCTAGTGGCCATGTAGAGTGGCACAACCATTTTGGAAAACTGGTTGGCAATATCTATTAAAGCTAAATATATGTATATCATACAGTCCAGCAATTCTACCCAGCAGAAATGCATATATAATTTCCCCCCCCCCAAAAAAAATGTAAAAGAATGTTTATAGCAGCACTTTTGTAATAGCTAAAACCTGGAAACCACTCATACTTCCATCAACATTAGCCATAGACTGAATAAATAAATTGTGGTATATTTATACAATGGAAGGTTATAAGACAATAAAAAAGAACACTCTGCTGCCTCATGAATCGACATGGGCGAATCCCACAAAGTAATATTAAATGAAAGAAACCAGATGTTTTAAAAAAGCATATACTGTATCATTCCATTTAAATAAAGTTCAAAATCGGGCAAAACAAATCAATCTGGAATGAATATTGATTACCTTTCAGGGCATGGTGTCTGGGAGAGGGTAGGAAGGAAGCTTCTGGAGTTCCGATGATATTCGAATCCTTGATTTGTATAATCATTACTTGAATATGTTAATTCTGTAAAAATGCATCGAGTTCTAAATTTAGAGCTTGTCTACTTTGTTATATTCACCTCAAAAGTCAATAAAACATTACCTGCTAAAAAATAGGTATGAATGACATTCCAGAGAGGGAAAATGGCATACGCAAAGGCATGGGGGAATAAATAGCAGTGTTTTGAAATTGACAGGTAACTCGATGTTGCTGGAGCATAATGCGAGAGGTAGATTATAGCAGGGCTGAGGGAGGATGGGCCTTGTGTACCCTGCTAAAGAGTGTGGACTGTCTTCTGAGGTCAATTAAACACTGGAGGATTCTAAGGAAGAGGTGACATTATGAAATTTGAGATTAAAAATAATAATAATAATCCTAGTGTCGATTGGTGAAGAGGGACAAAAATAGTGTCAGAGAAACTAGTTGAGAGGCTCTTGAAAATCCAGATGAGAGATGATGAAGGCTTGACTCAGGGCAGTGGTTGTGGGGATAGAAAGGGAATAAGACTTCAGAACTACTTAGGAGACAGAATAAGTAAGACTTTATTGGATGTAGGAAGCGAAGAAAAGCAGAGTTGAGGATGATTCCTGAATTTTAATAGGAATGACTGCCTAGCTGGTGGTTCCACCAAATGAAGTGGGGGAAAATTCAGGAGTAAGGGGGCAGAAAACGAATCTAATTTTAGGTAGCTTGTACAGGTTTACCAGATAAGGCAGCACTCAAGTTGAGGGGGATTCTTTGGGGGTTATTTCGGGGTCCCCTGTTTCCAGGAATTGATGACTAATGTAAAGGTCAGGTCTCTGATGTTCTCTACAATGACTCTTTGGTTTCCTTGCCTTTTCTGGTCACAGTGCACATTTAAGACACGAAGCCACAGTTTTCAGCAGCAATCCAGCAGCACGGCTGCCCTGGGGTCTGAAAGACCTCATCTCTCTCTCCTCCACTGCGCCAGACAAAAGCTGTCTTACGCACTGTCTATTTCAGTCATTTTTATGAGTGCCGTGGAATATTCTCATGCTATCCCTTTTAAACATTATCTCTTGGCAGTTAAGAAAAGAGATCCATTGCAAGCACTGGAGTTTCTGAAAAGGGGTTTAAAAATAGCTCAAGGCGCTAGACAGCTGCACTACTAGGAAATTGAGCCCTTCGTTTGCGCTTTAACTGGTTTCCATTTTAACCTTGCAGCTGGAAACGGGCAGCTCTTTCTCTGCTAGGAGCAGATGCCGAAGGAGGAAGCAGTGGGCCAGGGCCCTCTCTTGACTTGGGGTCACACTTGGCAATCTGTGAATGCTGAGAGGCACCGGGGTAAGGATAAGTGGGCATATCAAACTCGTGGGTCTGAAAAAGCCTATTCAATATTATTATATATCTGTATATTCAGATATGAAAAATATAAGCCTGTTGGTTTTGTCATGCAAATTACAGGAAGCAAATAGGATAAAATCCTCTTGGCTGCTGGGAAAGGCGGAAAACATATTTACTGATAATAATGCTTTACCAGCGTTCTCCCACGGAGTACTTACGACAATGCCAGAAGTAGATATTGTCTCCATTCCCATCTTTAAGTGTGAAAACTGAGATTGACCCAGGCTGAGAGGACATCCCCCAAAGGGGCAAGTTTGGCATGATGACAAGACCTGTGTTCTGGACTTAGCTAGTAAATCCTGGCTTCAATCTTATTTTGTAAAATAGGGACCATACTTGGTTTTCACAGGGTTGCTGTGATGATTCTGGGTGAAAATTTACAGCTGTTGAAGGCCCTCATAGAAGATTCAGAAGAGAAAACTCTGGAAAATAATAGGTGACTCATTATGACTTAAAATGAGACCTTCTCTAGACAAAGGATCTCACGTTTTTCGGTTCTAGGTATCTCTTCCGCAGAAACATTGGCTCATATCCAAGAGATTTATATATAAGAAAGTTCACTGCAGCTATAACTGCAATAGAAAAAGATGGGAAACAACCTGAAAGTCCAAAAATAGAGAAGTGGCTAAATATATATATTGAAGTATATTCATACAATGAAATACTATGAAGCCAATGATAAAATGCCAAGCTTCTAGAAGGACCAACATGGAAAGAGCTCCAAGATACAAGGGTAAGTGAACGGGGGAAGTCTCAAAACAGTATGATATGATCTTATATTTATAAGATGATATAGAAATTGTTTTTTAAATATATACTCATATTTACAGTATATGTTAGAATATCTAAGTATATATTTAAAAACCCGGTCACGTATGTAAATATATTGAAAAGGCCTGGAAGAATTTGACACCCATTTTTTTAACATTGGATACCCCTGGGGAATGGGCTGGTATTGGGGAGAGGATAAGGAGGTACAAAATAGAACTTTTGAAGACTTTATACGGTTGGTTTTCAAAAATTTTTATAATAAAAATATATTCATTTACTACCTGTATACCAATATGAGACTATTAAATAGTACGAAAAAAATTCCTAATGGTGAAATTTCAGGCACCAGTAAATAGGTTGTACCTGTTTTCACTTGGATCTAGGATCTCTGGGTTCTCTTGGTTCTATTGTTGCTACTGGCACTAGCTATGTGATTTTGAACAAGTCGCTTTCTCTCTCTAGGCCTCAGTTTCCTTTTGTAATGAGGAGGTTGAACTGGAGTACCAACTGATAAGCATTTGTATTATTAACTTTCAGATATCTGACCTCTCTTTGCAAAAGCATTTATGTGTGCGGAAGCCCCATATGTGAAACAGAAGTAAGTGTGTCAACAACTCAGCCATTTGTGCCCTGGATCCATTTCAGTGCGAACGCTTTCTGATCCAGTTGAATGCAATGAACCACATCCACCAGTCAGACCTGCACCACCTGTTGACTAAGTGGAAAATAACTAGGTGATGTTGTGACCCACAAAAGCTCACATAAACAGCAGTTGCTCTTGCGAAGTGTTTCCCTCAGCACTAAGCCCAGATGCTAACAGCTGTCTGACAACTCAGGGACTGTTTGAGCTCCAAAGACACCATTGCTATTTCTAGAGAGTTCTGTGAAGACCCCAGGCCTTCGGAAGAACATTCATGGGAATCAGGTTCCAGGTTACGGCGCCCAGACTCCTCCAGGCCCACCTCCAGCCCCTGACACAGAGCCATAACTCTGGGATTACAGTGGGAAGATAAGGCCACCCAGGAAAAGGGCAGAGGCAAGAGGAGAAGTCAGGCACAATGTACCCCACGTCGTGAAATATGACGAGGGCTCATCAGTGTCCTTTCCCTGCTCTGAAAGGAGCCATCTGCACTGTATGGAATTGGCTCCAGCTTCCTCTGGCTATAACTAAGTCAAGGAGGATCATTTTTGTCTCCTTTAGAGCCAGGGTTAGATGCCCTGCGATTCTCTGCATCATTAGAGCCCACGGACTGTAACATCCATGTCCCAAGTTAGAACGAGCAGCGTATGACCCAGAATAAAGCCTGGGTCTGTGCTCATGGATGCCATTTGCATCTGGCCCAGATTGGCAAGATTGAAACTCAAAGGAGGTGGGAACGAAGGGAGTCCAGCTCCAGAGCGGGGAAGGACAGAGGTGCAGGGCCGTTCAGAAGGATTCCTTCCTGGCCCAAGTCTCCAAGGACAGAAGCAGGAGGTTGCCAGCCAGCGTTTCACACTTCCCTGACTTTTCCCTCCCACGCGTGGGATGGAGAGGTAGGGACCTAGGTGAATGACCAGCTCCAGCCCAAGTCCTCACTCCCACTAAGGCACACCAGTCTGGGGGTCAGGAGACCTGGCTTCAAGTCCCAGTTGAGTCACTTTCTCATCTAAGACTAGTCACATGCCTTCTCTCGTCCTCAGTTTCATTAATTAAAGAGTCTTGATTGGATGCTTTTCGAGGTCCCTGCGAAGCCTAACAGTAAGTCTGGAACTAGATGGTAAGAACCTTGACAGGGCTCCACTTCCTTAGTAAGAAGAAGCGGGTGAGCTGTAAGGATTGAGTATATGCAGCCTGGAATCAGATGTCCAGAGTTTAAATTCTGGCTGCCCTTTCCTTGCTGGGACTTTGGAGCAAGGTTTTTCATCTCTCTGAGTCTCAATTTCCACATTGGCAAGATAAAGATAAGAGTTGCAGTTACTCCATAACGTTATGAGGACTGCAAGAAATAATCTGCATGACGCTCAGGATTGGACATGGTAAGTATTCAACAATCTTTAGTTCATCATTTTGTATTTTTCCAGGCTATGATGGTGCTGAGATCATAGCAAGTACTGGCTAAAATTGTTTCTCGATCAAACATCACACATCAGCATAGATTCAATTATACCACAGGCCACATCATGTACCCCATAAAGTTCATTCATCCATTCTTTCTTTCTATACTAATCTATTAATATCTATTGAGTGTCTTCAGTGTGGCATCCAGGACTGAGGATACAAAGACATCAAGGAGATCTACTCTTGAACTTACTCTGATACAATCCTGATATAGAATGTACCTTATTGAGTAAGAAGTATTTGTTAAGCATTTATGAAATTCAGAGAACTGTCCCGAGGTCACTGGGGAGTTCATATAATGACTCATTTCCTGCCCACGAGGAGTTTAGAATTTCAAAGGGAAGGAAAAACAAATAGTGAAGAAGCAACTTAAAGTGAATTTCGGGGGCCCTTCCTATAGCAATTTCGTTGTATCTGCTGAGCACTTATGTGTCAGAGACTGGAGTATTCCGTGCAATATCTCACTCAGCCTCATGAGGTAATCACTAGGGTTAACCCAGTTTCACAGATAAAAGGACTAGTCTCAGTGAGAGTAAGTAACTTGTCAAAGGTCACATAGCTGGCAAGTGACAGAGGTCGGTCCTCTCTCACTGTATGTACCCCACTGTATCAGTTTGTTAGAGCTGCCATATAAAGTACCACAAACAGGTAACTTAAAAACAGAAGTTTATTGCTTCATAGATCTGGAGGTTGAAAGTCCAAGATCAAGAGGTCAGGAAGGTTGGTTCCTCTGAGGGCCGTGAGGGACAGTCTGTTCCCTGCCTCTCTCCTAGCTTCTGGTGGTTGCCGGCCATCTTCGGTGTTCCTTGCCTTGTAGATGCACCACCCTGATCTCTGCCCCATCTTCACATGACCTCTCTGCATGTGTGTCTGTCCCTGTCTAATTCCCCCTTTTTATAAGGGCACGAGTTGTATTGGAGTTGAGCTCACCCTGATGACTTCATCTTAACTTGATCATCTACAAAGATCTTTTTTCCAAATAGGGTCACATTCCAGGTGCTGGGGTTAGGACCTAACTTTTTTGGGGGGGACACAGTTCAACCCATAATGCTTAGCTTCGCGGCATTGGCATCCTTCACTTGCTGCTCTCCTACTTCCTTTCAGAGACAGCCTCAGTTAGCCTGGATCTTGAGCTCCTCTCGGACATTCTAATTAGCTAGTGCCCATCTGTACTTGTCAAGGGTCCTTTGCTTGTTGAGGGAGGGCCCAGTGGTGCCAGCCACTGTCCCCATTGGAATGGACCAGCTGGCCAATGAGAGGCCAGGTAAAGAAGGCAGGTCACCTTCTGCATATCAAAGTGTCACTGTAACAAGAATAGTATAACAGTGACTAGTTATTGATCACTTATTATCCACCAGGCACAGTTAAGTATTTTACATGCATAATCTATTTATGTGCGTAGCAACCCTAAGAGCTAGGCATTACCACATCATTTCATAAATGGAAAGAACAAAACTAAGTTCATAGAGATTAGCTTCTCATGCAAAAACACTGACTACAAGACTTAGCCAATACAGCGTCTGGCATATAACAATTACAAAACATTAGCAAATATTATTTTACTATGTCGTGTCCTTTTCCATAGAGCTTTTGGGTTAAAATAACACTCTTTTCCCTCCCCTCTCTTCTGGTTGACTTGGAACCCTGCCTGGGCCTTATTAGTTCATACTCTGGGGCTGCAGATGAAGCCAGTGAGTTACAAGGGCCGTAGCCACAGGCAGTGTGACCTTGTAACAAAGCTGGGCAAGAGGAAGCCTCTCCCCAAGGTCCCACCCTGTGTAGTTTTCCCAGAGCTGAGGGACCTTCACACACTCTGCTACCTCACGCAAGGATTGAAGTGAGCCCAAAGCTTATTCTGGAAGTTGCTCTCGACATTGCTGTAGAAAACACCATTATTTTAACTGTTCTAGGAAGTGGACTGGGGCAGCCTTTCCCAGGGGCTGAGTCTGGGGCAGAGGGAGCAGAGGCCAGGAGCAGCAGAAGCAGAGCCAGGGCTGGAGGGACCCAGGCCGGGCTGCCTCTCGCTGTCTTTTGGGCTCTCCAAATGTTTTTCTGATTATAAAAATTATCAATGATTACTTTTCAAAAACTACAAAAGTGAGTAAAATTAAAAGCAACAGTTCTCACAATCTTAGCCTTTGGTGTGTAGGTTTCCATAATTCTTCTTGTTACAAATAAATATCATATATACATATATGTCAATAAAAAGATATCATTCTGCTTTTACCATTTTATGATATGAGAGTATCATGTTCTGTCTATACGGAATGATATTCTGCTTAACAACTGTACAAAGTTTGATTGTTTCATTGTAGGAATGAAGCATAATTCATTTAACTAGATTATTACAGACTTTTATATCATATCTTCTTTATCATTCTTACAAACGATATTGAAATAAAAATTCTCGTAAAGTCTTTGTCTTCTTTGCTCAATTATTTCTTTGGGATTACTTCTTAAATTGGAGTTGCCGGGTCAAAGGGTAGACATATTTAAAAGCTAAAAGTTTTGATGTCTATTTCCAGATTGACCTCCATAAATGTTAGATACGGTACATTTCCACCAACAGTATCTGAGACTATTCCCTCGTCTCTGTCCATTAAGCATTATACATTTAATGTGAAAAAATGGTCTTGTTTTAAATTATATTTTTTAAAATTGTGAGGTTGACCACACTTTCATATTTTTGGCTGGACGTATTTCCTTTTCTACGGTTGCTTTTGATACTTTTTCCCTAATGGGATCCTGAGGAAATGATATCTGTAGCTCGTATCTGGACTTTTATTACCAAGAGGGGGATCATCGCACTGCTGGCTTTCAAGAGTCTGGGAAAAAGGGACCAGTGACCATGAGACTCAGTTACAATCCTTCCTTCGTGAGTTCAGGACCATTCATTCATTTATGCTTTCATCCACTCGGAAATTATTCTCACAGTAACCCTTTGCTCTGGTTTACTTATTAACCGTGTTCTCAAGTAGTCACTGAGCATCTGCAGCCTGTGAAATGCCAGGGGGCCCAGGGCAGGGCTCTTGGGGAGAATCCACCATGGTTGTTGCTACTCGCCTTGCCTGGTGGGGGCATCAGCTTCATAAATGGTGCCCTGGGATTTCTGAGGCAGCAGGGTGGGTGGAAGGAATGGCCTGAGAGGCCGTGATCTGGGAAGTCTTCATGGAGGTGGTGTTAGAGGATCCGTATGATTCGGGTATGAAAAGATGGACAAAGGGTCCCGGCAGGGAAGCGGAGAGAGAAGAGATAACTTGACAGGTGGAGAAAAAGGTATAAACGAAGGCAATAGGAGCCTTAGGCTGGCATGAGGGTGGCTGGAGCAGAGGCTCTTCTTAAAGGCCGTGAGTGGGATCGGGACGGTGGCAGGTGTCTGCCATGCTACGGCGTGTGCACTTACCTCTGTAACCACCAGGGAGTTAGGGTAGGGCAGAGCCGCGCTTTACGAAGATTATTCTGATGGCAGCATGAATGGATTGTAAGCGAAGAGACCAAAACCCAAACTTTAGTTAAGGCTGTTGCGATAGCAAAGCGAAGGTGAGCCACGGGGAGAGCCTGGGTTGTGGAGGAGAGGGCTGGGCGAGGGCTGGGGACCTGGCTTCCACTTCTCCCTCTGTCACGAGCTTGTCTATCAAGGGAGCTGCTTTCAGGCAGATCAGAAAACGGTCTCTCAAGCCAGCTCTGTGTCCTTCCACGAACCACCAGCTCTTTGAGGAACATTCAGTGGTCTCGGAGCACTCCGCTAGGTGTGAGGCATACACAGTGAGAAGGCGTGACCACGGGCAGCGAGGAAGGCAGCCGGGGGTAAAGGCATGATGGCATGGAAAGCGCTGGAGGAAAAGAAGTGAGCTGTTTGGATATTCTTTTCCCCCTTCATTCTTTTTGGCAGCTGCCTGGCAATTCCATCCATGGATGCTCCTTGATTTATTTACCTATTTCCTGATGGATGAAAACTTGCAAAATTTTTGTTATGAACAATGTCCGTGAAACTCTGTGCATAGAGTTTTGAGCCCAGGTAAGAGTATTTCTGTAGGGCAGTTTCTTGCTGGGGGAAGACCATGTGTCCTTTACATTTTGATAGCTTTTGCTGAATTGCCCTCGCAAAGGATCCTCTTTATTATTCAGGTGACGAAATGAAGGTGCAGGGAAGCTGTGCCACTTGCCTGGAGCCATAGCAATGATGTGACTTACCAGAATTTGAGGCAAGGTGGGTCTGTCTTTAAATCTCTATTCTCTCCATGACTTTATGCTATAAATTCCTGAAACTCTTTCCACCATAACTCTCCAGTGTTTATTTTTTGCTTCCTCACCACATAGCAATGAGCAAGAAAAATCTTACAATTAAAGGGCCTTAGGTACCTATTTGGGAGATAGTAAAGTATGCGTGTGGTGGGGGGGCGGTTAGAGTTCTATTCCAGGGCACCCCCCAAGACTACAGCTTATGGTGGCAGCTCAAATATGGTGAAGAAAGCAGGCTGAGTCCTTGGGGATGAGAAAAGCAGCCCAGCCTCAGAAGGAGCCCTGGGGGCTTCCTGGGAGGAGAACTGAAAAGTGTCCAAACAGCCTGCACCTTAATCCAGAAAAATCTCCGCATTCTTCCTACCAGCTGAGTTACATTTGGTCCTTGTGACATTTCTGCCCTAAAAGGTGGTCGTGAAGAAATGTGTGTGTTGGTGTCAAAAGCATTTGTCGTGGGCCCTGTAGGATTCCGTTACAATTCCTGGCTTCCCTCCCCTTCTGCTTCTGCCCGTCTGCCCAGCTTCCACAGGTCATCCTAAGAGAGACTTGAAGTGACAATTCACGAAATTGTCACTTCGGCCTCCCTTGGTGCCTGCCCTAGGGAGGTGTTGGATGGTAGTGCGCGGTGTTGGATGGTAGGCTGTAGTCAGATAGGCAAGACTCAAATCCTGGACCTTTGTCTTTGGATTCGGAGGCGAGTGCAGTGCTGACCACATGCTAGGCAGCGTTCTAAGTCTTTACATACATTGCATTAGTTATCTATTGCTCCGTAACAAATTACCCCACAACTTATGCAGCAAATATTAAACATTTTGGTTTCTATCACTCACAATTTTTGTGGATCGGGTGTCTGGGAGCAGCTTAGCTGGTGGGTGCTGGTGAAGGGTCTCTCAAGAGGTTGCAGCCAATCTGTCTGCTAGGGCTGCGTCATCTGAAGGCTTGATCGGGGGGGAGGAAGGCTGGAGGGTCTGTTTCTGAGATGGCTCCCTCACATGCCTGGATGTTTATGCTCGTTGTTGGCAAGAGGCCTCACTTCTTTGTCACGTCGACCCTCCAGAGTGATGCTTAAATGTCCTTACGACACGGCAGCTGGCTTCCCCTAGAGCGAGAGCTCCAGGACAGCTGGAAGTTACGATGTCTTCTATGACCTGGTCTCGAAAGCCACGCTCTGTTATTTCTGCAGGTTGCACAGGTCAGCCCTATCCAGTATGAGAGGGACTACGAAAGGACACGAATACCCGGAGGTGAGGATCACTGGAGCCCTCTGGAAGGCTGGCTGTGCATTGTTGACTCATTTAACGCCCAAAATGTGCCCAGGGAGACTCGGTTAGAAGAGACAGAGGTGAAGGAGGTGCGGCATGTGGGAGGTCCAGATTTCGGGGGGTCTAGAGACAGTGCTCCATGCCAGCATCAGCAGTATGAGTATGGTCCTCCTCGTTTGATGGTAGCATTGCCGCCAGTGGAAGAGCTTGCTCGTGGTGGTTAGCGAATTCTTCTTGGCCGTGTCTCTTCCAAGCAGGAATCTTGTGCTCTGCTGGAGATTCTGTGAGCTGCCAAATATAATACGCTTGACTGCCTACACTAGCTGAAAACGGTTCTGTTACCTGCAGTGAAGATCTGCAATGACTGTTCAGAGCACAGGGACATTATGAGGGACCCACCAGCATAATGTTATGGCCCAAGTGCCACATCCTCTTCGGTCTTATTAGCATAAACATAACACCTAGACTAGGAGACGTGAGAGTGCGTTTCTATTCTGCACACTGGTCAGAAGACAACAGGAATACTGTGCCTGGGGATTTTTTTTTTTTTTTTTTAAGAGGGACAGTGACAAATTGGAACATGCCCAGAGGAGAGTGACCTTGATGGTGGGGAACACAAAACCATATCCCCTGAGGCCGAGGGGTTGTTTTCCCTGGAGCAGAGAAGACACTGAGGGGGCCATGCGAGCTGTTCTCGCATGTGAGAAGAGTTCTCTCGCAGTATCATAGTGCAGAGTGCGGAACAGACTCAGGTTCAAATCCTGCTCACTCTTCTATGTGGCCCTGGACAAGGCCCCTAGTCTCTCTGAGTCATTTAGGATAATATGTGAATAGATATGGGCTCCCTTCCTCTTTACCCTCGGCACCAATGAAGGTAGAAGAGGCAGATAGTACTCGGTCTGAATATGGAACGCAGGCAGTGAGCACCTTGTCCTTGGAGGAATCCAAATACAGGCGGGTGACTCACCTGACTGTCTATCTTCACTGAGCCCTTCTGGAAGGCTGCGTCCAGAGCTAAGCACGTTACATACATTTTCTCACATATTTTTACGGGCAATCTTATGAAGTAGGCATTAATATGTCCTTTTCACAGAGAGGGAAATTGGGGCTAGAGATGTTAAACAGCTTGCCATTCAAAGTGGCAACGTCAGGATTTAAAACTGGCTTTCTCTGCCCCCAGAGATGTTCTTGTACCCATTACAGTCGGCTGAAAGGGGAGGAAGGGGCGTGGAGGGTGGGACTGGCCCAGAGGCCTTCTGAGACTTTTGTCATGTAAAGCTTCAGATCCTTTGGTTCCCTTGGGGCTGTGAAACTAAGTTCCTGGCTGAGGCGGTGCCTCCGCCCAGACTGCCAGCCCCCTGTAGAATGTCTGGACGCGGCTCCAACTTCCCGCTGCTGCATGCGTGGAAGGAACGAGACAGTGGAGGGGCCTGAGTGCTCCGCGAGCGCCATGGCAGGCCCGCGCGGCGGGGCCCGGGGCGGCCAGCATTGTGCAAGCAGCAGAAGCTAGCCCTGGAATCCTTTCTTTCCCGGAGAATTTATGTGCAGGACAAAAGGAGCCATTATCCCCAGGGCTGTCACGGCTGCCGCCCAGGCCTGTGGCCCAGGTGTCACATGCTGTCCCCATCTCTCAGCCTGCTGTCTCCCTTTGTTTGTGGTATCACAGAGGCCTGGCCCCTGCTGCTCCCTTCTCTGACACTGCCCCTTTGGGCCTTGGACCCTGACCACTGCTTTTCTAAAATGAACTTGAATCCTTGGTAAACTTGGAGAGACCAGGCTCAGCTTGGGGAGGCTGTACTACTGGTTCCCCGCTCTAGCACTGGGCCTAAATCTGGCCCCCAGCCCTGTCCGTGGGGTCCTGGCACCCTGCATAGTCTTCACCGGGCTCATTCAGAGATTCCCTCGGCCTGCAAAGTTCAGGCTCCGCTCCCCGGCTGAGCCCGCCAGCCTTTTGCTCGCTGAGCATTGCCTTCCTTGCCTTCATCTTTCTCCCTGCTTCATGCCCCCCTGCCACAGTTCATGGAACCAGCTTCGGACAGCTTCTTGTCAGCCAGCATGCATTTCCCACCTTAGTGCCTTCCCTCATGCTTTCCTCTTTACATAGAAGTCCCTTCCCTCCTTTCTCCACTGGCTAAGACTTCCTTATCCTTCAAAGTCGAGCTCAGGTGTCACTTCCAAGAAGGCCTCGGTTCCACTCCACTGTGTTCCTTTAGCATGTGGAGTTGACTCACCTCAGCTGTTACGTGCCACAGGTGATATGGTGTGATGTTGCAAGAGGGGCCTTTTGGGTCAAACTGCTGGGGTTGAAGTTCAAACCCTGCCTTTTACCAGCCATACGACTTTGGGCAAATTGTTTAATCTCTCTGGACCTCACCTTACTTGCCCAATAAATGACTTGGCTGCTGTCAGGATTCTGTGAGATAACACCTGTGGTCAGTACAGCCCCTGGTACATACTAAGCACTCATTAAGGTGGCCTATTATCATCATTCAACAAAAATACTTATTAAATGCACTCTGTATGGCAGTACCTAGGCTGGGCTGGGGAGACACAAAATAAAACAAGATAGATGCAGTCTTGTCGCTCAGGGAAACATGAAAACAGAAACCCAAGAGACCTCATAGACCCCAGAATAGAAGTTGCAGGAAGGATGGGTTGAGCTACCACAGAATCAAACCTGGAAAGGGGAGTAGTCTGAGATGAGACACTTTCATGAGGTAATATCTAGAGACTTTAAAGACTGTTCACATTCCTTGGTTTATAGCCCCCTTCCTCCATCTTCAAAACCATCAACGCTGAATTTCTGTAGTTATGACTCCCTCTAACCATTCTTCTGTAGTTATGACTCCCTCTGACCTCAGCCAAGAAAGATTCTCTGTGTAAATGGAGTCTGGTCAAGATGCTGGAGCAGGTAAGCGCTGTACTGGCCTCCCCTCAGAACCACGTCAAAATTACAACTAGACTACAGAACAGCCATCACTGGGAGTCGCCTGAAGTCTAGCTGAACATAAGTCCTACAACTGGGAACATACAAAAGAGGCCACCACGGGACCGGTAGGAGGAAGTGGAAGGGGCTGGTCTCATACCCACATGTGGTAGTTGAGAATCGGGAGGGATATCTCAGCTGCCAAGGTCCCCACAGAGGAGCAAGGGGTCCCAGCCCCACACTGGACTTCCCAGCCCATGGTTCCAGTACTGGGAAGAGAAGTCCCCATAACTTCTGTCTGCGAAAACCAGTAAGGATTGGGGCTGAGTGAGACAGGAGGCGGGGGGGGGGGGCCTAAAGTCCTGAATATTCTTCTAGAGGGGCCCATGCACAGACTTACCCACTGATGGACCCACTCACTCTGAGCTCCAGCGTTGGGGCAGCAGCTTGAAAGCCACCAGGGACATACAGGGAGGAATTGTCTGGCTTCAGAGCAAGGGCTGGAGGGCAGCTTTCTCCCAGACAGAAGTGCTGGCAAGAAACATTGTTTCTTTATTGAGCCCTCCCCACTCTCTGAGTGTAGTCACAGGTAGCTGCTATATCTGAGTCTCCATCAACCAGGCTAACTCTGGTTGCCCCATCCTGGTGATTCACTGAGACCCTGCCCCTCCCAACACGCAGGCTCACCCAAGCCACTTCCAGAGGCTTTTCCATACAAACAACCTGTCTTGGCTCATGCTGCAGTTTCCTAAAATTTCTCAAAGATTTACAAAACCCAAACAAGCAACACCTGGCTTTAGCATACCCCCTCTTGTTGAGTAGCCCCAGGCCCAGCATTAGGGGCAGCTGTACTCAGTTTGCAGCTTGGCTTCTTGAAGCACCTTCAAGCCCAGCACAAGTGGCAGCCACCTATGGATTGCTTAATGACTCTTGCCAGGTGGCCCCAGGCAGGGCACAGGCAAAAGCTGAACTTGGTCTGTGGCGGGGCCCCTCCTAGAGAGCCTCAGGACTGGCACACATGGTGACCTGCTTTGGACTGAGATGGAGCACCACCCAGGGCTGCATCCAAGGACAAACCCAAAGAGCAGACTGAGAAGGCACCAGAGCCCTACTAAACCTCCGTTGGGTTAGCCTCTCATTAGCCAGTCCTCATAACCAATTAGCCCAAGGGTCAGTCCCTCCCATTGACAAGCAAACAGCAACCAATGCTCAACTACCCTCAACTGCCCTCAATCAGGAGGGCATACACAACCCATACAAGGGACACACCTGGAACACTTGGCTCAGGTGACCATGAAAACTGTGACACTGGGCTCCACAGGACACCTACTACATAAGACCACTCTACTAAGACTGGGAAACATAGCAGCTCTACCTAATACAGAGAAACAAACACAGAGTGGAAGCCAAAATGGGAGACAAGGAAACATGTCTCAAATGAAAGAACAGAACAAAGCTCCAGAAAAAGAACTAAACAAAATGAGACAAGCAATCTACCAGATGCAGAGTTCAAAACACTGGTTATAAGGATGCTCAATGAACTGACGGGAGGAGTAGATGAACTCAGTGAGAACTTTAACAAAGAAATAGAAAACATAAAAATGGAGATAGAAAACATTTTTTAAAAGTCAGAAATGAAGACTACATTAAAGGAATCAGTAGATTAGGTGAAGCAGAGGATTGAATCGACCATTTAGAAGATAAGGTAGCAGAAAACACGCAATCAGAAGAGCAATGGGAAGAAAGAATCCAAAAAGTTGAGGATAGTTTAAGGAGTCTCTGGGACAACATCAAGCGTGTCAACATTCACATCATAGAGATACCAGAAAAAGAAAAGAAGAGAGAGCAAGGGACTGAAAACTTATGTGAAGAAATGATGGAAAACTTCCCTAACCTGGTGAAGGAAATAGACATACAAGCCCAGGAAGCACAGAGTCACAAACAAGATGAACCCAAAGAGGCCCACACTAAGACACATCGTAGTTAAAATGCCAAAGGCTAAAGACAAAGAGAGACTCTTAAAAGTAGCAAGAGAAAAGCACTTACCTACAAGTGAGCTCCCATAAGACTGTCAGCTAATTTCTCAACAGAAACTTGCAGACCAGAGGGATTGGACCTACAAACAAGATTACTCTATACAGCGAAGCTCTCATTTAGAATTGAATGATGGATAAAGAGCTTCCCAGGCAAGAAAAAGTTAGAGTGGTTCATCAACACGAAGCCTTGTATGTTTTTACATACAGTATTATGTAAAAAGATTTCTTTAAGATGAAGGAGAAGGAGAGGAGATTAAAAAATAAATAATAAAATGGCAATAATTATATATCTATCAACAATTACTTTAAATGTAAATGAATTAAATGCTCCAATCAAAAGATAGGGTGGCTGAATGGAAAAGAAAACAAGACCCTCACGTAAACTGCCTAAAAGAGACTCACTGTAGATTGAAAAACAAACACAGAATGAAAGTAAAGCAACGGGCAATGATATTTTATGAAAATGGAAACAAACAAACAAACAAACAAACAAATAAATATTGCTATACCAGACAAAATAGACTTAAAAACAAAGGCTATATAAGAGACGAAGAAGGACACATGTTCCCATTTCTGGATATTTATACAAAGAAAACCAAAACACTATTTCGAAGGGCCATGTGAATCCACGTGTTCATTGCAGCATTATTTATAATAGCCAAGACATGGAGGCAACCTGGGTGTCCATAAATAGATGAAGGGATAAAGAAGAGGCGGTACATATATACAGTGGACTATTACTCAGCCATAAAAAATAATGAAATTTTGCCATCTGCAACAACATGGATGGACCTAGAGGGTATTGTGCTGAGTAGAGTCAGAGAGAGAAAGACAAATGCCATATGATTCACTTACATGTGGAATCTAAAGAACGAAATAAACAAAACAGAAACAAACTCATAGAGACAGAGAGTATTTTGATGGATGCCAGATGAAAGGGGGTTGGGAGGGTAAGTGAAAAAGGAGAAGGGATCAAGAAGTGCAAATTGGCGGTTACGAAATAGTCATGGGAGTGTAAAATATAACACAGGGAATAGTCAATAATATTGTAATAACTATGTATGGCATCGAATGGGTACTAGATTTATCGGGGTCATCACTTGTGAATTAAATAAATGTCTAATCACCATGTTGTATATCTGAAATTAATACAATAGCATATGCTAACTGTAATTGAAAAATTTTTAAATATATTTTTTAAAAAAGAAAGGTTCTCATCTCCTAAGACCTACCTAGATAATACAGGATAATCTACCCATCTTAAGGTCCGTGACCTTAGTCACACCTGCCATGTCTCTTTGACAGGTTGGGTAACATATTCACAGGGGTCATTATCTTGCATACTACACTGATTCTCAAAAAAATTTTCTCCACTTAGCTTCTAGAATTCGACTTTTTCCTTGTTTTCCTCCTATTAAACTTGGTTTTGGCCTCTGTACTGGATCTTCCTGCTCATCTCAACTTTTAAATGCCAGGGGGACGTAGAGCTCAGTCCTCGGACCTCTGCGCTCACTCTCTAAAAGTCTTGTTCAGACCACTGGCCTTGCACACGACCGACCTCAGCTTCTCGTCTCCAGTCTCAAGCTCTCCTGAGTTCCAGGACGGTCAGAATACCTGCTCGAAGCCTCCGCTTTTCTGGAGAACGGACACGTCCGACTCGACACGTCCGAGCCGAACTCTGAATTTTATCCAAGCAGCTTCCTCTTTACCTTCCTCATCTCAGGAAGAGGCATCACCATTTAGCTCGGCCCGAAGCCTAGCTGTCATTCTTGAGACATTTCACTTTCTCACGTTCCACTTCCTATTTAGCAGCATGTCTTGTTGGCTGTTCCTTCCAATTAAGTCTGGAGTCCGCCCACTTGTCATCACCAATACCATCATCATGCTGGTCCAAGCCAGCTCATCTCACCTGAGTCACTGCAGCCATCTTCTTACTAAGAGCCCTGCTTCTGCCCGTGTCCCGCATCCTGTCCCCACCGCCGATTCTCCACACAGCACTTAGAGGGAAACTTTTAAGACGGAGTCAGAACATCCCCTTTCCCTGCTGGAGTCTCCCAGTGACAACGGCTTCCCAGCCCTTCAAGGTCCTATGCTATGTGACCCCTGATATCGATGCAGTTCTCTCGCCCGTTACCCTCTCGTTTCCTGCACCCCAACCCTACTGGCTGCCTTGTTGTTCCTCAAACACGCCACCTCGTATGTTATTAATACAAGGTCTTCACACTGACTGCTTCCTTGCTTAAAAGCCTCTACCCAGGCACGCAAGTAGCTGCTCCCTCGTTACACTCAGACTTCTGCTTAAATGTCATCTTCTCCGAGAGGCCTTTCCTGCATTATTTTCTTTGTACTATAGATGCTTGTTTGTTCATTATTTCTTTTCCCCACTAGGACATAATCTCCATGTGGGCAGGGACTCGCTCCATTGTCTTCCTCGATTCCGTATCTGCAGCACCTGTAACAGGACCTGGCATGTCCTGTTAGGATAGGTTTCCAATGTGTTTTTCATCTAAATGAACAAAGGAATGAATGAAAGAATGAAAGAGGGAGGCTCTCATGGGGAAGACTAAGTCAGCTAGGGCAGCAGGCTCCCTGTCAACAAGAATGTGCAGGAGTCAGAGAAGGAAGGCAAGGGCTCTGAGGGAGACCGTGTCCATGGCAGCAGTGGCCAGAGGCCCAGGGGCTGCTCCTGGGGGAAGGCCAGGGGAGGCATGCTGACAGAGCCTGTGGGGACGCAGGGGAAGCAGAAAGGCAGCGCCCAGGCTGGCATCCAGCTCAGACACAGGGACTCTTTCCCAGTTTCCACTTCATCGCTCTGGCCTTGGCAGACCCAGCAGATGGGCTCCCAGCAGGGACCTGGGTCTCAGCAGGCACAGGCTCTACTCATGCAGGACAACTACCCAGCTTCCCGCTCTCTAGCAGACAGAGGCACCCAGAACCACGACATCCTGGATCACGGAGCTCAAAGGAACCTGCCAGGTATGAGAGCCGTAAGCGAGGGTGCAATAACCTTGCCGCCTAGAGCGGTGATAAGAATAGAAAAATCAGAGCAGGCAGCCTGCCTCTCGCTGTGTGCTGAGAGCATCACTGAGCTCACCCAACCTAATCCTCACAGTAACTCTGTGAGAAGGGGGCTATTTATTCTCATTTAAGAAATGTACACTGAAGGCCAGGGAGGCGAAGGGCCTTATCCAGAGTCCCACAGTACAGAAGTGCTGTCAGTAGGCCCTTCTTCTGTTCCCCTTCTGCATCCAGCACATGACTCCCTTCTGGGTAATCAGGCATGAGCCCCACCTGCACCTTCTCCTTAGGCTGCCTGTCACAGAAACCTTTCTGCCCCATGCAGCGTGTTATTCTGCGCTTCTTGTCCTTTGTGTGTCGCTGATTCCAGGAATCAAAGGATCATAATTTATCCTGCTATTTTGGAAATGAATACACATCATTAATTCTTTTGACAAATGTCCACTGAGCCCCTGCTCTGTGCCAGGTGGACAGCGATGAATAATAACAACGCTAATGCTTACTGAGAGGTGTGGCCTCTCTGCCAGGTGCTCTGCATGCATAGACCCTTTCAGTTCTCACAACTACCCTCTGAGGTAGGAAATGTTACTGGTTTTCAGACGAGGAGGTTGACATACACCGGGTCAGTGAGCGGCAGAGCTGGGGTAGAAACCAAACCCATCGGACTCCACCTCTTCATCTCTGGTCTGTACCAAGCTATAAGGTGTGTGTGAGAGAGAGAAACGGACACAGTGCCATGGGGGTGCAGGGGAGGCTGTGACACATTCCGTCGGGTTCCCTTGTGCGTGGACAATGAAGGATGTAAGGGATTTCACCAGGTAGAGGAGACAAGGACGGTCAAGACAGAGGGACGAAGTACGGATAAAAGCACAGAGGCCTTGAATACCGAGTGAGTGCGTGCGCGCAGCCGTGTCTGAGCTTCCTGAAGGCAAGAAAGGAGGCTTGTTAACCTTTGAGTTTATCTACTCCTCAATAAATTTTTGTTTGAATTAAAAATATTAACTCAAGATTTCATTTCTCTTGGCGCCCAGCTCCTGGGCGAGAAAGGAAGAAACATGCATTTGTTGCGTGGTGACCAAGTGCCAGGCCCTCTCACGTGTGTATGTCAAACGACTCTCAAGACAAGCCTGTGTGGAAGCATCGCTGCCACTTTTCAGACAAGGAGACCAAGGTGTGGACAGGAAGTACAGCCTCCCACTCACTTCTGTCCACTTCGGAGCCCGTTTCCTCCTCCCTTTCCCACAGTAAGGCCACTGGAGCTATTTCCAACTTCTGAGGTGACGACTGTGAAGCCAGTGCAGGAGAATCCCGTGACCTCATTTCCTCTTGGTCCTGTGCATTCCCTCTCTCCCTCTGCCCTTGTCCTCCATAACCCACGCAGGCTCTGTTCTCCTGAGACCTAATAGTCTCCCCCGTTTCAGAGTCACGTCAGCGATAGGACTTTTAAGGGAAAGAGCATTCTCTTTGTTTTCCAAAACTAAAAATTTACTTTATTATTCCTCTTTCTGTTACAGACTACCCCATGTTCATTGTTGTCAAAGAAGATTCCGAAAAGCCACATGCCCACTGTGTGTCTCGGGGCAAGCTTCATAGGCGATGAGCCTCAGTCTGTAAACAGTGTCAAAGGGAAATCAGAATTACGTGTCCTGAGTGCACAAAGAGTTTTATGTACAGATCTGCTCATCGCAGCATTGTCTATGCTCTTGAGAGATTAGAAACTAACCACGAGTCCATCGATAGGGGATTGGTCAAATAAATTTGGTACATCCATACTAGGTCCACTAAAAAGTATGCTGTCAATCTATAATCATTGAGTTAGAAACCTCTCGGCTCACCATTGAATGATAAAAGCAGTACTGCAGTGGATGTAACTGGATGTTTTCTGCTTGCCTCTCCTGTTTGCTCTCTGTCCTTCTCCACCCTGCTCTGTGCCCTGTGGTATTGGCCTCTATGGACTGCTGTCAATAGGCTTCTATGCCTTCTAACTCTGGCTGGGTTGGGCAGTGGGAGGCACCAGCAGTTGGAGGGTGGGGGGAGAGTGAGGTCAGGGTATTTTTTTTTTCCTTTGGCTCCATCTCTGTTGGTTTTCTGGGACTGGCTGTGTCTCTACTAAAGGCTGTGGTTCCTGACAGCTAACCCTCTCTGTACGGCTCTGGTTTGCAGTAACTGCTCCCTTCCCATGGCCTTCAGACTTAGGGGTGATAATGGCTGTCCCCTGTTGCTAGCCCTGGTATATTGCACTATTTCTTGCTGGTATTCCTAACCTCTGCCCCAGCCAATGTAAATGGCCTCTTTATTAAACCCTCTTCAATTACTCACTTCAATGTTACATCTATTTCTACCAAGAGTTCTCCTAACACAATAATATAATCACATTTAGGCAAAATTATATCCATCTATAATCCAATAAGAGAGGTCTGGAAGAATGTTCGTGAAAACATTGTTGTCTCAGTGTAGTGGTTTGGGTGACATTCTTTCTTCTTTATTCATTCTCTGTATTTCATTCATTCATTCGTTCGTTCGTTCATCTTTATGCTTTTCTGAAATTTAAAAATTTTCTACAACGAGCAGGCATTAGCTTTGATTCCAGAAAAACAAACAAGCAAATAAGACTGTTGTAAAGGTCAGATGAGAGCAGAACCTGGAAAGGGCTTTGTACATTGGGAGCTGCTGTTCAAACTCAGGGTCCTAGCGAGTGAGCCAACTGGTGCGAGGACTTCTAGGCTATTTGCATTGAGACCTGATTTCCTCATGATAGAGACTAATTTTCTCTAGAGATAAGGACTCTACTATAAATGGGCCAATCCAGCTTCCCTGGCTTTTTTATTCGAGAGCATCTCAGCAAATGGTCAAGTTCAGAGGCTCTTCTCCGCCCCTCTTGCCCTCTCGTCAGTCAGCGACTCACCAGCCTATCCCCAGCAGAGAGAGCCAGATAAAACCCGGGGTAATGAACTCACGGCCAAACTGCCCCTCTGGTCTCATGGGTCAGCGTATCTCTGCCAAAATGAAAGAGAGGACTTCCAAAGGAATGCCTCCTTTTTTCATAGAACTTGGCGATGAATTAGTCATTGTTTATCGGGGCTGTGTGATCCTTGGTCTGGGTAATGGTACTAAGCCATAAATCACAGCTCTTTGGGGGTGAGGCTGAGGAGGGGGCCCAGGATATCTGTGAAGAGCTGTTCTTCTAACACAGGAAAAAAATACCCTTGTTTTCAAGCGGCTGGGAGTGCATTCTGGGCTATTTATAATCTGCCGCAGAGCTAAGGCGTTTCTGCAGCTGGGCCTGAGAGATAATTAGCACAGTTTTCTCCTCAAGCCAGGTCTGCAAAACAGACCCCTCTCCTCCATGGCCCACCCCACCCCATCTGCCCCTGAGGCTCGGGAGCCTAGCCTCCCTTGCTTGGCTTCAGCTTCCAAAAAAGCAAAGGGTGCATTTAAAAGCAGAAAGGCCAAAATATCTCGGCTCAGAGATGAAGGCAAGGATTGTGACCCGCTGGCAGATGGATTTGTCTAGAACAGGCTTGTGGAATGTCCATGAACTTGGCACAAAGGGCCTTTCAGAGCTATGGGGAAGGGGCACATGCCACAGGCTCTGCTTCGTTCTCCCAGAAGTTGTTCTGATAGAAAAACAGGGGCCCAGGGAGGGCAAATTCCAAAGTACTCCCATTGTATGTCTTGGCAGGAGAGCGAGTGTCCAGGCAAAACTTCTGGAATAGGGCTCAAAAGACCTGCCTCTGAGTCCTGCCTCTGTCGTGACAGCTTGGTGACCAGGGGCAAACCTCTTTTTGTCTCTGGACCTCAGTTTCTTCATCTATAAAATGGGAGGTGAGGCTCAACGTTTTCCACACTTCTTTTAAATTCATTTAAAGCTCTTTTATGAAAATAATATTGCATAGAAGCAGAGTTTCTAAAACACGTACAAGCAGAGCAACCGCAGTGGTGGAGAGATGGGGGTCGAGACTGGAATCCCACCCATTTGGCCTCTTTCTCCACCCGATCGGGTAAGGGCGGCCCAGGGCTCCGTGTCGGTTTCATTATTGCTGGCACAGTGGTCTCCGTAATTCATTCATTCGTTCATCCTTTCATCTTTCACAAATATTTACTGAGCTCCTACCATATATCAGGCTGGACTTGGTTTGGGAGATAAAAAGACAAATAAGAAATCCATTATCCTTTCTCACGGGGCTTATAATCGAGTTGGAGAGATAGAGATTGATTAAATAAACATTTTAATGTAGATATGGATTAGATATATATTTTTAAATTACGTATATAAAATGAATATATATCTGGGTTGAGTAGAGCCCTCTCCTGAAAATTTGTGTCTTTCCAAGAACCTCAGAATGTGATCTTATTTGGAAATAGAGTCTTTTCAGATAAAATTAGTTAAGATGAAATTATATCGAAGTGTTACTTTAGGTTGAGCCCTAAATCCAATATGACTAGTGTCTTTACAAGAAGAGGAGAAGAGACACAGGAGAGATGTGATGACTTAAGCAGAGATGAAGCTGCAAGCCAAGGGTTGTCAGCAAACCAACAAAAACTAGGAAGAAGCAAAAAAATGTTTCTAGAGCCTCTGCGGAAGTGTGGCCCTGCTGACCACTGGATTTTGGACTTCTGGCAGCCAAAACTGCGAGAGGATAAAAATCTGTTGTTCTAAGTCTATAGCCATGCCACCCTGAACAAGCCCGATCCCATCTGATCTCAGAAGCTAAGCAGGGTTGGGCCTGGTTAGTACTTGGATGGGAGACCACCTAGGAAGAAGAGGTGCTGTAGGCGTAAAAAACAAAAAAATAAGAGATTGTAAACTGACAAGGTCCTTGCAATCTGTGAGGTCAACCAAGAGTTGCCTTGCCTAATTTTAAAAAAAAAAAAAAATCTGTTTTAAGTTACCCAGTTTGTGGTATTTGTTATGGCAGCCCTACAAAACTAGCAAAAGTTCAAGTTCATTCTTATTATTCATGATAGTTATAAGTTACCACAAGCACCGAGTTAGTGAATTCTGAACCATTATGTCTAGGGGAAATACAAGATTAGGTTCCTATGAGGCTCTGATCACATTTCCTCAATCAATCCATACATACTCTTGTTTGTGTGCTTCTGTTTAAAGAGACCTTATTTAATATATAATGTTGATTCACTGACGTCGAACTCGTAGCCAACAGTATTACAACTCATGCCTGAATGAATCTTCTCTAACAAACATCTTTTCTCGAGAAGGCACATCCCAGCTTTCTCAAGCTTGGGAACACAAATCATCACTTCAGCACTATGCTCGGACGCCATTCCCAACAGTAAAACCACCAACCAAAGCCCCCAAATGTGAAAACCGTGGCACAAAATTGACTGTGAAAAGGACAGTTGTGTAGAATTTGAGAGCTGAAACTAGAAACGGGGTGTCACCCTCTTGGACCTTAGCTGGGAGCCTGTGCTGGATGAGTCAACATTTTTACCACTCTGTGCATGTTCACAAGTGACCTCGAAACAGTGTGAGTATTGATTTGGGGGTTACAAATAAATTTTAGGGAGTAGGCAAATTTATAAATACAGAATCTGCAAATAATGAGAGTTGACTGTACACACACACACACACACACACACACACACACACACACACACACTCAGATTGCAAGAAAGGCTGTGAAGGAAAAGAACAAGTATTTGAAAGACAAGAGGAACACTTTACCTTGGCTACCTAAGCAACAGCATTTCAAGCCACAGCCTGGAGGATAGAGAGGAGGCCAGGAGCAGATGAGGCAGGTCTGCCAGCAGAAGAGGCAGCTTGTAAGAAGTCTGGGAGCAGGGGGGAGCTCAGTGCATTTGCATGAGGTGGGGGCTCACTCAGCAAGATGATGAATGGTATGGGGCGAGGGTTCTATTTACTGTACGGTGAGAAGCTCTTGGAGCGTTTTGAGCAAAAAAATGAAATTTCCAAGGCAGAATGCTCAGGTTCTCTCTGGCTGCTCCACGGATTTGGCAGAACAAGCTCTGGTTGTGTCAGCTGGCTAATCTGAGAAACAACTTTGTGATACTCTCAAATCCTTCCTTGGATTTACGCGGGGATATAAATAAATGCCAAGTAAGGTGTCATGGCGCGGTCATACCTCTGTTTGTTCTGCACATCATGGTACTTAATTTTTAAATCAGATCTACTAAAAATATAATGCCTCAAACCAAGGGACTAAGACTTCCATGTGAAGTCTTCCATTTCAGCTTCCACAGCAGGAAGGGGGGATATTTTTAGAAGGGAGACCTCGCGATGCCCTTCAGCCACGATGGAGGCGCTGCCCTGCCCCAGCATTTGGCAGGCCTTGCCTCCATCCTTCATCATGGACGAGGCGTGGGAGGGCCGAGGTGCTCCCTGTTGCCGGGAACGCCTGACCAGAAACTGCTCTTGGGTGTGTCCCGGAGCTGCCTCCCTGTCACTTGACCCCAGGACTGCTCGCTTCCTGGCCTTGTGAAATCCTCTAGAAGCAGGAAGGAGCCTGAGTTCTGTGTGAGGTTGCTCGAGTTGGACTTCGCGGGTTTGCCGCACACTCGCGAACAAACAGCCCCCTCTCCACGCTTTACCTCAGCACGTCCGTCTCACATTAATTACCAACCCGCCTCGACCGCCACCAGACCCTACCAGAAGAAACAGGACGACGTTACAGAAACACTTTGAATTCACTGGCAAATGGTGTGCTGTCAGGGGAACCACCGTCACAGCCGTTTTTCCTCCTTCCCTGAGGAAAAAGTCCCTTGTTGATCACGGAGACACCCTGAGTAAGCTTGTTCCTTGGCATCTGATGAGTAAGGAAACCCCTCATGCTACCTCATCGTATTTTCTTCCTCTTCTCCATTACTTACCAGCACTCCCTTCTGCAGGACATGCTGAGGAATTATTATGAGTCAAAAGGAAGAATGACAAATAAGTGATTTTTCTAGTCTGGTATTTGGAGGGCAAATTCAGTTCAACCCTGGTGAAAGGTGTGGAGGCTCTTGGGCAAACACGCTTTGTATTTATATATGAAAACCGCCTGCCTGCCCCAGAGAACCTGCCTTTGTTCCTCGATTTACCTCAACACTCAGGCTTTTTAGTCAGCAGAGGGTGGTAGGATCAGTCCTGGCCAAGAACTGTGAGCTTCTGTCCTGGTTCTGTCGCTTTCCAGTGGGACCTTGGGCAAGTCGTTTATTCTCTTGGGACCGCCCTGTCTGCAAAGGGCAGGACAGGCAGCAGAGGCAGCCTGCTAAGCGGCTGTCTCCACTGCCACGGAGCAGGTATTTTATTGCATTCTTTTATGCGTAAGGAGTCCAGAATTAGATGCCCAAATATGCCTGAGAAACACTTACTCCACGGGAGTTCAAACCAAGTAATGAAAACCATCAACAACAACTAGGCAGCCAGCGTCCTGAAGTCACCTCTTCCTGGGAGGTCTTTCCCTGTTATTCCCCTGAACTTGACTTCCCTTCCCTCCCCACAGGGCAATGCCCGCTGGTCAGCAGAGCCAGCGTTTGCATGGGATGGACAATCTCACACTTGACTGTGTGAAACTGCACTCCAGGGAGGAACCCACTTCATCAGCAGGACAGAACATCTTGCTTCTGTCCTCAGAAGGAGGTCTTCTGGCTAAAACTATCTGAAAGGTTGATTCGAATCTCCCAAAGTCGGTTGAGATCAGCAAAAATTAATGAAGCTGCTGAGCGCAGGGCGGGGCTGGGGGCTGGAATGTGGAAACAAAGAAGAGCTTCTGCCTGAGAAATCCCGCCAGGGGGTGTGGAGAGGGGCCTGAAGAAGGTTCCCACCCCCGGGCGACAGGTGGGTTGTGATGGGGTCGATATCAAGTGCTAGGAGAAGGCAGACCAAAAGCTTAGCCCTTTAAGAAATATGCCAATAACACCTCGATCAACCATTTCTCGAGATTTTTAAAGACAGTTTATGAAGCGTTTTCACACACAAGAGCTCATCTGTTTCTCACACGCATTCAGTGAAGCAGACGGGACAGCAGTGGCATTCCCAGTCTACGAGACTAAGGTGTCACCCAGGACGGTTCCACCGCAGATATAGAGCCGTTACTACTAATGATAAGCGTCTCTCCCATCGATTAGGCGCTTCCTCTGCACCAGGCCTGTGTTGGGCCCTGACAAACGTGATCGCTAACCTCACACCTCTTCAAAACAGGCCTTATCATTTTTTCTTTTTAAAAAAAATCACGGTGAAATATGCATAATGTAAAATTCGCCATTTTAACCCATTTTTAAGTGCACGTACAGGGAGAGCAGTGGCATTCGGCACGTTCACCGTGTTGGGCTACCGTCACCACGCCCATCTTTTTAGTCAGACCGCCTGGGTCCCGGTCCTGCGGCCGCGGCCTGTGCTCTGCGTAACCTTGAGCCGAGGGCCTGGGACCTCTCGAAGCTTCGGTTTTCTCATTATTAAGGTAATAACAGCTGGAATCGTGTGGCTGCTGTGAGGATCGGCGGAGATAACGTGCCTGGCATAAAGAAGTGCTCAGTAAACGCAGGCCGTTAGTGTTCCTCTTATGATTGTCAGAATGAGTATTCGTTGACTTCTTGACTTTCAGATGTCAAGAGCAGTGAGAAGGGGTATCGTGGGGCCGAATCTCGTGTCCTGCTCTGACAACAGGGATGACGTAACCTGCCTCAAAAGGCTGTGGTGATGAAATCAGACAATGACTGACCGTGCCCAGCACAGTGCCTGGCACAGTGACAGCTTAATAAATGGATATTGATAGTAGAAGAATTATTCCTATTTTAAAGTTTTAGAACTCTGTTTCTTCTCATAGATTGTTGGAGAGAATGTAAATTGGTACAACTGTGATAAACAATTTGGCAACAGATATTAAAATGAGTCTATCTGCCCCCTGGCCCAGCGACTCCACCCCCAATCACAGATAATGGGCAGGAAATGGTGTATGACCAAGGCTAACCTTTGCAGTATTGCTCGTGAATGTCCACGGTAGTCGGGCTGATTAAAATAAGTTACGGATTAGAAAACTATGCAGCTATGAAAAGATAGAGGAAGTTCTTCATGTTCTGACCTGGAAAGATCTCCAAGATATATTAATTGAGAAAATTAAGGAGCAAAAGATTAAGTATCACTATACAAGTTCTACCATTTGCATAAAAAGGAGGTGGGTATATAACATATTAGCATGTAAATGCTCGTGTATGCATTTGAAAAATCTCTGGAGGAATACACAGCAGGCGTGAGTTCCTGAGAGGGAGTGAAGAGAGGGAGAGTTTTTTTTTTATAATAATTTTTGTAGCGTCTATAATGTATCACCTATTCAAAAACTAACTAGAGTAAAATTTTATTAAGGAAAGAAGAAAGGCAGGCAGGCAGGAGGGAGGAAGGAAGAGGGGAAAGAGTCGGGAGAGAGGGAGAGGGAGGAGGAGAGGAATCCGTTCCTGGCATTCCTGGGCAGAGTAAGAGCTCTCAGGACTGAAAGGGAGCCAGTCTGTCTCGGCTGAGAAGAGGGACATGCTGAGCATCACTGCGACCTAGATCTGGCCAAGCTCGACTGTGATAAGGAAGGGGACGCTGACTTGCCAAGGTAGAACCTGACACAAGGAGCAGTTTCACTGTTCCGCTGGCAGGCTGTCTTTTGACGGGGGTGTGGCAGCAGCTTGGGGCTTTGGCTGGCTCTGCCTTATTTTCGGCAGCTGCTCCCACACTCACTCTCACGGCTCCCTCCTGGGGAACCTCCCCACTCCCAGAAGGGAGCACGCAGGCCTATCCTGTCGGCTTTCCCTCTCTCCTGAGAAAAGCACGAACATAAAAAGGAAGGGCCTAGTGCATTTCTTCCCTTCCACTGTCTGATTTCTTAGGTTAATTTTATGGCAAATGTCAGAACCAAGGGTATGAAACCTGGAAACCAGAGAACCTTAAACACATAAAAGGCAGAGGGGGTGATATCCAAACCCCTGGCTAACACCCCTCTGCCTTCTTGGACAAATGATTGTGATTTTCAGCCTCGTGGTTATAATAATTTCTTGTCATTGTTGATATGAATGTAGAGAGGAAAACAGTTTTTTATATACATGCTTATTTCTGATTGTTTTCTCAACATCGAACTTTATACAAATCTCTTTGCTTAGGCTTTGGCACATATTATTATTATAATAATATTATTAATACATATATTACATAGGTAATATGTAATACAAAATAATACAATAAAACATGTCAGTTTGTATTTAATTCATTTTCACATCTATTATTTCATTTAAGATCTTCAACACCCCTATAAAGTGGATAATTATTCAACAAACATTTACTGAGCACCCATCATGTCCAAGATGCCGTGCCAGGTCCTAGTGTTTCAGAGACAAAACGATGCCACATGGTGTATTAAGGTCTCGTCTAGTCACAGACACCAACGCGTAAACTGATATCCAATTATAGAGCCACACGCAAGATGACGGGGGAGCCCCGAGAAGGGGCAGCCAACCCAACCGAGTGGTGGGGAAAAGATCAGACAGGATTTCCGGGCAAGAATGTGGTTGAGTTGATCCTGAAAAGATGAACAGGACATAACTGGGCAAAATCAGGGAGCAGGTTGACCTTGCACAGTGAAAACACGAGTCTTGGTGCCCTGGGAGGGGAGGGTGGAGAGAGTAAGGAAGTGGCAGGGGAAAAGGCGGATGGAGACGTAGGTGTTTGAGGGAGAACATGGAGAGACAGCGACCGTTTCACAGATGGGAAAACTGACGTTCACAGAGACGGATCCTGATCACTCTGCCTTCGGTTCCCGGCTCAAGGGCACTTACCCCACCCTTCCCTTTTGAGTCAAAAGGAGACCAGTGAGGAAATCGAACACAGCAGTTGCAAACAATGGCCTGTTAACATATGTCTTGAATCTTAATTCCACGTGCCCAGGATCAGGGAATCAATGAATCGGCCGTCTTAAGAGATCACTGGGGTTTCCTGGCTTCTTCTCCTGTGAGCTGCTGTCAGATGGGAGAAATCCCCCTCAGATGGCTATGCCTAACGCCGTGTTACACATGCTTCAGGAACCTTGTCAGTTCAAGACCTAGTCTTTCTTGCCCATCCTTTGTTTATTGGTTTGGCTTCTGTCCCTGAGGAGTGGTCTGTCTGGTTCTCTTGCTCCAGATACACTAGGGCCGGTCCCTCACACGTCTAGCTCAGCACCACCTGCGAGTCTGAACAGGGCCTGAAAACCACCTCTGACTTTGCAGCCCATTGTCCCACGCCCTGGGAGGTGGGCCGTGTGTGTCTGGGCTTGCTCAAGTCTGGGAACCGCAAAAGCTGGCCAGAGCCTGCTCAGCCCAACCCTGCTGGGGGCACAAGCCTCAGGTGCTGGGCTCTGGCTGGGAGGGGCCCAGGGATTTGTAGGGGAGAGGGGAGCCCTGTGACGGGTGCAGGCAGTGGGAGAGGGGTGGGGAAGGGAAGTTTGTCTCTGCTCCCTGGGGAGTGTCAGCAGTTCCTAAAAGATGAGGGTGGTGAGCAAAAACATGGTGTCCTGATGGTGGTGAAGAGGCTAAAGGGTGTCCTGTGTGGGGGTCCCCCAAAAGAGACCCTGAGAAGAGAGTTCAAGGGCAGATGACTCATAAGAAAGTGCTCCCATTGGAGAACAGGATGAGCATGGGAGAAGTGGGGCAGGGAAGGAGAAGCAGCAAAACAAGGGAGAGGGCTGACCTTGAACCCAAAGGACCTTCACCTTTTGGAGGGACGGAGTGACCTTCCTCAGAGTCCCAGCCTCCTCAGGGGAGCTCTGGAGCGTAAGTTGTGCCTTCGAGTTTGTCCCATCTGGAGAACGGCCCTCACACTCCCGCACTTCGACACTGGGACATAAACCCCAAGCACTTGCTACTCTCTGCAGGCAAAGCAGCCCCAGCAGCCTAAGGGCAGGCCTCCACCGAGCGCCTCGGGAGCAGGCTGTTCCCAGCAAACGGGATAGAAGCCGGGTCGTACTCAGAAATAGCAAAAGGGAACCAGACGGATCTGGAACAGGCAGCATCGAACGAAACTGTGTTCATGCCTCAGCTCAGTTTCTACCTTTGCGACCAAGGGCAAATTATTTAACCTTATTGGCAGTTTTCTCGACTGTGAAGTGGGGACACTCTTTTGTCTTTCAGAGGACTGTCGCTCAGGGAAAACGAGAAAATATGAACAAAGCGTTTAGCCTAGGGCCGGGCAAGTGTTAGGAATTATGCGTGATGCCTGACCCCAGCCGGGGTCGTTCTGGGGGCATTTCGCGAGGCAGGGAATGCCGGCGGTGCGGCCGAGCTCCGGCGCCTCCGCTACTATTCTCGGCGCTTTTCTCCCACGACTGAGAACTCCCTCCTTCTCTTTCTCAGAAGCCCAGCCCCACTGCCTCCTCGGCCTCCCAGACCCAGGCAGGTGAAATCTCGGGACCTCGTGCTCCATCCCACCCCCAGTCCCGGTCGCTCCCCCACCTTGGCCTTGCTCTCGGGAAGCGTCGCAGGGCAGAGTGTTTAAGAGTCCGGGGCCGGGAGGTCTGAGTTCGAATCCTTGCCTTAACACAGAGTGTGGGGCCTTGGCAAAGTGCTTTGTTATTCTGTGCCTCGGTTTCCTCATCTGCCTAATGGGATTAACAATCGCCGGCCTCTTCGAGCTGCTGTGAGGTGTTTGGGAATTAATGCATGCAAAGCGATTAGCAGTGCTTAGTGCACTTGGCTAGTATGCCCGTCAGAAGAAGAAAAAAAAAAAAGCCAGATGCCGCTTTTGTTTACTGCCCCCAACTCTTGGGTTGACAATTTTCTGATCAGCCCCTGCTATTCCATCCTCCAGCTCTGGGCTGGGCTCCTACCCTTGTCCCTGGGGCAACAGGATCACTTCCCATTGGAGCCTCAGATGGCACGTGCACAGCACTGTCCAGTTTTCTATGCAGCACACATCTGATTTGCTCTGTGCCTCCTTTTTAAAATGAGATAACTGAGGCCCAGAAAGACTAAGCAATTTGCCCGAGTTTACCCAGCTCCCAAGAACTGGAGCCCAGATGACCTCCTATCAGGAAGGACCAGGTAAAAGAAAGATTTAGGGGGCCACACAGGCTGCCTTCAGCATGCAAAGAGCTGTCATGAGGAAAAGGGAGCAGACTTACTCCGCGGCCCCGAGAGGCGGCACCAGGACCCATGGGCCCTGGTGGCATAAGTCCTTCCGGCTCAGGCAGTGAGGCGGTGCATTGTCTGTGGAGAACTTTAAATGAGGAAAAACTCATTTTGAAAAGTTGATATGCTTGTATTAGCATTGCACAGTAGCAATTCTAAATAACTTTAGTGATAAAATATTCACTCCCGCTGGGGAAGACAGTTCCAACTTTGGTAAAGAAAGATCTTTCTAACAGGCTACAATGGAATGTACTACCTTGGGGTTGATGAATTATCCATCACTGACAGTATACAAATGAAGGCTGGAAAACCACTCTTCCAGGAGGCTCCAGAGTTCCATGGGGGACGACCTTAAATGACTTTGAAGACACCGTCTGACTTTGTGAATGTCTACAAGGCATGACAAGTGAAGGCCTGAAACAATCCAGGTCAAGTCAGAAAGGGTCTTTGAGTGAAAGGAGGGTATTTGGGGTCTTCCCCGATAGGATGTGAGCAGCGGTAAGATAGAAATACTCCAGGATCATCCGAGCACTAATGCTCTCATGGACATTGGAGCTGTTGCGACGTGTTAATGAATAAAAGCCCACTGAGGGCCTGAAAAGTAAGATGGAGTCTGGTTACTAATGGCCAGAACCATGCCAAGTCTGGGGGTCAAGGCATGAGCTAAGGAAGGGGCAGGCCCAGAACCCAAAAGGTCGTGGAGAAGAAGACCCAAGTACTAGCAGCAAGACCCCTAAGTGGGCATGAGCCCGTTACCCTGGCTGAGGGTAGATTACTTAACCCTTCTATGTAGGCCCCATCTCTCTGGATTATACAGATTAAATGAGTTAATATGTATAAAACTCTTGGTATGGTGCCTGGCACAGTGTAAGCGCCGCATAGATGTTGGCCATTGCTATCTTTTGTTCCAGGGCCTATGCTGGTGAGCTGTAAGCCATGAACTATGTCTCCCAGAAAGTCAGGATGAAGTTATTTATCCCATCCAGGTCCCACTCCAACTCCTAAATAGCTAATTGGTTTCTTGGGACCTATATAAGTTTTGAATGTTTTTTGTTTTTTTTAATATGATACCTCTGTGTCATTAGAATATGTTTAATATTACATATTATTTACTTGTTCATTTGCTTTTCGTTCATTAAACTATTAATGGGTGCCTACTTAGAAACTGAGGTCCAAGGGATAGGATGAATGGTCCATTAAAACAGGCCAGATCCTTGTCCTCAGAAAACTGACAGTCTGGTGGGGATGGAGCTGTGGAGAGGGCGTGGGACAGGCACAAGTCCATAGCAATCACACGGGCGGGCGCAGGTGAAATCACTGTTGCGATGGTGCTATCGGCAAAGGCACAGGGTGCTGGGAGCCTGTGACATGAGGCAACGCCCCGGCCTGGGGTGGGGCTTCTCTGAGCGAGTGATGCTTGAGCCACATCTAAAATTCATGGTGTTGACTAGGAAGTTAGGAAAGTTCCAAGCAAAAGCACCATTGTGCTCAAATGTTCTAATATCTAACTATCTTTTCAAAGTGCTGACCTCTGACTGGCACACTGATGACAACTTTGTGTTCATTCCTCCCTCTAGCTCTTGCATCAGCCCCTTGAAATAGAAATTACTGTTTGGCTCTTTTTATCGACGAGGAAACCAGGACTGATGCAGCAACTGATGCAGGGCCACACATCTGTCCTATAAGCGCGTTTATGTTCAGCTCGACCTCCAGTGCCGGGGCTCTTAGCCCTGAGGCGGAACTCTCCTTTGTATTAAATCTTAGTCTTTGTATCTAAAGCCTAGAACAGTGCCTGGCGTGTAGTAGATGCCAATAAATGTTGAATAAACTCTAAACTGAATAAAATAGTAGTGAAGGGGAAGAAAGACTCGCATGTGTAAGGGAGAACAGTGACTAGACTGTGTATTGGCAGAGGGTAAAGAGGAAAGGGTCTCAGGAGGCACTTCAATGGCAAAGCCTGCAGGTGGGAATGCACATGGCCTAGGTGGGGGTACTGCTTAAATGAATACTCTTCTTTCATAGGTAGTGTGTTCTTTTGGGTCATTAGAAGTGTTCAAGTACAGAGGGGATCAATACTTTGGCCAGCCCTGCAAATATAGTAGGTTTAAATAATCTTTTACACATCTTCCATCCTGGGGCTGTTCTAATACAAAATGTGCTTGCAGACAAACACCAAAAATTTGCCAGTTCTCCAAGCCCAGTGGGGACTTAAGTAGAATGAGGGTAGATGGAGTAAGCTGGCAGCCACTGAAAGAAGTCAGACAGCATGACAGACGTTCGAAAAAAGAGCCACCGCCTGGATATCAGATGACTTTCAAACCACAGCCTCAGACACAGGAGACGGGTGTGAGGCCCCAGGACAGTACCTACATAAAACATCTGAGAGGTGGTAGTGTTTCTCCTTATTAGGTACTCAATTTTTCAAAAATTGTTTTTTGTTTTTTGTTTTTGCCAGATCAGCGCTTTTATTTCATAAAACAAGACTTTTGCTCAAACTGGTATCCAAGGGGTTGAAGAATAACAGGAATTTCCCCTCCTGCCAAGAGATTGTCCTTTGGTGCTTGCAGGGCTGGATCTTGGCAAGCCCTGTGATTTCACTCCATCTTTCTCACGCAGGTTAGGTGAGCACTGCCAGAGGCCCAGGTCCCAGGACTCCTGCGGACTGCAGAGTCTGGAGATGTGTGGTTTCTGGGAATGGATGCCTGAACTCCCATTCCTCTTTCCTGGAGTTCAAAAGTTGAAAACAAATATTCAAGTCACATTTGCAAATTCCAGGTCTTCAAAGCACAGAACCATAAACCTCTGTACATTGCGGACAGCATACGACCCTGTCCTCCCACATCGCATGAAGGTGTACTGTTATTGTCCCCATGTTACAGGTGAGTAAACTGTAGCTTACCTGTGCCCTGAGGTCATACAGCTGGAAGGAAGGAAGCATAACGAAGCAATTATGAGCACAGCTCTCTATGTCACTGAGAACTAAACTTCAGTTCCAGTTCTGCCACTTTTTGTGTGTGTGGTTGTGGGCAAGCATTTAATTTTTGTAAGTTTCTCCCTTTGGAAAAAAATCCCACTCATAGTTTCCAGGATATTGTGATTCCCATGGTCTCCCTTCTGGGCATTTCGCTGTTGTTTCTTTTCTTTTTCGACAGCTTTCCTTTTTGTCTTATATGTTACATGTTGCCCAACAGTCCATTCTCTTGCCTCTTTTCTCCACTTTTTCTCTATATTCTCTTCTCCTTGGCAGTCTTTGTCACCGTGGCATGGGAAAGAGTGAATGGAGAATCCCATACTGGCTCTTCAATTTTCTACTTGGAAATAGGACGCGTCCCTTGTCCTCACACTTTAGCGGACACAGCTAATCACAGATCCATACCTAACTGCAAGATGGATGTGCTCTTGGATGAGAGGGGACCAGGAGAGGAGGGTGCCAGGTGAGGAGAACACCAGGTGTCTCTTCCGGAGCTGTCTTGTACACATCTGAGTCCTCAAGTCTCCCTCAGTCCTGAAGATTTACAAATATGTATTTCCCATCCATCAGAAAGCTCACAACTAATTACACGTCCCTTCTTTGCTTCGGCTGCTGGGAAGCTCAAAGTCAGATGTGCTGTCCACCCCTAGCAATTTTACAGGAACTTATGGCGTGAAAATTATGTATTAAACTTAAGGCTTAAATTTAATTTTATCTCATATCGTTGTTTTTCTTTGTCTAATTTCTCATTTTTAAAAATTCTGATGTGCATATTTGTATATGCCACCCAAATTATGTTTGAATGAACCGGGGTATAAACAAATGCAGGCAAAGAAATCCTGGAGGAACTTTCAACATCTCCCTATTTCGAAAGCAGAGAGTAAAATTCCTTAGGTTAGGTCATAAAATTGTTTTATTCCCTCTTCCTCCTCCTTGATAAAATTATAAAATTAATTCGTGCTTGTAAAAAATCAGAGAATACAGAAAACAAAGAATAAGAACCAAAAAAACAAAAAAATGCAGGCATATACACATATCACACATTCATGCAATATTTCAGCCCTCGTCTCGTGTAAAAATACAAATGGTAATTTACCACTACCCACTGGGTATGTTCTCCACTAAGATATCCTACAGTTACCTCAGATCAATATGTCCCAAACAAAACTTAACTTCCCCAAAACGGTCTCCTTCACTTAAATTCCTCTTTCCACTAATAGCTTAACCACGTGAGGAAGATTGCAAAAAAAAAAAAAAGCTAACGATCGTTTATCCCCCTCCTGCCCCCCCATCCTCATCCTACTGGTTTATCTTTCACAACTTCCTGACAGGAGGTCGAATGAGTCACTCCGTGCTCTCCAAATATGCCATGTGTTTTCCCATTACCATCCCTTTGCTCATGCTGTTTCCTTTGTCTAAAATGTACCTCCCCCACCAGCTCTCCACTTGGAGGAGTCCTTCCCACTCTTTACAACTCACATCATTCCTTCATGATGTCTGGCCTCATCTGCCAAGCAAAGAAGAACACCCTTTCCTCCCAATCGCGCTTACTCCATTTGACTTAACTGACCTCACACTCTACGTTTCTCATACACTTATTTTACTTGCTAACATTTAGGGATCTCCCTGGGGACAAAGACCATGTCATGTCATACTTTGCTTTCTATTTGCAGCACCAAGCTCTTTCTGGCATAGTTTTGAATTGCCTTGAGCCTAAAGTTCACCGTAGGTGAACTCGACTACCTATCAAATGGGAACATGTTTGTGCCTGGCCCTCCCTGTCCTTTGCCCACCACATCGTCAGGCTCCTCTCCCAACATATCTGAGATCTATTCTTTCTTCAGAATTTTACTACCTTGGTTCAGACCCCATCATCTCTCACATGGACAATTACAATGCTGCCTAATACCTCTTTCTGACTTCAAGGCTGGTAACCCTAAAATGCATATCCCTTTCTCTGCTTAAAACTTTTCAACGGCTTCCCCAGTGCAATGAGACAAAGTTCAAGTTCTTTCACGGCATAAAAGGTTCTACATAATCCATCCCTACCTGTATCTCGTGTTTCAACGCTTCTGAGAATCTATACTGAATTTTCTGGTCATGCATCCCTTCCCAACCCTAACCTAGAAAGACAGGACTGGCCATGTGATGGGCAATTACTATTTTTGCCTCTTCATTCCTTCTCCCCTTCTTTGGGTAGCAGGCTGACTAGTTAGAGGACTTCACTCCCTTCCCCGTGTTACACTCTGTGAAAGTAAAGGAAATCAACTCGGAGACATAAGCGGAAATGAGTTAGTCACAGTGAGTCCTTCACACAGCCCTGGACACCCTGGCTCTGGTTTCTAGGTGAAGAACAGGCCTGTTTGTTCAATTCTCCTTTCTAGTTCAAGAGCCAGGCCCGAGATTCACCATTACATGTGACCATTTGATGAATCTCTTCCTGACTAGACTGTAAGCTTCTTGAGTGTAAGAACTGTATTTATTTTGTTCTCTACCATATCTCCAGCATCTAAATTAATTTGTATTTATTAATTGGAGAGCAGGTCTGTGGGGGTAGGGTAGAGGGGTATTATGACCTGCAAGATGGGTTCCCAGAGGCCCAAATGACTGAACTTTGCATGAGCGGATATGTGATTTAGTAAAAAAAAATCATCTCACCCTCCTCTGACCTCTATGTAGACAGGTGATTAGTTCAAGGTAAGTTTTTCTTTCTGTTAATGGACTGGAACTCTGCACTTCCATCCATAATGGGCAGATATTATTTTGAAAATGTAATTTTCGAGGGGAGGAATCTCACATTAGTTATGAGACCTAAGTTTAGTTCCTCAGAATCCTTCCTCTCCAGATAGACACAAAGCTCCTAAAGGTAGGTATATATCCAAGAGTATTGGAAGCATGTGGTATATCCATACAATGGAATATTATTTGGCCATAAAAGAAATGAAGCTTGACTATATCCTTTATATACTATATCCTTTAAATACTATAGAAAATTTCATATTATTTCCTATTTTGACCAAAGCTTGATTCTAGGGCTTTGATTTTTGATCAAGACTCTCTAATGTAGCCTTGCCAAAGTGAGGATGTGTTTGGGCGAGACATCCAGAATGGGGGTTATTTAGTCCATAAATGTGAAAAATCAGACACGTTCACCGGAAAGAGTGAAAACGGGACCCCAACCTCTCATCCTTCTCTTCCTGGTGACACTCACAGCCCTAGCCCCACTACCTTGGGATCATCAGGACTCAGCCATCATGCTCTTTATCTCTATCTCTGACAAGGCCTACACGAAGGTCCAAATTCCGTGATCATCACCCAGACTCTGTACATTCCTCGATTTTGTCCCGTATTGCATCTTCCTGCTTCCCAGTGTGTCTTTTGGGATCCAATGATTGTCATCAGCAAAATCTTTTGTGTTGGCAAAACCTTTTCTCTCTGTTCACCTTCTTGCTCTAACCATGACCTGGTGCTTCCCTGAGAACCAACAGCTCTGAAGGTCATGTGAAGAGACGATACCACTCACCAACTCTCCTGGTTGCAGTCCTCGTCAGACCCAAGCGACTTCCCAGCATTTCCTGATGAGTCTAGTTCTTGGCCTGCTGTCATTCTCTCTGTCACTGCTCCTAACCTAATTATTGGTGATTTTGAGGTCCATTTCAAGATAATCCTTCCAATATCTTGGCCTCTCAGTTCCTTGATCTCCTCTCCTCCAAGGATCTTATATCTCGGCTACCCGCTACCGTGGTCATACCCTAGACCTTGTCATTATCGGTACGTGCAGCCTTGTCTCTAATCTTAATTTTATCCATCCCTCTCTCTGCTCATCACCTCTCATCTTTCCGGCTTACTCTCTCTGGCTGGTATCCAATGTCAACAATTCTTCAGCTCCATCAAGATGGGGACTGGCCCAATAAACTGTGATCTTCCCAGAAAAGTACAGCACTTTTAAGAATTGACTCTGGAGAAAGATAACCTGGGTTCTCGCCCTAGTCCTGCACCCTACTAGCTCTGTGACCTTGGGCAAATTATTTAACCTTGCTAAGCCTCAGATTCATATAACATGGTGATGATAAAAATGCTCCCAATCTCCTATGTTTATTTGAGGATTATATTAGATATTGTAAAGTGACTAGCACAGTGCCAGACCTATATGGAACTCTCAATAAAAGAGAAAGATTATTACATGCAGAAAACAGTGTTTTGGTTAACTTACCAATTGTTTTTCTTACAGTCATAGTACCCTAACTTCACTTGAGAAACAGCTCCTTTCCTGGTGCTGGAAGGGGCTAATCCCTAAACCAACTCCACGGGGAATGCCAAGCCTGACATTCCAACCCCGAACAGGAATCAATAGTGACCGATTCAGGGACGGAAGTCTCTTGAGGGAATTTTGTTGGGATAATTGAGGCAGAGAGGTTCTCTACTGGATGTGGCATTGGTGAGAGCCCACCTGAGAGCAGCTAACATAAGAGAACAGAGAGGGGAGAGATGGAGGGAGGCTGCGATCGGAATCGCTGTATCCAGCCAGGCTCATAGTGTGCCTCTGCACTTTCAGTCATGAATTCTCTCCATAGTGCTTAAGCTGGTTTGAGTTGGGCTTCTCTTTCTTTGAGTTCTGACTGTTACATTACAACACAATGAACGACTAGTCTGCCATTAAAACTGGTGATGGAAAGCGACATTGGGACATAGAGAGACGCTTATCACATATTTTTAATGGGAAAAACAACTTAGAGAATAAGGATATCAATAAAAATGAGAATCGATAAGATTTCATTTTGTAAAAAAGTACATACGTAGAAAGAAGTCTAGAAGGCTAGATGACAACAAGTTTGCAAAAGATATATACAGCTACCTCTGCTACATAGCTCAACCCTGGGTTTTCCCTACAGGAGGTGGGACTGTAGTAATTTATAGTTTCTCCTTTTTTTTTTTTTTTGGCTATATTATCTAATGTTTTTACAGTATATGTAGATTATTTATTCAATTTTTTTTAAAGGAGGTTCCCCAAATAAGAAAAAGCAGCCCTTTCTTGCCACGTCCAAGATCAGAGTATTAAATTCTGCCTGTCCTAGCTCACAGTCCTTCAGAGTGTCTGGGGCTGGCTGAACCTGTTCTGTGGGTTTGTGGCTCATGGGTGTGCCAGGCTTCACAACCCTGAACCATTTAGAATCACCATTTACCAATTTAAATGGTCTTAGGGCTGTTGAGAAATTCAGAATTAATCAACTGCGGCCTCTTGGGAGAGGGGCAGGCAGAGTGCTATGTATAGAGAGCTTTCAAAAGGGATTAATCATGGCTTTGGGAATTGCCTGTGGTGGTAGGAGGGGCCATGGAAATATTTACATGTGGTGTTATTAGCCAGCAGGCACACAGCACCCTCTTCATTTTCTAAAACATAAGTGTTTTACAATATGAGTTTCCTAGCAGAGAAAGGTGGGTTTGCCCACAGTTTGAGAATGGAGCAGCTGGGGATCCAGAACTGTTAAGTGACTGATCGAGGGGTACACAGCGAGAAGTGGGTTATGATTTAGGTTTCTTGATTCCATGCCCTCTCCAGGTGCCGATCTTTATCTATTAGGGCTGCTTCAGACATGGGCAGCCAGCTGCCTCAAACAGGACTAGTCTCCTTCCCTTTTCTATGACTGTATTTTTAAAACTCATGTCAAAATAATTTTCTTTTATTTTTCCTTTTAGAAACACTCAAGGTTCTCTTCTACGAGCTATTTTATCTGTGCCTCAACTCAGGCAGCCAGATTCATGGTGTGTCTGCAAGCATCTCTGGCTCCACTTGGAAAAATTCCTATGTTGCAGACATAGAGTGGTTCACATTTTGGGGGTGGCATTGAGACCTTCCCTGGAGGTTTAGCTCATCTCCATCCTAGGTGTCCTGTTCAATCCCACCTCAATCTACTGTGCATGTGGTGCTCCAGCCCCTGAATCATATATTGTCCCCATTTGCCAGGTATACCTCCTCACGTGGAGCAGTGGTTCCATGGCTGGAACACCTTCCTGAGCCTTTCTCTACCTGTTCATCATACACTTTAGCAGTCATTTACAGAGTGCTTGCACAGTGTCAGTTTGCTGTTTAAGACTTTACAAATGTTAACTCATTTAATCCTCACCAGAATCTAATGATGTAGGGACCATTATTATCTCATTTGACAGATGAAGAAATGGAGTCATAGAGACTTGCTTAAGATCTCAGAGCTGGCAGATGCTGGAGGTGAGATTTAAATCTAGACAGCTGGCTCCAGAGCCCACCCTTCTAACCACCCTGATTTGCTCCTCTCCTATACATCCTTTCAGTCTCCTGCCCTGTGAAATCGCCTCTGATACGTATTTTGGGAATTGCCTTCATGCTACTCGGTGCATCCAGAGCCCTTTGCTGGTCCCTCCAGGATTCCTTTCTCTTTGTAGGGGGCTTTTATTAGCTTTGGTCCACTACTAGCAGGGAGCTTTGTAAGGACTGGGGTTTCGTGCACATCTTTGTAACCACTGCATTCTCACTTCCAGATTCTTTCCAGTTGTGTTAAACACTGGAGATATGAAATATATGTGGGCTAAAATAAACTAAAACCTAATGAATTAGTGGGTCGTATAATGAATAAATCCTTGAAGACAGTCTTGGTAAGGTGCTTCTGGAAAAGGTTTAAATTAAGCACTAAAAATTTCAGATAATTCTCATCTATCCAAGGTCTGGTTGGTTGGTTGGTTGGTTGGTTATTTATTTGTTTGTTTGTTTATTTATAGGATTATTCAGCCTCCTGTTTTTCCTTTCATTCCTTCTGATCTTTTAGACATTTCATGACTTGAGAGAATCACTGTAAGAAAGTAGAGTGATGAAAGCATATTGGGTCATAGCGGCTCCATGTCTTTTGGAAAAGTCGCTTGAGCTTCAGAATTTAGTTTCCTCAGCCATAAAATGAGATAATAATTATACTGAGTGACCTGATACTGCATGTAAAACAGCTGGCTCGGGGCTTGGTTGGTAGTAAACGTTACATAAATGTGATTGTTGTCATTATCTCTGTGGCTTTGCTGGCAGGACCAGAAAAAAGGAAAGGAACTTGAAATCTTCAATATACTTCTTAACACTCTGGGAAAAGGGTGAAAGAGCATAAAGCGAACCTGACTGGTCCAACAAGAACTAAAATAATGAATTTCTTGTCCCTTCAGTCTGTAGTTCCTTCTTAAATAAATAGAAATGGGAGAAAAATATCTGTAGCAGTGCAATGTCCCGAAAGAAACAATTGCCTAAACTTAACTGAACCTATATTTACTCGTTCAATGCACAATTCTGAAATGCCTACTATGTGCCAGGCACTGAGCTGGCTTTGGAATTATAAAGCCACCTGAGACACAGTTCCTGTCCTCAAGGAGCTCCCAGTCTGGTGTGGGAGACAGATGTGTAAGTAAACGACTCAAAATCGGAGCTGACTCTAAGGATTTGCTTTTCCATTAGAGGGTTTATGGGAGTGTGGAGGAGGGAATGGTGTGAAGAACAGCTTTGTGTAAAAATTAAGATCTAAGCTGGGCCTTAAAGGGGTGTGGGGGTGTGTCAGTCAGAGTTTTTGGTTGCAAGCAATAGAAAGCTTCTCTGGCTAGCTTGAACACAAAGGGAAAAGTGTGGGAAGGAGATCAAGAGCTCACCAAATTGTCAGGAGGCTGAAATGACCAGATGTGGAAAACAGACAAAACCAAGGGAGCTGTGGAAGATAAAGATTACAAACCCTAGCATAGATCACACAGGAGTAGTAGGCTGGTTCGGCCTTGTTGCTGCTGAGAACGTCCTTCGATTACCAGTCAAGACCAAAGTCCCAGAACAGAATGTATGACAGGCTGAACAAAGTCACACAGTCACTAACCAAGTCAGGCTGGGGAGTAGAAGGATCTAGCACCTTTGGCTTCTGTAGTGGGAGCTGGTCATTCCTTTCCATTTTTGACCTAAATAAAAGTCAATTATTTTACCAGCAAAAAAAAAAAAAAAAAAAATGTGTTTATTCAGGAACAGCAAAGAATTACAGTATGGGGCACGATAAAGATATGGCAAAAATAAGGGCAAGTTTGGAGAACAAAGGAGAATTTTTTGTATTAGAGGAAAGGGGGAGGGTTGGGAGGGGCCAACACAAACAATGAGTCCATTGGAAGAAACCGAGTTTGAAGTGTGGTGGCTTTCCATGGGCTCAGTTGTGACAGCCTCTCATTGGCGGAGCTGTTTGGTGGGTGAGGAGAAAATCTTCCTTTCTCCTGCTGTGGGAATAAAGTGGAAACGTCTTCTCTTCCTGTTTGAAGTAAGTGATGATGAACAGGAGGGTGTGAGAGCTCTTCCTACAAGGCTTCCTGACTTCGATTTTAGTTGAGATTTCTTTTCTTAATTTTTCATGCCGTCAAGACCACAGACATAGAGAATTCCCTTGGGAGGATCAGCATTCTAACAGGAAGGAAGTGATATTGGGTACTAGACAGCAAAAAAACAAAAACAAAAACAAAAAAACCAAAGTCCTCCATGGTAGGTAGGGTTCCAACAGTAGGTGGCAACAAGGGAAGGCATGCCAGAAATAGAACAAAATCCGCAAAGGGGAGAAAGGAGAAAAGTTCAGAGTTGCGGAGGAAACGGAAGATGAGTCGGTGCCGTCAGACTGTGGCATAATGCACGAAGAGTTATACCAAAAGACAAAGGTAGACTAAGCTCAAATTACAGAAGGCCTTATAAATGCCTTCTGTAAAAATCTAGACCTTAGGCAGTAGCCAACTTCAGCCACAGAAATCTTTAGACAGAATAAGTCATGCCCAGGAGAGAAGATTAGGTTGAATCCGTGTTTCTAACTCGTTTTCTCCACGTGCTTGCACGGATGCTGGCTGCACTGTCACAACAGCAATAAAAACTACAGGGGCACTTTAAGGGAGTAAGTGAGGCAGCAATGCCAGTGAAGGCAGGACTTTATCCCTGTGAGGTCAGATTTGGCTTCACGGCCCAAATCTGATGACCCTGCAGGAGCCCAATGGCAGAGGCCAGAACTCAGAGCAGGAACTGAGCTAACGAGACTGGCTTCAGGGGGAAGGAAAGCTTTTAAGTTGTATCATTTGCCACTGGATTTTCTCTTATTAGTCAAATGTGAATAAATTGGGTAACTGTCCAGGTCTCCTTGGAAATCTGGGGTAGTATTCACTTGCCCAATATGCATTTCCACTTCCTGTTGTTAATAGCCCCTCGATTTTTTATTTTGAATATGCCCCACACATCAGATTCTTCTAAGTCCATGAAGTTGACCCTATGTTCTGGCTTCCCAGGATGAAGGCTGGTGACCTGCAGCCCGTTGCTTCAATCGATTCCACCCCACCCCCATAGTAGGTGATTGGTTTAGGGATGGCCATGTGGTCCCAGTCAGCCTGTCAGCTCTAGGAATTTTGTTGGGGCCATTGGGAAAGAGGGGTTCTCCTTCTACAGAGTGGCTAAGTGGGTACAAGGTACACTGGACCCACTGCTGGCCACCTTGCTCCCCTCATTGGGAGACCCTGCCAAATAATGAAGCCCACACAGAGGAATGGAGAGCTGGGAAATGGAGAGAGACTGTAGGAATTCTGGTCCCAGCCACGTATGACCGAGATTCCCCAGAGATCAGTTTACAGTTTCTGGAACCACTACATTCTCATCCTCACCCCACCCCACTTCATTTAGGTAACTTGCAGTTGTTTTTGTCACTTTCAACTTAATTCATACAATATCTTTCACAAAAAAGGGGTGGAGTCAGGTGGAGTGAAGGAGGGAGGCCTGACAACTAGATGGCCCAGGAGAGGTCTCTGCCAAGGGAAGTCTGAGGCACCACAGCCAAAGGCAAAATCTGGTTCATTTGGGCCCCTCAGTCCAACTCATTTAGATAGTTTTTAAAATGAACTATGTCTCTTTCTAGCAGGAGGACTTGAAATACCTGATTGCTTTTTTCATAGTCTGGTTATGGGTTTTAGCCGGTTATCTTTCTATTATATATATATATATATATATATATATATTATAGATCTACCCTGGATTGTTTGCCAACTGGCGATTCTAGGCTGGAGCTGAGGACCAGCAGTTTTTTTTAGACCGGTGTGAGCACCCCAGTTTGCCACAGTCTCCACCCCACAGCTCCATTCACTTGGGTCACCTGTCTGACACCTGGAGGCATACGATTCACTGGAGAAATATCTCCAGTTCACCCAGGCACTTAGATTTAGCTGAACACCTGCCTGTGGGTTTATCTATTGTTGATAAAATAATTCTCTGGAGCTAGAAGACAAGTTCAAAATCTCTGGGGCTGGGAGTTCATCCTATAACACACACACACACACAAATAAACTCTTATGGATTAGAAGCAGAAGTTAAGAATATGAGGAGAAAAAGAACTAGGAGAGCGAGGCCCTCGTTCTCCTTCGGTGGACTTTATCGGCACTGAAAGATGAGGGCTCTCTAGAGCCAGCGTGCCAGAGGTGGAGGCCCAGCCTCACCCGTCACTGTCTACATACTATTCGTCGCATTCATCAAGTTTGATGTGTCTCAGTTTCTTCATCTGTACAAAGCACCATGTTCCCCTCATCTGTAAAATGCAATTAAATTCTCATCTCATAGGGTTGTGAGGATTAAATGAGTTAACACACTGTGGAACAGTGCTTTGCACATAGTAAGCTCTTGGTAAATGTTAAAGTAGGTAAATATATCATGTTTATCTACTTATATGTAAAATACGTGTCAATTTTATAAGGCCATATTTATAGAAATGTGTACCATGCAACACTTATATTTGTTCCACATACATTTGTTGCCCCAGTTGAGAAGAACTCTTTGGCGCCATCCCAGCTGCAGTCTTCCTGGGTGAGATGAGGTCTTAGTTGTGACTGTATCACAGCCCAACTTCTCCCTTAGCCCAACGCCACTCCCTTCACTCTCGCACAGGTATATATCCCCAAGGCACCCCACATGCAAATCTTCCACCTCAGAGCTGGCTTCCCACGAAACCTAACCTCCAACACATAGTAACTTTGCATGCTGACTTTTTAAAGGAAAGAAGTACTTCAAAATATCAGAAACTTCAGCTTTTTCAAAACCCCAAACCTCATATATGAAAGAGAAGCCTTCAATGTCACGATGTGGTCATATACCGTTATTGACACATAAAGAATAAAGACAAAGGGGTGGGGGGAGGGGAGCGCAGGGAGTTACGTCCTGTCAGGATGTTGCCAGGCATCGGAGAAATGTCTGTTATCCGTGAAAGCAGGGAAGGCGATGCACGTCTGACGTGATCCTGGAATCATAAGAGTGCTTCCAGAGACAATTACAGCAACACGGTCCATGTGGACAACAGCCAAATGCTAAATGCGAGGTCTCGAGCAAAGTTCTTTTCCACATTATCTCGCTTAATTTTTGCAATTATCCTTGGAGGTGGGTAGGGAGATGACCACTGTCACTTAGCAGATGAAGAAATTGAGGCTTATCAAGGTTAAGCCATTTGTCTAAGATCACACAATCGATCAATGGTGGAGCTGGATTTTGAACCCAAAACAAATCTGTTTGATTTTTGCCGAGGGCCCCCTGGGGCTTTCCTGCCTCCCTACAGGAAACACCAAAATGCCTGAAGAACAAGCACTGCATTGTCCAATTCCTTTCTAAGCAAAACTCTTCTACCCGAATAATTTACACGCTGAGAACTCATACCTTATTCTCATTCGACTTCATTCATAGAAAAAGAGGATTCGATTTATAGACATTTACTTTGTGCTCACATTGACTGGAACATGTCAATTCTATACATTTAATAAAGGATTACTTCTATAAATGTGGTTCAACTGCTCGAACTCTGGCTTTATAAGGAGGTGACAACCATGTGGGCTATAGTTTTACCTCACTCAGCTATCAGTACGGTGAAGGCCTGGTACTCGGGAGCTATAGGGTTACAATGGACATTTTAAAGAAAATGTTTCATTGTGTTTTTTGAGAATTTTGTTGCAACCACCAACACTTGTAAGATTCTCAGGTTGACAGTCAAGGAGACGTGGGTTCAAATCCTTGCTCTATGACTTACGAGTTAGATGCGTTTGGGCAACTCATTTAACTTTCCCATAGCTTAGTTCCCTCACCTGTAAAATGAGAATAATAACGCCTACTTCACAGGGTGGACAGATGAAGAAACAAAAAGACGCATGTGCAAAGTGCCTGACGCAGATTAGCTACCATAAGCGAATACCCTTTCCTGCGAGCAGTAGTGGGTAGACACTGTGAAATCTATTTTGGCAACTCCGCTGTGATTTGGAATGTTTCCTGATGCTTAGCGATAGTTGGTATAGATGGGACCGCTGGACTAAGCAGCCTCGGCGAAGTGAGCTGTGGCTCTGTTTTGTTAGTTGGGGCTCTGTTAAGGGTTTTGCAGATTCTCCGGCACTGTTCCCAAAATACCCTCCCTTGTGGAAGGTTTGTTGAGGGACAATCCCTGCCATCCAGCCTGGGAGGGAATGACCCTGACTCTAGGCTGTCTTCCTCTGTAGCCCCCTTTGGTCCAAGTCTTTCTGAGGATTCTCTAAAGCTGGTTGAAGTCAATGCTCTTTCAGGCTCCCTTCCTCTCTCTGAACCTTGCTGCAGAATCCCATACCTAGCACTGCAGGCCCCACTGGAGAGAGGAGCTGGTCTCTGCCTACCCACTTGGTTATTCTGCCTGCTGCATCTGCTTTCCCAAAGGCTCACTCGCCCGTCTCCTTGGCTGATGCTCTGAACTTCCTCTTGCACTGTCCACAGACTAGTCAGCCATGTCTCCTCCCACCCACCCTTATCCTGCTGCCTATTTGCTAGTTTTTCAGTCCACCTAGTTCATTTCGCCAGATTGTTGGACAGGTGTTGCCTCCAGAAAATTCAGAATTAAGTGTAGGTGCAACACAGAAACACAATTCCTACTGTTCTTGGCATATATTTGGAGTGATCATGATTTCAAAATTAGATCGTTTTAGTTATGGGTTTGTCCTTGGCGGTGTGAAGACAGGGTAAATAATGATTGAAATTTGAGTATTCCCATGTATTTCCCACCCTCTACTCATCGAAGAGGATTCTGGTTAGGACTACTTAGGTTCTCATCCTCCTGCACTTTCCAAGGAGGACCTTGTCTCACTAGACCAGTTCTTGGGCTTTTGTGATTATAAGTCAATGAAGAAGGAAGACAATAAGATGGCAGGGGAGAGAGGGCTAGAGAGTCTTTCATAAGAGATTATTAAAGGCGAGTGCAGGATGTGAAGACAGAGGAGATTAGGGGGAAAAGTGTTCACGGTGTTTGATAAATAAAAGTGATCTTGACATTTTCATTTGCACAAACTATGTTTCTCTAACCATAACTCGACTTCAGAACTGGATCGCCTGGATCAGGACTTGATCAATGATACAGTTGCAATGAACCGAGACTCACCCGAGTTTCTCAGAAAAATTGGGAGGGGATTTTTAAGGATGCAAAAGGGCTGGGATTGGCATGGGGCACACGTGAAACAGAAACCGCTCCAGGCACAGTCTTCTCATGGGCCCCTGGGTCCGCGGGCTCTCGAACGTGGCCCTGCGCTCTCCATGGCTCTGTTTGCATTGGATGGCCTCCTCTTGTTACACACGGTGCCTGGTCCCACATAGCCTCCGTTCAGCCATGGCTCACGTGACCTTCCTGTTCTACTACTGAATTCATGCTTCGTAATTCCCAAAGTGGGAGTCCGATCAGCCCGGCACATCGTTCTGAGTTGCCGAGATTACGGACTGGCGGCTCTGAATCTGGTCCACATCTCCGATCCACTCCGCTTCAGCCGGAAACGGTCTCTGTAGAACAGGCTATTAGATGTTGGCAGGATGAGATCCGATGGGCTGGTCCTGGTGTAGTGCACAGCGCAAGCCTAGATCCTGGTCCTGCTTCTGTCCAGTGTTGTGACCTTGAGTCATCCATTTAACTTCTCTGCACCTCGGCTGTTTCATCGTGAACGCTTTCTCCTCAGCTATCAGAGTTGTGAGGAGGACTAAGTAAAATCATATGCGAAAAGGTTTGGAAGCTTCTAGGTACTTCACAAATGTAATAATACTGACATATTTCTTTAATACCAAGATACATATTTTTCGTTTTATTTTTTTAAATCAGACTGTCTTATAATTTAGGCGAATATTTAATGCTGTAGTTTTTATTCTTTCCCCAAATGTTATGAGGTCAGTGGGGTGTCTTACAGTAAACAAAATCTGTATTTGTTTCCTGTCACTGTGTACCACAATGTAGCCATTTAAAACAATACCCATTCATTATCTCATAGTTCCTGCAGGCTCACCTGAGTTTCTCAGCTCAGACTCTCACAAAGCCGAAATCTAAGTGTCAGTGGCCAAAGCTGCTATTTCACCTGAGTGTCAGTGTCTTCTTCCAGGCTTACTAGTTGTTGGCAGATTTCAGATCCTTTGCAGCTATAGGGCTAAGGCCCTCAGTGCCTAGAGTCTGCTCACAGTTCCTTGCAATAGGACCCTTTTCAAACATGACAGTTTGCTTCTTCAAGGTTAACAGGAGAGGGTGTCTGCTTCTTTAAACCTCTCTGACCTCTTTTCTGATCCCTAAACCCTCATTTACAGAGTTTACCTGATTAGGTCAGGCCCACCAGTATACTCTCAAGTCCCGCCCACCTTCCACAGGAGGGGACCATGCTAAGTGGCAAGAATCTTGGAGGCCATCTTAGAATTCTGCCCATCACAATATCTAAAAATCTAGGGAATATGGCAGCGTTATAAGGAAAATTTATGGTAATTCCCAGTTTCGTTTTGTATTTCCCAGGTCCACCTGCGGGCTATACCCAAACTGATTCTCCCAGTGCCCTGAGTAGAAAACTTATTTTTTACTCCTTTTTTTTAGCCTTTCCTTTTTTTCCCCCCTCAGGTTGCCAAGTGGTCCAGGGTGGCAAATACACCGGCTTGTTCACCAAGTCTCTGCCTAGTCTTACCCACTGAGAAGGACTGCCAGATCGCATTTGGAGTTCCTCAGAGGATTAAGCACCGATGCCTTAGGGCACTGATTGTAAAAGCTTAACCTCTCTCTTTTCCTTCTATGGTGAGACCGGCTAACATTCTTAGGGTAATTATGAAAATAGTCATTTCTGTCTCTGATCAGATGGGGAATCTGAACACTGGTTGAGATCAGGTGGTCTGATCAACTGTGATGTTTGCCACGGGTGCTAGTCAGGAAGTGATAGAATGGGTGCTGTAGATTTGCCATCCGTGATTCCTTGCCTTCAGGATTTGGTGTATTGCCATCACAGACCAGCGCCTCTCTTGGAATATCTCCCAAATAGGCCATTCCAAGGCCTCCACTGTAGTGTGTACAGAACATAAGAGAGAGGGCCCTTGAAAGAGCTGATGAGCTAAGTCGTTTCTCTCCTTGTACTCATTTTTCTACTGTGACTTTTACTCCTCGTCCTTCCTCCAAGTATTAGTAAAATGAGTCACCACCTAGGGCTAAAGCTGAAGACACTGGTAATCTTTGGGCAAATCTTGATCATCCATCAAAAGCCTTGTTTTGCCTTTGGGGAGTCCCAAATACTGTTATTTAAAAAAAAGAAAAAGAAAAAGAAACAGGCCCCCAATGGAGTCACTGGTGCTAAGCCCCACCAAGACTTACTACCTAATGTAACTGTAGTTTCAGGCTCTCCAAAGAGTGGAATTTGAAACCAATCAGTCTGCTATTTCAACATTAGTCTGGTATAAACAACACTCGTAAGAGAAGCTACCTGACAAGATCCTTGCTGCCCTTCCTCCAAAGAAAGGTGACCCTGTCTAAAGCAATCATTTGTTTTATTTTGCTAACTTTCTTGTCTCACCCAATTTCTTCTTGTAAAAGACTTCCATTTTGTATAACTTTTGAGAGCACTTCTCTTCTTACTAGATGGGATGTTGCCTGACTCACGATCTTTCGGTAAAGCCAATTAGATCTTTAAATTCACTCTGCTGAATTTTCGTTCTTGAACAATACATTGCTGTTAGTAATGATAATGCCTTGGTAATTTCAACTAGATCAAATCAACAGAAATCATCCCTTCCTCCTTCTTTAGCCTAGAACCTGAAAATGCACTTTTCATCAATAATAGTTAAGCTTATTCCCACTGCTCAAGCTTGGTAACACTGGGGGTGTTTGTTTTGTCTGCTGGTTCCACTAGACTGTGAGTTTCTTGAGGGAAAGGGACCATATCTTGTTCTTCGTTTCATTCTAACTGCTTGGCATATGACCAGTACATAGCAGCATTAGCCTCTGAGTAAATTCTTAATAGAGTGAACAAATTAATGAGCAAATTTACTGCACTCCTTCCCTGTACTCAGGACCAAATAGACTTGTTTTTTTTTGTTGTTTTGTTTTGTTTTAATAAAGTCTAAAAGTGCAACCTCTCTCCTGCCTTCATCTTTATAAGACAGTCTCATTCGATGGCAAGGGGAAAAAAACCGTGGGAAGAAGGTAAGTGAATTACACCAGAATCTGAAAGGAAACAGATAATGCTAGTGATTGTTCTTGCCGGCTTGTAACAGGCTGGATATAAATATACGTTAAAGAAGAGGAAATTCAAAACAGACACAGGGAAGCAGGTTGGAGATTTTGAAGAATGGAGTGTTCTGAACCTGCTTTCTCAGAGGCAATTAGACTCTGACCCCAGGCAAATCGTGTTTCATTTGCTGTTATTGTTTGAATGAAATGAAATTTCATAAGCCTGGGAGCCCCACCCCTTCCTGCCTATTTCAGTGGAGCATAAATTATTTTTCAAGGGGTGAGTTTTGGGTTAAGGGTGAGCTTTTTCTTTTTCATTTTAAGGCCAAGTTAACAGAGGGGAGTGCTGTCTTTCTTCTCCGTGATCCCGCACCCCCCAACCCCATCTTTTTTGCTAAACTTTAATTTTCAAGGCATTCATAGAACATAAAACCCTCCATTATAGCTTTTCACTAGACATGCCATGGACGACTTAAACTTATCTTGTTTTTAAATGTAGTTGCTTTCATCTAAAAAAGTAGTTAACAGAGGTGGCTATTTTGAGTTCAGGAAAATGACTTCTCTTGCCCATGGCAACTTTCAACCAAAGGAACTCAAAGTCCTTTAAGTGTCACATGACCTAAATGGCTGCTATTCTAAATGACAAGATAGGGTCTGCAAATTGTGCTTCAAAATACTCCAGGGATTCAGAAGCCAGTGCTTACAAAGGAAACTCTGGATCCGATGGTGGTGTCTGGTTAAACTCCAGACCAGACAGATAGGGGTACGACGGGAAACTGAAGGGTAAAAATCATGAGTTTGACTACCATGGAGCTAGCAAGCTTGGCAAAATGCCAGAAGGAGACACAGACAGGAATCCTGAGGACAGTCCACTACCTCCACCTTTCTACCTTGATGTGTCCCAGTTGCCCACCTGCTGTGTCCCAGCTCTGGAGTATGCAACTGCCTCCTTCTCCTAAAGAACTCCAGGAAAGGACCCAGCCAGCTCAGTCTTTCTTTACTTTCTTGAAGTGTGCCCATAATGGCTTGTTCATAAAGCTGGGTCTTGCCTACATGTGTCACCCTCCCCGACAGGAGAAAGATGCGAATTATCTAAGATATTAGATCAGTACTCAGGCTCCGAGTCTCTGATGGAGTCCCAGAGTGACTGGAAACGGGGTTCAGGAAAGCTTCCTTGACTGGCTTCTGATGCTAAAGAAAGGTTTTTCTAGAACAGAGGCCACATGAACACTGAAATGCCTTCGAGGTCAAGCAGAGAATAAATGAGAGAATAAGTGGAGGAGACTATGACAAATGACAAAGTTCATTCTCTGTCCACAGGCATTCAAATTCAGTTGTTTGTTTTTTTAACAATTGACCAGCCAAACCAAACACAGCTGTGGGCCGTCTTTAGTTTCAAGACCAAGAGTTTGCAGCACCGTGCCCAAGTGGTCTTCTGGACTGGTTGAATATGCCGTGGTCCTCCACACAGTCCCGAGGGGAAGGTCGGACAAGCCCTGAATGTACCCCCAAGCCCAGGCCGGCACTACCCGCTTGGTGACTTTGGACAATTATCTTCCTCTCTCTGAGTCTCAGTCTCCTCATTTGTAAAATGGAGATAATGCCTATCTCATAAACTGTGAGGACTTTGTGAGGAGTAGGTGAGATTCTGTATTGAGAGCATTTGCCACTATGCCTGGCTCCATTTAGAAGTGTCAGTGAACCCACAAGCCATGCTCACACGTCAAGCCCCCAATACAAAGCCGCTCTGGGCATCCAGCCGGCTCATGCCTAAAACCTCAGAGCCTCAGCTTACATTCTGCCTCCTTGGCTCCTGTTCCATTATTGGGTCTCTCCCGCTTCTGACCCTCAGCTCCTCTCCCTCCCGGGCCCACATTCACTCCTGGGCCCCAACTGCAGATTCGGCTTCTCTGGCCTGACTCTGGGGCTCCTTCCAGGAAGGAGGTTTGCATCTGTCCTCCCGATCTCTCTACCTGAGCCATCCCTTCAAGAGGCATCTGGACTGGAGTTAGGTGTGCCGCCTCAAGTCTAGCTCTGAGGCGCCCAGGCTACATTGCCCATGGGTGGGGAGAGGACAGAAATTGAGAACTGACTGAAGAGTCGATGCAGAGGGGCCTGTGCTGACAGCCTTTCTTGGGGGCTCGAGCAGGGCCAAATTCTCCATGGCCTCAGAACCTCCATAGATATTCCTTCCTTACTCCCCTGTTTGCCCCTGACCACATCCTACCCATGCAATCATTCTAAGCATAAATATCCCTTTCTCCGAAAAGTTGTTTTGAGCAAATGCTTGTGTCCCCCTCCCCACCAAATTCATATTTTGAAGCCTCAACTCCCAAAGTGATGGTGTTTGGAGGTGGGGGCCTTTGAGAGGTGATGCGGTTTCGATGACATCATAGGGTGGGGCCCTCACGATGGGATTAGTGCCCTTACAAGAAGAAGAAGAGACCAGAGTCCTCTCTCGCCTTGTCATGCGAAGATATAATAAAGCAGCATCTGCAAGCCAGGAAGAGAGCTCTCGCCACTCACCAAATCTGCCGGCCCTTCTATCTCGGACTTCCCAGACTCCAGAATTATGAGAAATAAGCCACCTGGCCTACGATATTTTGTTATTATAGTAGCCTGAACTGACTAAGACAGAGCCTTCCTTGACCAACAATTATAAATTAATGCCCCGCCCCCTTCTAATCTCTCAGGAAAAATTCTATGTATGTTTCTTTCATTTTATGGATTATAATTTGTACTTATACAAATTACATACTCGAGTGACGATTTGTTCAATGTTTTCTTCCTCTATATTTAATAGGAGATGTATGTGTATAAATGTGTGTGTATGTGTATGTATGTGTGCATGTGTATGTATGTGTGTATATATAATCTCCAAATGACATAATAGTAGTTTCTTTCTTTCTCACATAAAACTTGGACTTGGAATGGCTGCTCTGCTCCAGAGCAACTCGTTCTGCCATTCCTAATGTGTCTCCTCATTTATATGGTCTGAATCGGCTTATCACGGGATCTTCATTCCTGCCAGCAAAAGGGGTAGAAGGGGAAGGGGGAGCCACATCCTTTCCCTTTAAGGGCCAGAGTCAAAAGTTGCATGTGTCACTTCTACTCAAATGCCAGTGTCATCACATGCAGCTACAAAATGGGCAAGAAAATGCAGTCTTTGTTCTGGGCATCCGTTTGCCCAGCTAAAAATCAGAGATTCTATTGCTATAGCAGAAGGACAAATGGCTGTTGGGGGACAATTAGCAGACTCTACCTACCTCCTTCTCTGACTATAGAAAACATGACAACAGAGACCAACTTTCTTTCCGTCCAGACCTCATACTCAGTGTCAAGTCTAGTGATTTGTCTAGGTGAGAGATGAGTTTGATGGCAGGGTGGAAATTAGAGAAGCAGACAGATTTGGGATAAGAGACAGAGGAAGGACCAACAGAGCTTGCCAGTAGGAATAAGCACAGGTGTCTTAGGAAGAGCACCTCACTCGAATGTGAGTTTTCCTCTTGTATTATTATTTACCCTTCTGAGCATTTATTCCTCAGCTATCCAACTAAATCCTAAGCTATCAAAACTGGAAGTTCAGGTAGAATGCAAATATGGGTTCATATCTTCTTTCTACCATTTACCTAGCTATAGAAACTTTAGCTTCAGTAAACTGAGGATTAAATGCTTAGCACTGTTCCTGACTTACACTGAGAACCCAATGAATCAATTATGGCCCCTGTACTGCTGTGTAGCCCCTTACTCACCCTAGAACTTAGGGCAGGGAGTATCAATAACTATTTAACTATTTATTAGTGGATAGGTACGTAAATGGGGCAATGTCTATGCTCTGAAAAAAACCCACACATTTTCTGGAGAACTGGTGTCTGCTGGACTTGGACCTCTCCCCGACTTCTGGTTCAGAGTGCTGCCTTCCCCATGTGCCCCTCTTCCCCAGAAAGCAGCCTCTTCTTCCTGGATTGCACAGGTTGAGTTCTGTGGCAATGACAGATTTCCAGAGGCCCAGCACTCACACCCAGTTCAAATGTCACCTCCTCTGTGAAGTCTTCCCTGACCCTCTTCCTCACATTTGCTTCCTGCCCTGAAGGCCTGGAAGAATGAGTCACTTCCTCTGTACTCCTGCTGCTCCCTGCCCATTTTTCTTCAAGCTTTTATCCTGCTGGTAACAGGGGGAGCACTCAGGCTGGTTCCACTTGGCATCACCCAAGCACAAGCCTATGAAGTTTGTCCTTCTACCCCTTAACTACTCAGAGACTTAGGCCATTAAAAAGAAGGATGTCTGTACAAAATTGATCAGAGTGTGACTAAGGAAAGTGTTGAGGGCACACGTAGGTGCCACTTTTGCTGATTAATGGAGGACAGCATACGAGTTGTTGATGAGTAAGTCAAATGGAAGGAGAAAGACAAAGAGTACAGTCCCCCAGCAGTGTCTGTGCTGCTCAGAGTTATGCAGCGGGCACAAGCTACAGCTGTCAGCCGTGCAGGAACCCCCTGGTTCCGACAGCGGGTGTTTGATGGAAGGGAGACCAGGTGGTTCCAGGACTGCTGATTCTGCATAGCAGTTCCATCTTTGGCCCCATGAGCCCCACTGAGAGCTCCCCTCCAGGGTGCCCACAGCGACTTGTTTCTAGTCTTGGAGGAAGAGGGGGAAGCTCTACCCTGCCTCACTTTGCCATTTCTAAACCTTTAGTCTCCTCAAGTTCAGGCTTTTGATAAAGCACTCAAAACCTTTTACTCTAGTTCCTCTGGATCACCCTTTTGCCGAGGCACAGATGCAACACCATCCGGTTATCTGGGGGGAAAAACAGGTCACAAAGCAGCAAGAAGCATGAGTGGGTGCTTGGGGAGAAGCAGAGGTTAAGATTTCAGAGGTCTTCTGCCACATCACACTGTCTTGTAATTGTTTATTCTCATCTCCCTCGTTAGACTGAGAGCTCCTTGCAGGCTGGAACTGTGCATTATGGTTTTGCATTCAAGGCCTTCATTGCGCCACAGTTTTGGTAAATATTTAGGAAATGAATGGCCATAAATATGCTATGACAATTCACTGGAAAGTGACCATTAACTTATATTCGTGAGCACTTTACCGATTCGTCTCCATTACTGTCTTTAACTGTCAAAACAATCTCTGTATGGAAGGACAGGCATGATGGAGATCAGAGAATCAGGAAATTTGCTGGCTAAAAGCAGTACTGAGGCCGAGACCAAGTTCTGCTGGCTTCTTTCCCTTAGGAGGAAGAGCAGAAGGCCAGGCACAGGGTGGGTGCCATTATCGGGAGGCTGGGTCCTTTTAGCATGCTCAGCTGTCCTTTGAAGTAAAGTACCTTATTTCAGGGACTTTCACATTGAAGCCTGGTGTTAGAGAATAATCTGGAAAAAGATGCTAATGCCGGATAATGCATCACTTGGTCTCAGTGGCTAATGGGAGCCTTCACCACGTTAGCGTAAAGAACTAGTTCTCCAACTTCTGGGTCCCCTTTACATTCTTAAAAATTATCAAGGACCTAAAAGAGCTTTTGTTTATCAGGGTTGTGCCTATTGATCTTTGCAATAATCAAAATTAAAACTGAGAAATTTTTAAAAATGTTTATTAATGTAAAAAATTCCATGCAAAGATCAGCTTACCTTAAATGATCATTTTACTTTAAACATCTTTACTGTAAAAGATGTTTGCTGTTTTGTTTTTTTTTCCTCCAGTAAGCAACATCCTTTGCCCATCCCCGCATGGAAAGTGGGTCCCCAGTAAAAGGGCTCAGCACTGACTCTGGGAGTTGAAGGCAGGGACTTGTGCAGGGCAGTCTTCAGGCTCAGACTCCCATCTGCGTGTGAGCTGTGTTTGGAGAGCTCACACCCCCATCCAGGGTAAGTTGGATTTCGTCTACTTGGCCACAAGCCCCTGGGAGCAGTAGAGAGTGTGGGGATCATGGGACCTTGTTCTGGGACAGTTAGAAGTTTGGAGGTGTCCTTGACCCCTGAGAAGAGTTAGAGATTAGGGGAGGCTGATCTTTGCCCCTAGGAGATGTTACAGATTTGCCAGGGTCTAGGGGTGGGGGGAGGGGCTGGGACCCTCATTTCGGAAGGGAATGGTTAAGAGATTGAGGAAACTTTCTGAGCTCCCCAGACAAGAGCTGCAAGGTAGAGGGGGCCAGGCCTGGTTGGCTCTCATCTGTCCATTAAGCTGTCTGGCTCGGTGAAAGAAGCTGCATTTTCTAATCTGGCTCGACAGTCTCTCCCAACACGATTTTTTAGTCAAAGTTCATGAAGAGTGTCCAGTCTCTCACAGTTAGGTAGTAGGGAAAGTGAGATGTACTTTAATAGCCCCTTCAGATGAGTGTGGCTATTCCGTGATGCTCTACCAAACTTGACAAGTAGAAGTTTCCTAAAGATTGGTTGCGATATGAAATCTGAAAACACATCAGTGAACTATTCATACTTTGTTGTCTGAAAACCCATTGATTTATACTTTGAATGGCTTTTTGAGCCATGCTGACTTGTACCATCAGGCACTGGACACTCGCAAACTACCAGTTTGCTGAGTTATGCACCTCTTCTAAGTTACATATAAATACGTGTCTTCACGCAATATCTAAAAACCACATTTATTCATATATTACGACCAATATCATTGGAAAAGTCTTTTAAGTATGAGAAAGTTGTCAAGCTCATCGGGGAAAATGAATTTTTCCCCCAAATTCTTATTTTTACTCGAAAGCTCCAATTTTATCATTAGCAGCAAATATTGTCAGTTGCTTTAAGTGACTGGCTTACTTTGTTCATTTGTTAAGAAAATGTCTGCCAGATACCCTAGTCTGAATAACTATACTTGTGAGTCAAAATCGTACCCCATGGGGTGGGGACGGGTGAGGGAGGGAAGATAGTTAAGCTTGTAACTCAAATAATTGCAGAAGTACTTCTCCTCAGGACAACCATCTTAGTTTGGTTTGCAGCAGAAAAGCTTTTTGTGTTCCCATTCAATTACACATTAGTGTGAGGCTGGCCATTTTACCCCCGCGAGGGCTCGAAGGTGAAGAATCCAATGACAGCCAGCACAGGTTGGTGCCACCGCGGCAATTCATGCTTTCGGCAGTTTCCCCCACCTTTGCTTTCGCATCATTATTAAAATGCCAATACAGCAAAAAGGTAACTACTGTCTTAGTGTTATTAGGGAAATGGCTTTGGCCTTAAAGACCTTCTGACAAGGTCTTGGCGATCTCTAGGGTTCCATGGACCATCCTTTGAGAACCACTGATCTCAAGCAATAAGCAATGGTGGAAATTCGAGTTAGCTGATAGAGGAGAATGATCACTACTCTGCGTATCAGAAGACTTGTGTTTAGTCCCAGCCCTTCTCTGGACCTCAGTCGTACCTTCTGTAAAATGGGAATAATAATATCTTTACAGAGTTGCTGTAAGTCATGATGACACAGCGAAAGCACATCGTTGTGGATAAAGCTCTGGGTGAATAAAAGGAATTAGACAATTCTTTCTAGATCTACGTGTATTCTTGGGGAAGGGAGGCCTAGGCCTTTGGTCATGTTGCCAAGATGGCCATCTGCTGTGCCCGTGTAACTCGAGCCAGAAGGAAAAGGAGCTTCTACCCTGTAGCATCCCCTCCAGCGAGCAGCAAGTGCCTCGAAGCCTCTTCCCTCACGCACCCTGGAATCTCACTTCTGCCCCGCAGCCCCATGTTACTTTAGTCAGTTTACTCTTCAACTTTCCAAGACAACCACAGAGGAAAAGCCACGGGTTCTAGAGTGAAGCGAAGAGTTCTTAGACTTGCTATCAAAAGCACAATCCATAAAAGGAAAAATCGATAAATTGGACCTCATCAGAACTAAAAGCCTTTGCTCTGTGAAAGGCCTCATTAGAATGAAAAGACAAGCTGCACACCAGGAGAAAATATTTGAAAGTCACATATCTGACAAAAGACCTGTGTCTAGAATATGTAAAGAGCTCTCAAAAGTGAACACACGAAAAACTGTTAGAAACTAAAAAATAGAAAATGAGCAAAAGACACAAATAAACATTTCACTGAAGAGGATGTATAGATAGATGGTAAATAAGAATGTGAAAAAGTGTTCAACATCATTACCATGAGGAAAATGCAAATTAAAACCATAATGAGATATCTTGGTTATGATATTGTGCTATAGTTTAGCAAGATGTTACAATTGGGGGGAAATAGGAAAAGGGTACACAGGATCTCTCTGTCTTATTTCTTACAACTCCATGTGAATCTACATATGAATCTATGAAGTGTCTTGAAAAAAAAAAGCAAAGTTTAAACATAAAAAGATGGTGTCACGACCCTGCTCTGAACCTCCACGATTCTCCCATCGTGCTTAGAATAAATCCAAACTACGGATAGTGTCTGTCAAGTGCTCCAGGGCCTCATCCCTGCCTCCAGCTTCATCTCCTACCACGCTCTTCCTCACTCTTCCCTTGGAACACTGACTTTCTTGTGATTCTTTGCATACGCAAGCTTATTCCTACCTCGGAGCATCTACATTTGAAGTTTCCTCTGCTGGGAACCCTCCTTCCCCAATGCTTTGGCATGATTTTTCCCATACTCCTCGGGTCTTGATCAAATATTATATCGTAGAAAGGCTTTTCTCACGCCCTCATCTCACTCTTGCCTCTCTCTCTCTTGCTTTACTCCGACAGTATATTACGTATTTGCTTATTTGTTTCTTGCCTGTCTCCCTAACTAGACTATAGGCTCCATGTGGATGGCGCCCTTGCCTATCATATTCATCACTGCATCCCCACATGCATGGTACACGGCAGGTGCTCAATAAATCATGGCTTGTTGAATGAATGAATGAATAAATGAATGAATGAATATAAAAATGGCAAGCTGACATTGGTAAGTATTTGCTTTGCCACACATTATTCTGTACTAAGCTCTGCTTATATTCCTTGCAAAGCAAATCTGCTTGGGCATGGGAAAATAACTCCATAAATCGGAAGACCTAGTTTGAGTCCCACCTCAGACACTATACTGGCCATGTGAATTTGAACATATTGTATCACCTTTTTGAGTCTCTATTTCATCATCTGAAATAAAGATTGCCCTAAGGAGCCTGGGGATAATAAGATATCGATATCTCTTCCTCAATCGTGCCCCGCTGCCGAGTCCCATCTCAGCACATAGTATCACCGTCCACCCACATACCCAAGCCAGGAACCTAGATGAATCAGTTCATGTCTTCCTCCTTTAGCGTTCCCACAGCAAGGCAGTCGCCGAGTCTTACCTAGTCCACATGTAAATCTCTACCATCATCTCTTCCACCTCTTTCTTCTCTACACATCATCTCTTGGCCAAACCACTGCAATATTCTCCCTAGCTGGTCTTCCCTATTTATCACCCAGACCACGGAATAATTTTTTCTACATGTCAGTCTGATCTATCAACACCCTACCTAAAACCTTAAACTGTTCCCCATTGCTTTCCAGATAGAGTAAAATCCTTACCTTGTTGCCAATCTGGCCCCTGCTCATCTCTTAACCCCATTGCTCATCCCTCTCCAACACTATAAGCCTCAGCCACACGCTGAAACAAGCCGTTCTCAGTCACCTCTCCCCGACTTTGCACATGTTGTTCCATCTGCCTGGATGACCCTCCGTGCTGCCTGACACCCACAAAGTTGTCAGGATTCAGCTTAACGTCTAGTGACATCCCTGACTTACCAGTCTGTTCAGCACCCCTCTCTCTACCTTCATGATAAAGCATGCCTAACTCTATCACAGCACAGGGCTTAGCACCTAGTAGGCACTTAATAAATGTTTATTGAATAAATGATTTGCTTTAGGCATCAATAAGAGTGTTAAACCTGTGAATCCTTGCACAAGCTGTAATGAGCCGTCAAGGGTTTTTTTGTTTTGTTTTTTTTTTCCTTTTCTCTAGCACTAATCTAAGATAGTTATTTCTAACCTTCTAGAGATAATCTGGCTTTGGCCTTGCCCAGGCACAAAGAAGACAAGATGACCTCTGAAAGTTCCCAACTATCTTTGGAGTTCTTCCAGCTCAGTGTGTGATCTTGACTAAAGAATGAAGTGTAGACGTGGGTTTGAATCCCAGTTCTGCCACCTGATAGCTGAATGACCTTGAGCCTTAACCTGAATGAGGAAAATAATGGGACTTCTACAAAGGGTTGTCATGAGGATTCAATGAAATCATGCAGAAAAAAAAAAAGCACATAGAATGGTGCTTGGCACATAGTAAGTGTCCGGTAAGTATCGGTATATCCCCATCTAGTGGTCTTGGCATAAGAAAAGGCAAAAAAAAAAAAAAAGACAAGATGCACGAGGCACCAGGGGAGTCAGAGCGGATGAGAAGCAGCAGACAGTATGAGTTTGGCCAGAGGAACTATAGCTCCTTCAGGGCAAAGCAAATGAAGTGACATAGAAAGATAGAAAGGGAGGTGGGCAGGAAGGAGTTTGTGGGAATGGACGTCACTGCTTATAAACTACTACTAGGGCAGCCAAGGGTTAGAGCACTGGGTGGCTATTTCCAGCCTGCAGGTAGATCTGTATGCACCAAGGTCTTTTCTAGAGTTAGAGAAAGTAGAGGTCTAGGGCTCCTGTCAGCCTGCGGCCATCTTACCTAAAGTTCATTTCCCTGTTTACATTCCACCTATAAGTTACGAGCACCCCGCTGATGCTCAGTACTCGCTGTGCTGAAGGGTGAGCCCGGGGTGAGGGCTGAAGGGAAGTCCCAGGCAGCCAGCCTGGTGTGCTGCCAAGACACTGGCTTTGGAGCTCAGGCAGCCTGGGCTGTACTCCCGGTGGGCCAGATACCAGCTGTGTGACATTGGCTGCATCATTGAACTTTTCTGGCCTTCAATTTTCTCATCTGTAAAATGGGGATAAACTACCTAGTTCAAAATATTTGGGGGCGCTGAGATAAAAAGAGTTTAGTACAAAACAGACAACCTAAACTGCAGTTCTCTCCCTTTGGTCCAACTTGCTCAGTTTTCTTTCTTCCTTAGCACTTATGACCTAATATTTTGTAGAATTTCCTTGAGATCCAGGACTTTTTCTAGTGTCTCGGTTGCCACTGTATTCTCAGCACCCAGCAGTATCTGGAGGTATTGAGTAAATGAAAATATGAATTCCATTCATTTAATCTCTTCCAGCAGAATGTAAACTCAAGAGCCGTGGCATCTGTGGATCAGGAAATTAGGAGAGGCTCAGCAGGGCAGCTCTGGGTCAGGGTCTCTGCACTTTGCACCTCGGATGCCAGTGGGCTAGGGTCATCAGAAGGCTTGACTGGGCCTGGAAGATCCTTTTCCCAGGTGGCTCGCTCACATGGCTGACAGGTGCTGCCAAGTTTGCTCCTCTCCTCATGGACATTTGTTGGGGCTGCAATGACTGTCTTCCTGGCATGCAGCTCCTTCCCCTAGGGCAAGCAATCCAAGACACCATGAAGAAAGCTGAAAATACCTAGTCTTATGCCACAGGGCATTAGAATCATCTATCATTCTTTCCGCCATATTCTCTCAGTCATACAGGCTGATCCTGACTCGAGTGGGAGGAAACCATACAAGGGCATGAATGCCGGGGGCTGAGGCTCACTGGGAGCCATCTTGGAGGTTGGCTACCACAGGATAGCTTATTTATTGATGCAACACCAGTGCCTGGCACATGATTGGTGTTCCAAAAGCATCTGTTGAATCCATAAACGCACACCTGTGTCACCGTGCTGGGCACAGTGAGGAACTCAGGCCCTGCCTCCAAGGAGCTGTCATTCTAGTGGAAGAGACAGACACATAAAGAGACATTTATATTTCTATGTCTTGTAGCAGAAGATGGTCTAAAAATTCTAGCGAGGCGTGTCCAGTCTGCTGGGGAGGGCACTGGGAAGAGTTCCTTAAGTGGGGGACATGTGGGCTGAGTTCCGAAGGGTGAGCTAAAGCAGCCAGGGGAGGAATAAAAGAAAGAAAGTTCCAAGGGTTCAACAGAAAACCGCAGGCCCCCAAATGGCATCACTTGTGCTGAAGCCCATGATACAAAACCTACACTTAAAACCTGACCTAATTTCAGTATTCTATTAAGTATATAAAATTCCTGGAAGTCTGATATGTCCTAGCACAAAATGTTGTCTGTCATCAAAATTGAGGCTCACACTAAAAGGACTGAACCTGAGGAGCAGGGCAATGTCTGAGCTGAGTGCCACGCAAAGGCAGCAGCAACAGTCTGACAATCGGGGCACATGTGGATGAAGTCCATTTTGCTTCCACAAAAATGACTCCCCGTTGCCACATATTTGCCCTCCTGATTGATGTCCTTGTAACATGGCAACGGTCTGCTCCTAAATTAGAGAAATTAAGATAGGTAAACGATGCTGGAAATTAAAGGAATAATTGGGGCTGTGGGAAACCCAAGACGCCCACTTGGTTCTTACAGGCTCCCTGGCAAACCCCGTTTTTTTGGTTTTTGCATTTCTTCACCAAGCATAGTTCAGAAAAGCAAATTTTGTCCCCAGAGGCCTCAGACCTCCTCCCTTGGAACCCTTTGTGAACCTGCCACTGGATTTCATTCAATTGTCACTTAGTATGTTTGGGTTATCAAAATGTTCTTGCTGTATCTATGTTTTCTGGATAGGCTGAAGCCTTCCCTGGCCACAAGGCTGATGCCCTCACAGTGGCAAAGAATAGACAAATGTTTGTGGGTAGGCCCACTTGTCTGTTTCTTTGTTGTTTCATGCTGCCGTGACCAGCTACTATAAATCATTAATGTCTTATGATCAAGCCTATCATTAACAGGTTAAGGAATCTTTCCCAGACCTTGATTCAAGGGATTCTTTTGGTTACAGTCCAGAGACAGGTACCTGGGTATTCTGGAAGCGTCATCAGAGGATGACAGCCCTGGAGCCCTGCAGAAAGGGGCCTCACCAAATACTCCTGACCGCTGACACTGCTGTAAAACTAGAAAACACAGAGCTTTGGATGCACATCTCACAGCTAAAGAAGGCTCCACCTGACGTCTGATTCTGAACAAATGCTGTAGACCTTCAAGTCAAATTGACTAGGAGAAGTAGCTTACATCGACGCAGACTCATGCCACCTGACACCCCACCGAGACGTCCTACTTCAGCTAAACATCAAAACTTTTCTTCGATTCTTTTTCTTTTCTTTTCCATATTTCCTAGGCCATTGCTAAGGTAGGTAACTTCTGGAATTTAGAACAACTTTTTATTTCAGGCTAGGAGAAAACCTGACTGACCCCTGGCTCGAACAGGTAATTGTGCCGACAGGATTTATCTTTGTGGTGGTTATCACTCCCCCTGGGCTTGTGACTGCTTAGACAGCTGGTGCACAGTGGGGTGATGCCTCTTGGATTATCTGTGTGCCCCTGACTACTCTAGAAAGGATCTACCAGGAGGTAGTCACGATTCAGGACTCGCTTCCTTTGGCAGGGCCATGTTTTCCTGCTTAGAAATAGATACTAATGGGGATAAATATGATCAGAAACTTCTTCTTAACTCTTAAAGCTATTTCTGTTGCTAAGACATCAGCTGCCCAGAAAAGACCCTTAGACTCTCAAGCCAGAGTTGTTCTTGAGGATAGAACAGCTCTATCTTTAGCCTAGCAAGGTGGTTTCTGTGCTATGGCCAACACCACCTGCTGTACCTGAATCAACACTTCTGGAGCAGTTGAAACTCAATTATATAAGATCATTGAGCAAGCCATTTGGATGAAAAGGGTGACTCCTTCAATGAGATCTTGCTTTGATTGGTTTGGGTCTTGGGGACTAGGGTTTGAAGCACATTCCAAATACTGGGAATTATTCTGTTTATGGTTATCATAATAATTTCCCTGGCACTGTATTATCTCAAAAGCATGTTTGCAGCTGCTAACTGCCAAGCAAATGATCTCCCCCCAAGACTGGAATATCAAAAAGGGAATGAAGAGAATGACCAATTTAAGGGTTATTAACCTGAAACCATGACCTGTGAATGTTATGGAGATTAAACAAAAATGTCCTGACACACCAAGGATCAATGGAGCTGCAGAGTGGTTAGTAGCTGAGGGGGACACTAATGCTTTCATTTGTGATCATATCTCTCAATTAAGCTGAGAGTCCAATCAAAAAAGGAGAATTTTTAAAAAGTGAACCGCAGGCCCAAAATGTCCTCACACGTGCTAAGGCTTAGGACATCAAACCTAGACTTAATAATACGTAACCTATTGAAGTTTCGACCATCTCCAAAAATATAATCATAATCAACCAGTCTGGACCTTTTTGGCTAAAACCAACAGGATAACCTGTCCCTGTGGGACTTTTCCATCGCTCCCCAGTCCCCATAAGAAGGAGGGACGATCTGCATGATAAAAACCCTTGCCTTTCTTTTCCCCTCAACAAGATGGACTCTCAGCTTAATAAAATAATAGCAAATAGTATGATGATAATAATAAAAGCGAAGGAAGAATCAAAAAGAAATGCCAAGATGATGCGTCGTTGAGTCTTATTATCTCACAATTGTTTCTATGCAATGTGTGTGGAGCACTCGCTAGGAGTCAAAGCCTATGCTGAGTGCTGGGAACACAGAGATGGATAACTTAGTTTGCCCGCAGCTAAGGCTCTGAGGGAGTAGGGCAAAGGGAAGCACACAAGTTACTACGATGGGAATGAGAGAGATGCAAGTTCCTGGAGAGAGGCACATGGCAAGGTTCAGAGGGCCGGAGGAGGGTGCATTGCAGCCATTTGGAGGGAGAGCCGATCATACACTGGGGCCTAAAAAAATCTAAGAGATCAACTGACCCATTGTCAACAAAGATACAGTGCTTTGAAGAGACCGAGCCAGTCTTTTCACACCACCCTGCCCGCCTGCCGTCATGAACGCCAACTGCAGTCCTGCCCCGCTCGCCTGGGAGCTCGGGGGGGAAAGGACCTGGGAGGGCGAAGCGGTGGCAGGGGGAGGCGTGTGGGGGTCTGGAGGCCCCTCCAGCCTTTTGGTGTCATTTAGCAACGTCAGGCATCAGTCCAAGGGCTGGACAAGGGCAGGCAGTCACAGCTCCCCACCACAGCTCAGGCTTAAATCATTACTTAACATTAGTTCTCCGTGGGGCTTCCTCTGCATCCTAGTCCTAAGGAAAGTCCTTCTTTCATGTTCTCTCCCCTGGCACCCATTGCCAAGTGCACCAAGTGAAGGAGCAAATAATGGCTCCATTTTCAAACAAAGGCCTCTGAAGAGGGGAGTCAGTAACGAACCTGCCCGAGCAGTGAGTTAAGGAGTGAGGCAGGGCTTCTGAGCACTGAGGGCAGGGTGAGGAAGGTTCTTCAGAGATGGCTTGGGAACAGAGTCCCCGAGCAAGAGCCTGAGGAGGACCTGGATGGACTTCTGCCCCATGAGGAAGGGGCTGGACGAGGCCGCAGTGCACCAGGGGCAGGTCTCCCCAGAGCTGAGTTCCCATCTCGTGTGTCTCGTTGCATCACAGGCTGGCTCTAGTCTCACAAGCCCTCCCAGGGCATTTGAGGGACTTAGAACCCAAAGGACAACAACTAGCTCTTCTCACCTTTCTCGAGCTATCTGCTGTACTAGGGAAGCCACTCCCCAGGCCATGCCGCAGCCCGAGGGCATCAGCCAGCCATCAGTGTTCTCTTCTGTACACTAAGGGACATGAACTTCACACCCGGTCATTACTGCCCACACCACTGAGACAATGAAAAACAGCTTCTCCAGAGCTGGCGTGATTTAGTCAGGCCACAGCATCCATAGTAATCACATCCATAGAGTACAACCACATGGAGAGGAATCAGATTTCTGTCCTCACCCATGGTGACAAAACAAGGTCGTAGCATGTAGGCCCAGCTACAGCAAATCCCAAGGGGAGGAGAGGTCGGTTCTCCAAGGGATGGTGGTGGGGGAGGAGGGACACAGTCTGGAAAGGCTTCACGGAGGAGGCTTCCCTTAAGTTGAACCCTGGGGCATGTGTCTTCCGGACAGACTGGATGGGGAAGGCATCTGGGGGAAAGAAACAATTTGAACAAAGACAGAGCAACATGATGTACGGGCACCTCTGAGCGACTGTAGGTGGCTCCACAAGGCTTGAGTCTCGGGTGTCAGGGTGGAGTACAGTGAGTGTTAAATCTCGACAGAGAGGCAGAGCCTGGGTCTCGAAGGATCCTGTGACCAAACTGAAAGTGTGCATTTTGCCCTGAAGGTCGAGATTTGAGGAGTCGCTGAAGGGAGTAAGCGTCGGAAGAGGCTTTCTCTTTTAATAGCTGTGTGACCGCAGACAAGATACTTAACCTCTCTGTGCCTCAGTTTCCATATCTGTGAAATGAGGATAATGAGAGTATCTTTTGCATAGGATTTTTTAGGGAGATTTTTTAAAATTTTATTTTAGTTTAGTTTCAGGTGATAAGACATTTGTATAAAAATTTATGGAGTGATTCTCCTAATTAAGCAAGAGATTAAAATGTAAAGAGCTCAGGAAGGTGACTAACATATAGCAAATGCTTCCTAAGTTTACATCATCACTGGTACATTCTAGAAAAATCACTCTAGCTTCCAGGTGGAGAATGAAGCAAAGCTGAATAAGAATGGACCAGGGGCACCACATGGGAAGCTACTGCTGTGGTCCAGGTGTGACGTGACCGCGGCCTGAGCTAACACAGAGGCACTGTGGGAGGAGGGGAAGGACGGCACAGGACTGAAATGGGAGATGTCGAGAACAGAGAACTTTCCGGAATGAGCTGCTCTTGGGAAGTGGGGTGGTGAGGGAGAGGAGGAGTGTGGATTTGCCTGCTGGTCGCTGAGATCGAAAATACAGCCTGGGAGGCCAGGAAAGGGAATGACATGGTAGCGGCTGGCACGCTGAGTTTGAGAATGTCAACGACCCAGGAGGAAGCGGTGGGGCATGCGTGGTATATACTTCGGCTGGACAATGTCACCCAGAGGCCAGGGCTGAGAGTCAGCAGCACAAAGGTGGTAGCTGAAGCCATCAGAGAAGACGAGGTGACTCAGAGACACCGTGTAGCCTCTGAGAGAACCTTGCCAAAATATTTGATGGGATATGCTAAGGCCTCCCTTCACCCACAACCAGAGCAGGAAATAAAGAGACCCTTGGCGTTTTGGCTGTATTGGCGATAATGAATGCTGGGTCTTCTGTAAATTAAACTTTATTTTCCATGCCCTTGAAAATAGAAGTAAACTCTTAATCTGGTCTGTTTTCTAATACAGATCTTCACTTCTTTGGTAATAGGACCCCTTTAACATCTGACATGAGAAGCAGGGTATTACCCCATTTCATGATTTTGACTCCGTGCTTTCGGTGGTCAAGGTCATCAGAGAAGCGCTTCGCCACTCTGCTGAGCCAGAGCCTACCTTCCTTTCTAGACCTGACACAAACGCCACCTCCTCCATCTGCTCCTTTCCCACCCAAGGCAGCCAACATGGAAATTGTTCTGAATTATCTTCCACAGCAATAGCAATGAGACTTGATTTTGGTAAAACAAATCTCTCAACTCTGCCTGTACCTTAGAATTACCTGCAGAATTAAAAAAAAAAACAAAAACAAAAACAAAAACTCCCCACCTGGGTCCTTTCCTGGAGCCCTCAGAATCTTTGGGGGAGGGGGACTCGGTTCGAGGCCTGGTCCATGGTCACTGGAGGGACCCCAGCACCACAGACCTGGGTGGAAGTGGAAAAGGGCAGCTGCCAGCTCCACACCGCAATCCCCAGGGAGACGGCAGTGCTCTGACCCCCAACCTCAATGACAGCAGCCTGCTCTAGTTCAGTTTGCCAGGCTAGTATGAGTTCTCTGCATCTTTCCTAGAAAACTGATGTGCGAAATTGTGTGAAAAGGGCTATAAGCTATAGTCTCAGCTCCATCTTATCCCAGGTCATCCCTCTATGATGAAAAACTCTCAGGAAGATTACTCCTGGTGAGAAAGTTTTCCCTTCAGTAATCTTGGTTAGATGAGCCTCTGGCACAATCAGCTCCTCATTTTCTTCGGCCATGCACGACAGTTTTCCTGTCCCATCCTCGTCACTATTGACATTTTGGGCAGGATCCTTCTTTGCTGGTGGGAGCGGGGAGGACGCTGTCTCATGCACTGTAGGGCGTTTAGCAGCACCTCTGGCCTCTATGCACTAGATGCCAACAGTACCACCCCATCTAGTTGTGACAACCAAAAATTTCTCCAGACATTGCCAAATGGCCCCTGGGGGCCCAAATCACTCCTGCTTGAGAACCAGTGCTCTAGAAAATCCCTTTGAAGGTGGGGTTCATACCCAGTTCAGCTCTTTATTTTCTTTAGTGCTTGCACAGTGCCCGGAGGTGTTCTTAAATTAATTATACTCCGCTGAGTGGCCACCCACATCTGCAAATGACTAACTAGTGAAACGGGTTTTTAGTAGGAACCAATGGGCAGTTAGAGCCCAAAAGGCTTGTTCATGATCCAAAAAGAAGAATCAGGCAAAGCTATGAGTTGTTGGCCTAGCTCTGGAACCTACAACTAATATTGAGGTCAATACCATGTCACTCATCCATGAAGTTATAAGCTTCCTTTATTCTCTAAAATAGGGCTATCAGTACTGATCTGAGGATCAATAACTGAGGATAGCAGTTCCTTGTAATATGTCTACTAGAGACATTAACCAGGACGAATATGCTAAGAGAAGAATGGGAAGGAGGAGAGGGACAGAGAAACCGTGGAAAGAAGTGAGAATGTTCAACTTGGAGAAGTCTGACAGGGGGACAGGTGTTTTCAACAGCCCGATGGATCTGGGATCAAACCGACCAGGAGCTAGGATCACTTGACGCTTGACAGTTTCTTTTCAGCCACCCAGCATGCTTTGGGCTCACGTTTTTGTCAGTTTGTGTCCCATAGCAGGCTCCCCAAATACAGTGAGTGAACTTTGTTTAGACCCTGATTTGATCTAACAGTAAAAACAGTTGGGTATTTTGTTTTTGTTTTAGATAATCAGAGAAATCTAAATTTGGACTGAATATTGGGTGACATTAACAAATTAATATTATTTTTTAATAGGTGTGATACTGACATCTTAGTTATGTAAGAAAATGCTCTGCCCCGCCCCCACCGCCTTTTTTAAAAAAGATGCATTTAAGAGTGAAATGCAGAGTCTGCTTTGAAATACTGAAGAAAAAAACAGATTAGGATGAAACAAATGTGGCAAAATGTTGATGGTTGTTGAAACTGGGTAAGACTACACAGCTCTTGGTACTCTATTTTTGTTTGTTTGGAGGTTTTATAATAAAAAGTAATAAATTTATTCATATGTAATTTTTACCTATAGATATTTTGACAATTATGGAATATAGAGGCTAGGTGGCTAAATTTGACTCATATTTCTTGGTGACTCGATAGAATCCGGGAGCTTACACAAGTGTAAAGGCAGGGGTCCTGTTCTAGGTCACGCCCCTCACTTTCTACAGTTGCTTAAGCCTTACTTGAGGCATTTTTATGAACACACCCCGGGCAAGTCGGGGAAGATTGTTTGTCCCAAACAAACTGCCTCACCCCAGTCATTTCTTTCATCAAGAACACCCTCACTCAAGGTTACATGAAGTCTTCTCAGCCGGCACTTTTATCCACAAAGATGAGTGCTTTGTCAGAGGTCAACTTCATTAGTTAGGATGGCCCCCAGTCACAGAGGAGAAATCAACTACGAAATCTGAAACCCTGGAAATAGGGCATTCATTGAGTAATGGGAATATCTCCTGCATTAGCCTTTCTTCTGCATTGAAGGTCAGACTTGGTGCCTAGCACAGAGCTTTGCATGCAGAAGCCACCTGAATATTTCAGTCACAACAGATAGATGGAAATCCTTACTGGTAGGCATTTGCAACAGTGTTTACTGTATGGTGACTTTTGTATTAAAAGGAAGTAACAAATATAAGTAAATATGCATATAAATATGCATATAAAAGTACATATAAATACTTTTTACATGGGAGGATAACTCCAAACTAATGAAAATGGTTATCCGAGGATGGGAGGGAGCAGGGTGGAGACGTGGAACAGAAACTTCTTTGATAGCAATGGTTATTCAAACTTGTTTTACGTAAGTAAAACACAAAATTAAACTTAAAAAAAAAACCTGCCTGGCTACCTATTTTGATTTTGGAATGATATAAATGTTTTACATAAGTTTTAAAAAATTAGACAAGTAAAAAAGCAATCTCTAAAACCTGATAACTACCGAAACAAATGAGCCTAGCTATCTATACACATCAAGTTGGTGGCATAGTCTTACAGAGACAAGAATAACTGCAAAATATTTTAAATTCATTATTTTGACTGTATATTCCTACAGCAGTGGTCTTTAACCTGAGGCAATTTTGCTCCCCAGTTCACATTTGGCAGTCTCTGGGGGCATCTTTGGTTGTCATCATTGGAGAGGGCAGAGTCTACGATGCACAGAGGTGTTCCCATGACAAAGAGTTGCCCAGCCTCAAATTTGCTGTCAAAGTTGAGAAAGCCTGCCCTACAGGAAAATATTGTAAAAGCAAAAGGCACTAAAAGTTATCTTTTCAAGATTACGACCTTAATATTCTCCTAATAATACTGGCATGGCTCTTATTATTTGAAACATGTATAGGTATGTTGTAAGATAAAGTGAGTAAGTGATTATGTTAACGTCATTAGGATTCCAGATTTTGAGCATAAGAGTATATAAGTGTGTAAAATCAGAGAGAGAGATTAAGTTAAAATTTTATAATCTTAAATATTCCTATGTCTGGGGCCTCAGTGTCCCTTGTCCCTCTTCCTCAGGGCCTTTCATCCTCCAAGGTCTCCCTAAGTGGGTTTTTAAGCTGCTCACAGCCTAATGGTCTCAGGGTATAGAAGAACCTATATGCTGGCAGCCTTCCAAGAGGCAGAAAGCAAAGCCCCCGGCCAGTTAAGCGCTGTGGCTCCAAACAGCACAGCATTGCTTCTGCCATAGTGTGTTAGTCAAAGCAGCCCCATGGCTTCCTGGCTTCAGAGGGGAGGAGGAAATAGACTCCGCCTTTTGATGGAGGAGCGGAAGGCAAGATGGGAGGTACCAGGGGACAGACACAATCCACCTCAGTGAGGTGGCGATAATGGCAGAGCAGGACCCACACTTCCGACCAGCGGCTGTAAACAGGGCTTCTGCCTCCAGGCACCTCAAGGAATGGCGAATTCCCAACCAATGTGACAAATTCCCAAAGTGCCTGACCTTAGCTGATTACCCTTTCAGATTCATCTAGAGTATTGCCAGAACCCCTCAGTTACTCTTGGTTTCCAGGCACAGCTTCACTGGCCCCCAGGGCTGTGGGGTGCGGTAGGCAGTCCTGGGACCCGAGCGAGGAAAGCCAGAGCAACCTGCCTTGGAGGATGCTGTGTTTGGGGCTCCCAGCTCAGTGGAGGACTGGGTTTTCTTCCTGATCTGAATCCTAGTGCTGAGCGCTGCCTGCGGCTGCTGATGAGAGAGAAGCAGCAGGGCCAGGAAGCCATCTCCCCAAACCGCACGGCGTCTGTGCTGCTCCCTGCTTTCTGTCCCATGTACGCCTCTCAATCGTCCCACCAGCGGGAGTGGGGTAATGAGACAAGACGCTGGGAAGCTGGGGCTAGACGGGTCCTCAAGGAACTTGAGGAAGGTGGGTGTTGGAAGGGTGGTGGGCGGAGGGGCACAGCTTCAGAGGAGTAAGTATTGTCCAAGTGCTTTATCATCCTGACAGCTCCTCAAACACGTGGAGATCAGCTTTGTCTGTGCAGTGTTCACACTCGGAAAATTCTGGGGATGGATATGTGGGTGAAAGGAAGAGCCGGTTGGAGAACGTGGGTTTGTGTGGGAGAGGAGAGGGACTGTGGACAAAGAGACATGGGGTGCAGGCCACCACGCGCCCTCGCTGGCCTCTGCCCTGTCCCACCTCCTGCCAGGGTAAAGGACTTAACTTTAACCTTGTGTGTTGTCTGCCGGCCTGGCACCTGTCTCCTAGCTCAGAGCCTAACCCCGCATGCAGAGGCTCCCCACTGGCCAGATCAGAGAAGGGGCACCAGCATGAGAGACTCTTCTGGAGACAGAGGCAAAGAGAAAGAGAGGAGGAGGGAGAGAGAAGCTTCGTTCTGAGCTTCCTCCGGCAGAGGGCAGGACCAGGCACAGGGCCAGGTAGAAACACCACACAGGAGCATCAGGTTTGAAGAGGGAATGACGCTTCTCTGTCTCCTTTTGGTTTCCACCCTGGCCTGCTTGGCTGTCTGAAGCAACAATAAATTCTTGGTAAGGGGAAGCTGAAGAGATATGGCCCCGGTTTTAATAAATCTTATTAAAAACTAAAAGTAACAATTACTTAGTTCCACCCATCTTTACTAAGCCTTCTAGGTCCTGGAGAGCAGTTGCGCCAGCTGGTGGCCAGACGTCCTGGTTAGCTTCCATTTTTGCTTGCCAACCACACCTTCCCCTTTCGTCTGAGAGCAGCAGCCCTTCAATTTCTTTTGGGCAGCTGACTCTTCTGCCCTTGATGTGGTCCTGGCCAGTTCCCCCGTCATGATGGCCCACACTATGGCAGTCCAATGACTTGGCTAATCACCAAAAAAGTCTATTTTCTGGGCACGATGACTGACTGGAGGTGGGCCAATCAGCAACCTCGCTAAGATTTCACGTATGGACGCTGGAAGAGATCATGTGTGTCCTCTTCTAAAATCAAGACTGTACGATTCAGTGCGTCAGTGGAGCTGGCCTGAGTGAGAATAAACCCCAAAGACAGCACAGCCGAGAGACGAAGAGTGAAAGAGAGAGAGAGAGAGATATCTGATGAAACCATTGGAATCCTTAGAGGGGGCTAAGCAAAAACTAAGACTTTGTCCTCAAGCCTTTTTCAAGCACCACTATCCAGAGTTTGCTGCCAGATGCCACAGCAAAGATGGAACTAAGGATATTGCCTTCCCACTCAAGCCTGTTTTCTTAGGGAGACTCAGGACAACTGCACTTAGATTGAGACCTGGGGGTTAGGCAGAGCATGGGGGTCAGTAAATAAAGCTTACTGTCAAACCAGATCTTGGCTGGCGTTATTTGCACATGAAATGGATTACAAGCAAATAGTCTTAGGGGTTTCTTGGAGAATTTTATTGCCTGGGAAGCTCCAAGTCTGACCTAAGGAAGCCCTCGACCCAGAAGCATGTTCCAGGCTCCCACTCCACACCCGCAGGTGGAGACTGTGAAAGCTCTGCAGCCCCCACCAGGGCATAATCTTGAAATGCTATTTCTCATGGACAAGGCTGAACCTCCCAAAGGGAAAAGTCAAAGGCCACAGGGCATGTCAGCCAAGGGCGGTTCCTCCTCATGGGCTGACCAAGCAACTCACTCACTGGCAGAGAAGAAAGTCTTCTCAGTTCCTGCCCAGTGGGAGCTGATCATTGCCCTGGGCCACTCATTTATGTGTTTTCTCTTCATCCCTCTTCTGAACGGGACTTTTTAGTGCAGTTTTCCTGTTCCTGTGTGGCCACTGTATACTGGCTATGAAAGAGTTTTGTGTGGTTTTTTTTGAGGGGGGAGGAGGGGGAGGGCATCATCGTTTAAGTTGTCATACCACCAGGACTTACACGTGGCCCCGACTGCTTATAACTCAAGTGTTTGAGCTGAATCAAAGCATTTGGGATCTGAGGCTTGTCTCCCTTGGAGAGGCATAGGTGTCTTTGTGTGAAGGGTGCCCACGAACACTCGGAGGCCAAAAGCATGCACCGTGGCAGACACTGTTAGACATTACCCAGTGCTGGACTGTCCCGCTTTTTACACTAATACATTTAATTTTCATCTGGGCCCTGGACAGGATATTTCCAGCTTCCCTTACTGCTAGATGTGGCCAAATGCTCAAATGAAAATGAGCAGAAGTGATAAAAACTCTGGATCATGCCTGTAAAAGGAGGGGCATACCTCCCCCTTTCCCCCTTCCCCTTTTCCCACCCTGCTACTGGAATTCAGAGGGGCCTGGGAAACATTTGGGACCACGCAGTCAGAGTGATCCTAGCAATGGCCAATTCTGTGTCAAAACTCCTGAGCCTATAAACCTGGCTTGCTTATTCTTTTCCTTTTCAAGGCTTTTATAAATTCAGCAACTCTGAGCAATTATAAACATCATATCCTATAAAAATGACTAATACTGGAAAAGTTTAAAAGTCATAACCTTGAGAATCTATAAAATTAAGAGGAAAGATTAGAACAGGGAGAATAAAGAAATTTAAATTCCTGGCACAGCACTTTTCTTACTGAGTAGTGCAAGTGAGTGCAGCTCTTTGGGTAGGCTACGTATCAGGGAAAAGAGACCTTTCTCATTGCCTTGCTCTCCCTGGAAAGTTCCTGGTAGAATTAGCCAGGGATACACGTATTATCAGAAGTCCGGGCCCATAGAGAGCTAAGCACACACATAGTGCCCCCTCCCTTGGCCCCGGAGCTCCCCAAAGGGTTGTGCCCCTCTGGGAGTTTTGTCCTTGGGGTGGGAAACTGAGTTACTAATTTCCAGTACTCTACAGCCCCTGCTATGGGTTTTGCTACGGGACTGTATCATTTCAGGAAGAATTTATGCCAATAATCCATGCACTTAATTGAAAATATGCTCATAAACCACCCTTGTTTTTAAGCCACACAGCATCAGCCAAGCCCCCTCTGCATACAGAAGAAAACAGACTAGGTTCCCTGGCCCCTGCGGGTAATATCTCCCCTCCAGCTTTCCAGTGTCTCAGAAACCATTTCCTCGTAGTACAATTATTTCTGTAATCAAAGTGATATTCTGTTTTGCGTTGTCTGCTTCTTAAAGTGTTTAGGGCACATAAAAGAATCTGATTTATTAGATTTGTAGTTTTAATTATTTGTTTATGTAAGATCTTGATTACAAATCTGTAATCAATGTTTAAGTGTCCGGGGAAATTTAATGTTAAGTTTTTATGCTTTGGTTGATAACGTGTAAATAGTGAATAAATATTCAGAAGTGAGAATGCTAAATATTAAATGTTTTAGAGATTAATGTGTTAGCACATTCATTCAATAAAAGACAGGTGAGTTTTTCTCTCTGTATTAATAGCCACTCATACATTAATGCTATGCCTAGCTGAGAGTAAGTGATATAAAATCTAGTTTATTAACTTCTATGGGTCTCAGTTTCCTTATCTATAGAGAAGGAATTGGACTCAATCATTGCTAAGGTTTCATCCATCTCTAGGATACTGAATCATTAAAATTCAGGAACTCTTTTGCTCATGTTTGTACCAGGTTTTTACTGCCCCAGAACAATCAACCACACAGATATATGGAAGTCATATCCTCCATAACGACTGAGACCTCTAGCATGCCTTTCATTCTTTTATAATATCACAGCTGCCTCTGTGTAAACAGACTGTCAGCATTTCATCAGGGCACATGTCTCATTGATAGGTTTGCCTGGCACACTTACAATCAAAACTCAACCCATCTCAGAGGTAATTACCAGCTTCAGCACATCTCAGCTGCTGTCAGTAAACTTTCTTATTCTGTGCACCAGCTTCCCACAGCAATGGAAAAAAACAGAACTGCCCACTAAAGACATTTTCCATTGAGTTTTCACAAAAGCTGAACGTTTGAATAGTGCTGCACTGTTTACAGAGCAATTTCCCTTTCTCCCAACCACCATTGATTTACAGATGAGAGAATTAAAAATCAGAGAGGCCAAATGACTCCTCAAAATCACACAGCTAGTAAGTGGCAGGGCAGGATTCCAACCCAGGCGTGTCTGGCTTCCAAGCCCAATGCCTTTTCCGTAAAACATCCCTGACTCATAGCAACATCAATGAAGCAGCTTGTCATGACAGCTGCTTCTCAGTTTGCTAAAATTTTTATGCAGACCTCCAATGTAACAGTAATTCTGATACTGTCTCTGCACTATCTTAGCTCTGGCAGAGGTTGTCTCTAAAGTTTGGACAGAAAAAAAATCTGTAGGTTCAATTAAAATGTATCAATCAATCAAGAGAATGAAGAGGATCTCCAAAATGTTGGTGCCTTTCTGCCTGCTGTCTGTGCCTACAGCTTAACTCTTATGTAGCCAGCACTATGGTAGAATAGATTTTCTTCTCAACTGTTAACTGCCAACTGTTAACTGTTAACTGCCCAAGGTTGATTTGCTGATGTCATGCTTGGTCATGTGACTTGCTTTGGCCAATGAAATGTATGCAGAAGCTTTCAAAGCTTCAGAGCTTTTCCCTATTTCTCCTCTCTCTCTCTCCCCTCTGCCATGAGATCAGTATATTCTAGGCAGAGGCTGCTCCCACTAGTTTGGTCCCATAATTAAGAAGACGTGAAGCAGAGCTTCAGCCAACCTATAAAGATCAAGTAATAAACCACTGCTGTAAGCCACTGAGATTTGGATCATTTGTTATTGCGCATAATTTATCCCAAGCCAACAGATTCAAGCAAGTATGTCATTATATAAAAAATACTTGTGAACTCTATAGGACACGAGACTCCCTGCAAGCAGGTACTAATCTTTATCTTTGAATCCCAGGAAGTAACAGAGTTCCTGGCATACAATAGGTACCATATGAATGATGACTTGCTGGATGGATAGAAGGAGGGACAGATGCCCAGAAGGATCTTAGAATGATACTATGAGTTCGAAATAGAGCAGATTCCTCAGGATAGAACCAGGAACTAGTAAAGCTCACATGGATACCACTATGTGCTCTGATTGCATCAGTTCCATTGCTATCCAAATAACCATGTAGGACATGGCTGCATACCCCACATCTTAATATTCCATCTCTTGTACTTTCTAAAACATTATCTCTGGATCTTGCTATTTGTGTCTCTATGAGTCAGCAATTTCTGTTGACTAACCAGTAAAACCCAATAGGAAATATGACACAAAAGCTATCTGTCCTGTCCCCAATCACATACATATGGCTGACTCTCCCACCCACTATGACCCTATGAGCAGAAAAAGGCAGATGCAGGCAACAGCGCTTGGCCTAAGTAGTCACCAAAAAGACACTGAGCTAGTTCTTCCTTCTTTCACTCCCTACTTTTTTCTGTATGGTTTCATTCTATCACAATAGTGTAGTAGTTAAGAGTTTAGTCTCTAGAGTCAGAAAGATCTTGGTCACGACTCACATGGCATTGAGCCATGAGGAGCTCTAGAACTAGAAGGGCCCTCAGGATTGTCCCAGGCTGAGATGAGCAGGCCTTCACAACCTCCACGACAGTCAGTCACTGGATGCAGGCTAGTGCAGAGAGATCTGTTTCTTGAATTCCCTTTTCTCTCTCCAAGCCCCAGGTCAATTTTTCAGTTTTTCTGCAGAGCAGCCTGTTTACTGTGACCCTGAGCTCAGAAAACTGGCTGGACCGATATGTGGAAGCTAAAATGTTTAAGGTGAAAGAACCTATTATGAGACTTCTCTTCTTGTTCTTTATCCAGCTCTGGCAATAGACTGATGCACTGCTCCAGATTCTGCCATGAAAAACCTGACCGGAAGCTGTCGGGACATGTCATCTGTCACCTAATATATCATAAGAGTCCTTCAGAGCCATCAGGAAATTTTCATCTCTGGCACCTGCCTCCTAAACCATAACTCAAACAATTGTGCCTGCTGTCCCAAGGGGAAGAAGTAGTCATTCATTCCATTCTTTTCTATCTTGTCTCAAATGTTCAACTTCCAACACCTTTTTCTCCTCTTGATCTTTGTTCCCAGTCATAGCCATCAACTGTGGTTTCGAGCACTCCCTTCCTCTGAAGACTGCTGTTGACATAACAGATACAGAAGGATGCCCCCAAACAGCACAGTGTCAAGGTGTTCTCCATGGTTTGATACCTTGACCTAAAGATTGCATTAAGATCCTCGGATTTTGCCAAGTTGCCAAAGTATGAGGAAGGTCTTCCTTCAAGGTCCCTCATAGGCTGACTCCTCCTGGAGCCTCATTCTGTCCCGACTGTCCCTCACAGGCCACATCCACTGTGGACATTTTTCTCTGACTTGCATCTGGTAAGGGGCTCAATGCCTTTCTGATGAACACTACTCCCCTCCCCCCACTCCTCCCAGAAGCTGTGAGGAGTCATACCACAGTCTGGGCAGCGGCAACCGGGGATGGGATGGCGAAGCGTGAGAAAGCACAAAAGGTACAGCTGGCAACACAAGTCTGTTCTTATAAAGGTTGTTTCGCTTAAATTTCCAGCAACTTTGTTGGAAATTTTGACTCATGGCAAAAGGCAGTTCTAAGAAAGGGAATTCCATTACTTGTATCGACTTGAACATTTTCAAGTGATTTAGTTCTTAGAAACATGGAAAAGTCTAAACGCCCATGCTAAATGCGTCTGGCACTCTGGGGACAGGAAGAAAAAAACCTAATCCGTTCACTGTGCAGCAGACCCCGTTCTCAGCACTTTCCACGTTAACTCTTTTAATCCCCCTAACAACCCATACATAAGTGCTATTTTGATCATCCTCATGTTACTAATGAGGAAACTGAGGCACTCAGGTGTTAATAGTTTGCCCAGTGGCAAGTTTGCCAGTGATATTATATGACACACAGCTTTGTCACTTTGGCTGCAAAGTGACATAGCCGTTTTGCTATGTGGAAAGGAATATTAATTGCGTACCTAGGTATTCAACTTTCTAATTCTTTAATTGAACTCTCAAAATCCTTAGGTAAGTATTATCACTTCCTATTTTACGGCTGAGAAAACCAGGATTCAAAAACAAATAAAACATGTAAGTGACTTAGCAACGTCACGGAGCTGAGAAGCCAGGATTAGAATGCTGAGATGGAATCCCACCTTTCAAAGTGGAGACACGACAGGAAGATGTTCCCTTCCCAAGGGGTTAAGGAGCAGTGCCTGTTTTCAGCACAGTGGTGCTAGCAGGGGCTCGTGGCCGGAAGTGGAAATGAACCTCAGCAGAGAAGCTGGGCCCTGCCCTGTGTCCCAGCAGATGGCTGCCTTCTGGCTCCAGCCTTGGCCAGCAGCCCTTCTATGCTCATGTCATGACCTATTTTTGCTCACCCAGTTAGCTCTATGGCCTATTTCTTTCTCGAAGAATTATTTCATAAGCTTCACTGTGTTAACTATCACATGCTGAGCATAGCATTCGTGAACTTGGAGATGAAAAAAAAAAAAAAGTCCCTTCAAATTGTGCAGAGGAGTATTTGCAATCCAGGTAGAAAGACCAGAAGGAAAATTAAGAAGAGTCTCGGACCTACCCATTCCCTTGTCTTCAGGTTGGTTTCCTTTTTACAGCTGCTCTAATAAACCACCAGCAGCTGGGGTGTGGATTGCTGGGCTGGCTGCCCAGCTGACCTCTCTGCATCCAGAAATTTCTACAGCCTAATAAGATAAAAATCATTCTCCATCCTGCTTTTCATCATCACATCTTAAGCACCTCAAGTCGGCTCCTTATTGCCAATAAAACCATTATCCACGTAGGGCCCTGCTGCCAAAATCAAGGAAAGAGTTAAATGCTGGTGAGTGAAGTAGGTGTTAATTAGGCAATGTAATTAGAGACTGTTGAAAGAGCTGAGCTATAAAATGCTATGTGATAAAGGGGCTGCCTATACAACTAAATAATATAATTAGATGTAAAATCTCCCTTTCTCTCTCCCTTTCTGCTTCTCAAGCCCAAACCTGCTGGTTCTGGTATTTCCTTCCATTTTTGCTGCATGCCCCAGAGACTTGGCTACTTTATTCTCCTTGGTCAGCTGCCTCCTTCTGCTCTACACCGTGGGATTTCTTATCCTTGGCTCCACTTTATTGCCCCATTCTCCAAAGATAAATCTGTGACGCTTAAGGATTTTACAGAATACGAGGTTACAAAAACAGCAAACATAAGGAAGTTAAAAAGCTTACAAATTTCTTACATATATGGCTCCTTGTCTTTAGCTCCTGGCTCCCTCTCAAATGTTGAATGAAAGCCCCACTGGGTGCTGGGACTCAGCTCTGAAGTTGGGGGTCACCCACCACTCACTCTCTAACCTGACTCCCACCTTGGGCGACCTTTCCAACACACAAATCAGAGCATATCACCTCTCCTGCCAAAAACCCTCCCCTTGCTTCCCACTGTGCTGAGAGGAACCTCTGGGTGTCTTCCTGGGCCTCCAGGTCCTCCGCAATCTGGTCCCTGCTTGTCCAGCCGCCTCATCCCTCTCCTCCTCATCCTGTGCTCCAGCCCGGTCTGGTCCCCTTGCTGTGCTCTGTACACCTCCAAGTCTCTCCACTTCGGGAGCTTTGCACCGGCTAGTCCTTCCTCCCAGAACATTCCCATCTATAAGGCTGGCTCTTTCTCATCTCGTGAGTCTCAGCTGAAATGTCACCTCCTGGGAGAGGCCTTCCTTGATCACTTTAGCTGAAGGAACTTCCTCAACCCAGCCATTCTCTACCACATTTTCCCTTTTTGTTTTCTTCAAAGCATCTGACTACTATCGGAAGGAAATTATCTTATTCACGTGTTTGTCTCTTATCTACCTTTGCTGCTAAATTGTAATCTCCACATGAGGGCAAAGACGTGTCTGTCATATTAGCTGTTTTCTCAACAGAAGCAAAAAATACACATGGACACCTCAAATATTTGTGAAACAAAGGAACATGTTGTGTTATTTCACCTACCACTACCTGGTTAACTGGATGCATCCTTCATTTCACATCAATTGCATCCTTCTTGAAGAAGCCATTGCTGACCGTGACCTTCACATCACATGAGGTTACCTGGATTGCAATCATTTATCCACTAAGCATCCATTAGGAGGCCATGTGCCAGATGCTGTGTTAGGCAACAGTCTCACAAGATCAAAGGAGGCCTGGTCCCTGCCTTGAGAAAGTTTCTAGTCTAATGGAAGAACAGGCAAGTAAGTTAGTGGGGATGCTCCCTGCCAAGATGCTGCTATGGCAGGGGAATATCCAAAGTGCAAAAGAGTAGATAACAGGGGCATCTCGATCAGACTGCAGCATTCTGGCCAGGCTTCCAAGAAACGACTCTAAAGCGACGTTTCTACAGGTAAGAGTTCACTAGGAGAAAAGCGGTCCACCAGGTGTGCTGTGCTGACTTAAGCAGCCAGTGGGCTCTGGGGAAGGCATGCTGGGAGGGGAGCCTGAGGGATTGGTTTCTGCCTAGTCTGTCTCTAAGTTGCTGTGTGATCTAGAGTGGGTCGCCTCCCCTCTGAGATTCTTTCTCTGGCTGGCATTTATTGAAACCTGAACTTGTCTTACTATTCCAGACTTTTTACTTATTGCATAAATATCCGGTCTTTATACTCACTGTCCCCTAACACCAATTTACTGGGTGCTTACTTTAGACCCCACAGAGCACTGAGGCTAAAAGATACGATTAGTGTGAAATGTGATCTTTGCTCTGGATGCAGTTATAATTTAGAGAGGGAGAAAATAAACCGTTATGAAATTAGGGGAAAAAAGCAGTTGAACACAACGTATTAATTCATTCGCTAACTGTTGCATTGGTATTATCCCAATCACATGCCACGCTTAAGGTCAAAGACTCTACATTCCATTTCTATTTAACCCAGGCTCCCACTTTCTAGTTGTGAGATAGTGGTCTAGTTACTTTACTAAGCTTCCATTTTATCATCTAAAATAAAATACCAAATTTATAGGATTTTTTTTGAAGAGTAAATGAACTATGACATGGGAAACACTTAGCATAAGGCCTGACACATCATATGCCTCAACAAAAGCTGCATCCTTCTCCTCCATGCTGCCAGAGGGATCGGAACATACAGCGACAGAGGTGAAACACTAACAACAGGGTTGAAGAGATAAATGAAGACTGAGTGTGCACGCCTTCCAGGAGACCCTTGATGAGGGTGAATTAACTGAGCTGTTGGTGAAGAATCGGCAGGAACAAAGGTAGGAGGCTGTCGTAATGGTCCAAGTAGAAGGGCGGGGTCAGGACTGGGACGGAGCCTAAGAAGGATACATCGTGGAGCATCAAGAGGATGCTGATGAGGCTCCCAGTCAAGGGCTTTTTAAAAATTTTCTCTGAAGGGGCAGGCCGCCAGCATTTTTCTCTCTCCTAGCTGCTGGTTGCAAAGGCTAAACTCCAGGTGAATGCATCTGAGAGGTCTGGGGCTCCCTGCTTCCACCTAGCCATAGTCGTAAAGCAGAGGCCTTACCTCAGGTGCAGCATGCTGAGAATACTGGGGTCACAACCATCCTCACCACTGCTTAGAGCAGAGATCCTGCACTAGGAGAGGCAAGCCGTTAGGAACAGAGGCTGACATCTCCATGCAGTACCTGCCCGAAAGCACAGGTATCACTGAGGGAGGAGTGCAGCACCGTCGCCATCCCCAACTCCGCAGCCATGGCACAGAGATTTTTCTGACGTGGGAAGGTAGGCCATCAAACAGAGAGCTCTGAAGCTCTCCTAGAAGGAACTGACTTTATGTGAAGTAGAGTGTGAGAAAGTTCAAGCCTGAGGGCACTCTCAAAAACAATGGCATTTTGGTGGAAAGCAATTAAGAGGAGACTGGTAGCTTCATGAGAGATATAGGCTAAATCAGAGGCCAGCTAATTTACCAGAGAGAACCTGGGAAAGAGACAGCTAAGAAGAGCCTATCTGGGATGAGAACAAACCTCAAACAGTGACCTCAAAACTACTCCTGAAAAGGAGCCCAAGTTTAACTGGATAATTGAATAATTGTGGAGCAATTTATACCTACCCTAGGGTAGTGTCAAAAAAAATAGAGCACTTAACTGGCAATTAGTGAAGGTTAAAAGCTGGGTGTGATCAGGAAAAGAGTCAAAGAGAGCCCTGAGAAAATATCTGATCATCTCAGAATGAGAGTGCGCATGCCCAAAGTTGAGTCCTCGGAAGAGCCTTCACACTGTGGTGGGGGACAGATTTCACTAAAACAGTCCAACCAGTCGCTAAAGAAATAAGCAAATGACAACAGCAAGCTCAGGAGAGGGGCAAATCCAGAACTGCTACAATACATTATCTGAACTTTTCAGTTATCAACAAAGAATTGTGACATGTAAAAAAATAAGAAAACATGACCCATACACAGGGGAATAAGCGGGCAGCAGAAATTGTCTCTGAGAGGGACCAGATGTTGGATTTAACGAAGACTTCAATGTAGCCATTATAAATATGTTCAAATAACTAAAGGAAACTAAAATTAAAGAAACAAAGGTATGGCATCAATGTCACATCAAATAGAAACTATCCACAAAGAGAAATTATTATAAAGAACCAAGTGGAAATTCTGGAGCTGAAAAATACAACTAAAATTTAAAATTTATTAGAGAGGCTCAATTAGATTTGAATTGACAGCAACACCTCTGTGGTATTTCCACCCAAGTACACGACCTAAATAAAATCACAGAAAAACATCATATAAAACTCCAACTGAGGGGCATTCTATGTACTATCTGGCCTGTACTCTTCAAGGGTGTCAAGGTCATGAAACATGAAAATCAAGGGAAGATAGAAGAATTGTTCCAAGCTGAAAGAGACTAAAGCATTTTGACAACTAAATGCAGAATGTGATTCTAAACTGGATTCTTTTGTTGGAATCACTGACAAAAATAAGTTCTGAGGATTAAATGGTAGTTATTATCGATGTTAATTTTCTGATTTTTAATGGTTATAATTTGATTAGGTAAAAAAATTACCAAAAAGTCATATTGACAAAGATAAGCTATTGTGGTAGCTTGTCTCCAAGATGGCTGAACATCATGTTTTCCTTCCCCCCTATACACACAAGCCAGAATTTCAGTCTATCTCTCTGCTCTTTTGAATGTGGCCTGACTTATGATAGCTTTGATCAATGTCATGCTGTGTGACTTCTGAGACTAGGTCCTAATAAGCCTTGCAGCTCTGCTTATGTCTCTTAGAACACTTATTCTGAGGGAAACCAACTGCTATGTAAGAAGTCTGAGTACCCTGAAACCACCATGCTGTGAGGAAACCCAAGCTAGCCAAAAATACAAATTTTAGTTGTATTTTTCAGCGCCATGGAGAGGTTAGGTGGAATAAGATGCCCTCTGTCACTATCTGAGGAACTCCAAGTAAGAATTGCCCACCGAGATCTCTGGTCAAGATGGCGTAGAAGATAGATGCTGTGCTGTCCGCCTCTGACAATCACATCAAAATTACAATGAAACTACAGAACCACCATCACTAGGAGTCAGCTGAGGTCTGGAGGAACAGAAGTCCTACAACTGAGACATACATAAGAAGTCACCTTGAGACTGGTGGAAGGGGTGAAGACATGAAATGGCCTGGTCCCACAACCGTGTGTGGCAGTCGAGAATCATGAGGGTTATCTTGGCTGCAGAGGTACTCCCAGAGGAGCGAGGGATCCCGGCCCCACACCGGGCTCCCCAGCCTAGGGTTCGAGTGCTGAGAAGAGAAGTCCCCAATACTTCTGGCTGTGAAAACAAGTTGAGATTGTGGCTGAGTGAGAAGGAGGGCTGTGGGAGTCACAGATGTTTCTCTTAAAGGGCCCACACAGGGATTTACTTGGTGACAGACTCACTTGCTCTGAGCTCCAGTGCTGGGGTGGCTGCCCGAAGAGCACCAAGGATACACGAGGAGACACTGAGTTTTCTGCCTACAGGGCAAGGGCTGGAGGGGCGGCTCTCTTCTGGACAAAAGCACTGGCGGTATGCATTGTTCCTTTGTTGAGTCCTCCCTCCTCCTGGCATGCATGCAGACACAGGCAGCCACCATATGTGGGTCTCCATCAACACAGGTTGCCCTGCTCAGGTGATTCCCTGAGACCACACCTCTCCCAACTAGCAGGCCCACCCAAGCTGCCTCCTGTGGTTTTTTTTCCATACAAATGGCTCATGCTGCAGATTTCCTAAAATCTTTCAAAGGCTCACAAAACCCAAAGAAGCAGCAACTGGCCTCAGCATGCCCTGAGCATGCTTCCCGCTGAGCAGCACCAAGCCTGGCACTAGTGGCAGCCAGCCTCAGTTCCTGGCTCGGCTTCTTAAGGCACCTCTAAGCCCAGCACAAGTGGCAGCCATATGTGGATTGCTTGGTGACTCTTACCAGGTGGCCCTGGAAGTGTACAGGCTGCAGCTGAACTTGGCCTGCAGCTGGGTCCCTCCCAGGAGGCCCTTAGGACAGCATCCCAGTGGCCTGCTTCGACTGGAGCTGGAGCCAGAGCAGGAGCACCACCCAGGGCTGTATCTGGGGAAGATGCACTCGAAGGGCAGACTGGACAGGCACCAGAGCCCTGCTAAAGTGAATCCTGCTTTGTAGGTTCAGCCCTTGACTGGCCAATCCTCACAACCAATAAACCCAAGGATCAATTCCTCCCATCAACATGTAAACAGCAACCAAGGCTCAATTACAAGAGGAGAACACAGACAACCCACACAAGGGACATAATTTGAGAACCTGGCTCAGATGACCGGGCAAGACTCTGCCACTGGGCCCTATAGAACAGCTACTCCATAAGGCCACTCTACTGACCAGGAGACTTAGGAGCTCTACCTAACACACAGAAACAAACACAAAGAGGCAGTCAAAATGGGGAGACAAAGACACACGTCCCACATGAAAAAACAGAACAAAGCTCCAGAAAAAGAACTAAGCAAAAGGGAGACAAGTAATCTACCAGATGCAGAGTTCAAAACACTGGATATAAGGATGCTCAATGAACTTAGGGGAAGAGTAGATGAATTTGGTGATAACTTTATAATAAAGAGATAGAAAATATAAAAATGAAGATGAAAAATATAAAAGGCAACCAGTCAGAAATGAAAATACAATAGCCAAGATGAGTACATTTTGGGGAACCAACAGATTGGATGAAGAGGAGAATCATATCAGCATTTTAGAGGATGAGGTAGCAGAGGGCATCCAGTCAGAACAGCAACAAGAAAAAAGACTCCAAAAAAATGAAGATAGTTTAAGTGGCTTCTGTGACAACATCAAGCATACCAACATTTGCATCCTAGGGATACTATAAACAGAAGAGAGCGAGCAAGAAATTGAAAACCTATTTGAAGAAATTATGGTGGAAAACTTCCCTAACCTGTTGAAGGAAATAGACATACAAGCCCAGGAAGAACAGAGTCTCAGACAAGATGAATGCAAAGAGGCTTACCAAGACACACCACAATTAAAATGCTAAAGACAAAGAGAGAATCTTAAAAGCATCAAGAGAAAAGCAGTTAGTTACCTACAAGGGAGCTTCCATAAGACTATCAGCAGATTTCTCAACAGAATCTTTGCAGAAGGGATTGGCAGGAAATATTCAAAATGGTGAAAAGCAAGGACCTACAACCAAGATTACTCTACCCAGCAAAGCTCTCATTTAGAATCAAAGGACAGATAAAGAGCAGACAAAAAAAAAAAACAACGAAAAAACCTAAGAGTTCATCACCACCAAGCAAGTGTTACAGGAAATGCTGGAGGGACTTCTTTAAGGAGAAGGAGAAGAAGAGATTAAAAATATGGATAATAAAATAGCAATAAGTATGTATCTATCAACAAGTACTTCAAATGAAAAAGAATTAAATGTTCCAATCAAAAGATAGGATGGCTGAATGAGTAAGAAAACAAGATTCTTATACATACACTGAAAGTAAAGGGATGGGAAAGATATTTCATGAAAATGAAAATGAAAAGAAATCTGGGATAGCCATACTTATGCAAGACAAAACAGACTTTAAAACAAAGTATAATAAGAGACAAAGAAGGACCCAGTAATCCCACTTCTGGGTATTTATCTGAAGAAACCCAAAATACTACTTTGAAGGGAAATGTGCATCCATATGTTTATTGTAGCATTATCTACGATCGCCAAGATATGGAGGCAACTGGTGTTCATCAACAGATGAATGAATAAAGAAGAGGTGGAACACATATACAATAAATAAATATAAAATAAATAAATAAATGAATAAATGAATAAATAAAATAAATAAATAAATGAATAAATGAATAAATAAAATCTTGCCATCTATGTATAGTATCAGTTGGGTACTAGATTTATTGGGGTGATCACTTTGTAAGGTATGTAAATGTCTAATCACTATGTTGTATACCTGAAACTAATTAATAGTGTATGTCAACTGTAATGGAAAAATTAAAAATATTTTTTTAAAAAAGCTTTTAAAAGAAAAAAATGAATTGCCCCACTGAGCCAATCAGGCCCGGAACTCTGAAAGGTAATAATAAATTATTGTTTTAATCACTTTGAGGTTGTTACACATTTATATATAGTAAGAACAGCAGTTAGCAGTTATATTTGAGTGGTAATAGAACTGTAGATCCATGTAAGCTTTTCAGTATTCAGGTTTTTTTGGCATTAAGCATATTAAGTTTGTAATTAAAGAAATCACTTATCTTTCCCTAGCACTTTGGGTTAAGAGTAGTATTGCCTAGAATGTAAATCACAAGATATGGCTATATCCTCTAGACAGAATAAATTATTTACTATGATATCCATAGCACCCAACACAACGGCTGGATATAGTAGGTGCTTAATATTTGCTGAATAATTGATGTATGGGAGAGCACTGAATAAGTTTTCCTATGATGAAAAGCTATTTATTTATTCATGCATTCATTCACTTAGAGAAATTTATGTTAATCTGGCATCATACTATTTTTCTGATGATTTACTGTCTTTTTTCCCCTTATACATTTATTCCTTCAAGTGATTTTCTTCTCTGCTTCCTTCTACGACTTTCCCACTCTAGGAATGTGAGTATTTCTCCACCCCCGCCCCCTCTGTCCATGCCTAGACAAACACAGCACAAAAAAATAAAATTATAAACCAAACTCTTTTGCACATAAAACTTAGATGAAATACCAAAAGCTCAAATCAATCAATATATAAAAAGGATAATACTCATGATAGAATAAGATTTATTTAAAAAATACAAGGATAATATAACATTAGGAAATTGATTAATATTAAAAACTATGTTTCAGAGATCAAAGGAAAAAAATATCATCATCCCAGCTTTTAAAAATATTCTTAGTAAATTGGATCTAATATAACGAAGACTTATATTAAATGTACACTTACTGGGATATAGCATATTTAAGACAGCGTATTAAATTTTAGGAATTAAAACATTAAGTCTCTGCTCTTAAGAACCTAAAAATGAACTATTACTCACAAAACATTACTGGTCTCCTTTTCTGCAGTGGGCCTCTAATCTCACAACTGGGAATTAATCCAAAAGGAGTATTTAAAAATTTTTAAATTGCCCAGTGTTCATTTTGCTATTTTCAATAGCAAAATCTCTTAACCTTAATGTCCAACAATAGGGAGATAGTTATGGAAATTTCTTTATATTAACTCAACGGAACATTTCATTCAGTACCCAGGTTGTAGCAGCAACCTAACACATAGACTAAATTAGTTCAAAGACGACATAGTAATGTTGAACACTGTAGATGAAGTAAAATTAGTTCTACAAGATATTACCAGGTTTCGTGACATCAGTATTACTGTCGTTTTGGATCGGATTACTCTTTGGGGGCGGGGGTTGGTCCTGTGCACTGCAGGATGTTTAGCAGCACCCTGGCCCCTAGCAGTGGGAATACTCTGCAAGTTTTGACAGCCAAAAATGTCTCCTCCACATATTACAAAATGTCCCCTGGGGGGCCAAATTTGCCTTTGGTCCAGTATAACACATATTCAACACATGACACAATATTCCAATCCTAGTTTGACTACGACTATATAAAAACCTGTATACAAATGAATAAAAGTTGAAAGAAACAATGAGGAAATAATACTTGCTATGATTATTGATGAAATTTTGGTTGTAATTTCTTTTGTCAGATTTTCTAATTGTCCCAGCCGTAATTCCAGCCCATGTTTCAAGATGTGTTTTCTAAATAGTCCAATTTAGGAAAAGCTCTCAGCACAGGAATACTAGCAGTACTCTGGCATGGTCAATTTCTCCTGCTAGGCAGATGCTCTGTCTTCACTTCCTTCATGTCTCCCGATTTTCAGTATTCCACAAAGAGGCCGTGGTGAGCTGCACATCTGTCTCCATACATGTGCGTGTCAAGATCAGCGACTTCTGCTTATAGCAGTTCCCAGATGACTTTCTTTGGAACTTTTGATACACCTTTGATACCAGCTGTGATGATTAATTTTTGTGTTAACTTGACTGGGCCACGAGGTGCCCAAACATTTGGTCAGATATTATTCTGATGTTTCCATGAGGGTATTTTTGGATGAGATGAACATTTCAATTACTAGAGTGAATAAAGCAGACTGCCCTCCATGATGTGTGTGGGCCTCATCCAACCCACTGAAAGCCTGAATAGAACAAAAAAGCTAACCGTCTCCTGAGTAAAAGAATTTTCCTGCCTCACGGTCTTGAACTGGGACCTTGGCATTTTTCTTGCCTTTGGACTCGAAGTGAAATTTGGATTCTTCCCGGATCTTGAGCCTTTGGATTCCGACCGGAATTAAACCATTGTCTCTCCTGAGTGTCTGTCCTCCTTGCTGACGCACCCTGCAGATCTTGCTTATCCTTACTCAGATCTGACCTTTTCAATAGGCAAGCCAACAGCGACCTTTCCCTTTGATTCTTCTTTTACTCTGAGGACATGATTTCAGCAAACTGTTTACATACGCCCTAGAGATAACTGTAACTTACTTCTGCAGTAGTTTCACTTCCCCACTTTAAGCGCTGGAAGCTGCCAGAGATCAGCAAGGCCCTGCTATGTTACTAAGAGAGGACATTTTTTTTCCTAGCCCATTGAGTTAACACACATTTTTTGAAATGCAGCAAAAAGGTTTTCTAAGAGATTGCCTTTGGATTCCTTGGTGCCTCTGCAAACACAGCTATGTAGAGTGAGCTCAATGAAGTCGTGCCTGTGATGGGACTGGCTTTACTGCACCAGTGATGGAGAATGAGTTAGACAGGGCATGGCACACACTGACACAACCAATCACCCAGTCATATTGTAGCCTTAGGTTGCCAATGAGCTTTGGGGGGCAGAAAAACTTGCTTCAAGTTTCTAAATATCCAAGTGTACCCAGAGAAGAAATTATCTTGTGACGTGCATCAGGAGGGGGTCTGATTTTACGTGCTGAAATGATGGGATCATAGGATTGAAGACATTGTTCTTAGCAGAACCCAAAGAATTCTGACCAGGGTCATGATATTGAAACAGGCTGGGCAATGACAGAAAATAAACTTAGACAATCTGTGCTTAGTTTTCTTCTTTGTCATTTATGTTCAACCTATTTTATAGGGTGTTTGTCAGAGTCAAATAAAAAATTACAATAATAACAGAAAACACATTGCACTTACTACAAGCCAGGCACTTTTTAAAGCACTTTAATGTTTTTAAAGTTTAAAAACATTAAAAATTACAAAAGCATTCTGCAAAGGTTATGTGCTATTATTAGAAATATAATCGCTAGTCACTGCTGTTATGAATTTTTGCCTGAGGGACTATATCCAGAAGCAAGTTCTTGCCATAACAGACACGGCAGTCATCACTGAGACATTAATGGTGACCAGGGAATAAATGAATGAGCCAGCCCAATGGGGCTGTCTATACCCTCTCCAGGAAGCCTTGTGGCCATCTCAACATGGTGGAATTTGCCTTTTCTAACAGAAATACAGACACTGATAATAATATCCACACTGCTTGCTGCCCAGCTGGCAGATCAGAAGCTGCCCAGGTTGTCCTTTCTGACTATTCTCATCAGCCTCTTACTCTCTGTCCTGCAGAAGCCACATCATCTTTCCTTTCTTTATTCTTCAGTGCATCTTCCAAGCACTGGCCATATTTCTGGAGCTTTGCGGTCCAAACGTATCGGACACGGTGGCACAAAACAAAGAGAGAACAGGTTCTTTATTACTTGACCCAACTGAGTCTGTTTATCAAACCGTACTGCTCAGGACTGAAAAGTCACTCGCTTTCAAAAACTGAAGTAAAGATTTATGTCTCCTGCCAAAGAAAAGAGATGAGTAGGGCAAGCATGCAGGGTGTCTGTCCTCTCTGCCCCGTGATTAAGGCAATCGTTCATCCAAGTATTCCTGAGGTAGCCCTGGTATCCAGTTGTTGTCTCAAAATCATTACTTATAGAGCCTCTTTTCCCCTCCACAGTGTCCTGGTTTGGTGACATATATTATCACTGTATTCATGACCTACTGCAGAGCGCTGCAGTACTGGGGGGAAGATCACAGCTCTAGTTCAGCTCCACCACTGGCTCCAAGGGCTCAGGCAACTCACTTTCCCTTCTGGATCCTCAGTTTTCCTGTCTGCAAAATGGACATTCTCTGTTCTTTTCACAGACTTGTAGTAAGGAGTAAGTGGGTACTGGTATGAAAGCACTTGATCGGATTTGCACCACTAAACAGACAAGGTTATTTTTGTGAGCACAATATAGATCTGTAGCCCGTTATTTCATCCTATTATCCAATAGCTCACTAGGAGGTTTCTCCTTTATGCCAGTGAAGAGAATTCATTTTATAACAGACACTGTCAAAAGTAACAAATGACTTGTTCTGCAAGTGAACCTGACATTATGCAGGTGTCACACTGTAAAGTGCAGTACCCTTTGTGGATTCCCCCTCCCCCTTACCCTTTCCCACCCCAATGAGTCACCACGTAATTCATCGCCAAGGAACAGGGCTGCTCTTGCTGGATACCAGTAAAGAACTTGATGGTCCCAAACCTTTGTGAAAATGAACATTCCTTGTAACTTGGCCTGATGTTTCCTAGGACATTTATCTTTTTGTGGCAAAGAAAAGTCCCAGTGCTGGTTGCCAAAACTCTGTGACCTAAATGCACAGAATTTTCTGATAGAATTATTTCCTAATGCAGAATCCTGTCTTCAACTTTTCACCCCATACACGCTTCCCTTAGAGACGATGGACCTGGAGGTATGACTTCCTCAGTGACATGAAACGCTTCTCTGGGCAGCTCCACTGCTGAGATGGGGGTCACCATTCATGAAAAATGTTTCCAGGTAAGCACCCCGGGGATTGGCTCTACTTCATCTGTGCACTTTCTGAACAATTAGTGGCCCAGTGCCATTAGAGAAGTCATTTGTCACACTGTAAACTTTGCAAAGGAATTCAAAGGAAGCAAACACAGATGCAGAACAATGTGACATGCCTGTCCTTAGATCTTTCAGGATGCAATTTTATGAAGCCAGTTCTTAGGGTTTCCTCTGCAAGTAGAGGAAATCCAGTGATTACTTCAAAAGCTTGGACGTTATCTTCTCAAATGAAATTATTTTTTCTCCTCCTCCTTTTTCAGAAGTGGGAGATGAAGAGGAAAGAAAAATCATTCATTCATTCAATAAATATTTACTGAGAGGCCAGACACTCTTTTAGATGCTGGGAACACAGCAGTAATTAAATGGATAAAAAACTGCCTTATGGACTTGACATTCTAGTCAAAGAGAAAGACAATAAACAAAGAAACAAGCGTATAAAACAGAACGTCAGGTACCCATAAGTGACTGGGGTGCAATTTTTAGATGTAGTGGCAAGGGATTACCTTTTTATATCTAAAGCTTTTCAGCAAAAGGGCTTCCCTGCCCCAGACTCACTCACTTCATCTTCTTTGTGGAACTCCCATAGGAAGAATTTTTGACGAGCCCCAAAACAAGGCCCTCGCTATGCTAAAGGACTCTAACCAATCCTTCCTCAAGACAAGAGCTTGGCAAAGAGTTCCACTATGGTCTTGCAGCGAAATCTAATTTTTGAATGTCAAAAATATTCCCTGAAAACAGATGGATGGCTCCAGTGGACTGAGACATAAAGTGAAACACATAATGATCACACGAATGATTTTAAGACATCACACCCTCACAATTACTAAGCTCCTATGGAGCACCAGACACTATGCTAGCTCCTGGGAGAGCAAAAGTAAACAATATATGGTGCCCTCTCTCAAAGACAAGTCTAACGGAGTCAACTATACGATGAAGAGACCAGGTTGGTGTTTCTCAAGAGCGCGTCATTTGCATTTGGAGCAGGACAATTTTTTAGTGTGTAGAATCTGACACCCTTCACTTTGTAGGGCTGTTAGCATCCCTATTCCTTACTGTCTTAGTTTCCTAGAGCTACTGTAACAAAATGCCACACGCTGGGTGCCTTAAAAACCAGAAATTTATTTCTCACAGCGCTGGAGGCTGCGAGTTTAAGATCAAAGTGTCATCGGGTTTGGTTTTCTCCTTGCCTCTTCTCTGCACGTGCACATCCTCGGAGTCTCTTCTTCTTCTTATAAGGAAATCAGTAATGTTGAATTAGGGCTCCACCCTTATAACCTCATTTAACCTTATTACCTCCTTAAAGCACTTGTCTCCAAATATAGTCACTCACATTAGGGGTTAGGACTTCGACATAAGAATTTTGCGGGGACACACTTCATTTCGTAACAGTTGCCCACTAACTGCTCAGGCAAGAATAACCAAAAATACCCGCCCCACCCCCCCTCACCCAACACACACATTTTCAAATAGTTCCTAGGACTCTAAGCATTCCCATTCTGATGTTCTATATTGTTGAGAATTTCCATAGCTATTTTAAATATGCACATGCTTATTCGTCTGCCAATGCCGATTTGAGTTATCATTTTCTGTTGACAGGTTAAACAGTTCTCTGAGAGAAGTGCTTTCTTAACTGACTCATGGAAATTCAATGCATTAATTATATCATTAGATAAAACTGATAATATCATCTCTTTTGGAGTTTCCTAGCCCTAAAGCAATACACTATCAAGCACAGGCAGATAGACTTAAGGTTATTATTTACAGACTGCCTCCCTAGATTGAATACATTTTTTGACAAATGAATATCATAAAAATCAATAAATCTTGTTCTGAGATCAAGAGGAAAAGTGATTTAGTGAGGAATTTAGAGGGAGAAGGGTCTCAGGGGGAACTAAAAGATGAGTTCTAGGCAGAAGAAGACAAAGCATGACCTGCCAGCTGAGCTGCAGTTAAGATATTAAACACATTAACCAGGAAGTCTTTTGCATGTAATTTCCACATTAATGCTAGCCCCATATATGAGTAGTTACAGTGCCAAGCACAGTAACATGAATATTCCACACATGCTATTATTTGATTTAGTATTGTTAAAAAGTGATTAAAATATAAAGACATTTCTGCATCTCTCTACTCTCCCTCAACCCCCCCTCTACCCCAGACACACACATATGTAAGTGACATATGTAAGTGACATATGACAGTGGAGTGACCTAAGAAAGTGACGGGGGGAGAGAGCTGAATAGTGGAGTTATTTAGGAAATGAGATCAAGAGAATTTGGTGAGTGGTTGGTTACGAAGTAACGGAAAAGGTGTAGTCAAAGATGGTGCCCATGGTATGACGTGGGCAACTTGTTACTTGGGAGTAGCACTTGCTGTAGCAGAAAATATAGGAGAAAGAATGGGTTCATGAATTCAGTAGTAATCTGTAGGGCTGTTGTTGGGCAGAAAAAATTTCTGTTGAGGGCCTTTACTCCCTCCACCTCCTAGAAGCTTTGTAGTTGTCCTCAAGCTCTTTGTGTCAGTTTGCTCAGAATGTGGAAAATTGGAATAACGATTTCTATATCATATAGGATGGTTGTAAGGATGAGGTAAAAGAACGTGTGTGACAGTGTCTGGTCCATGAAAGGCACTGAGTGATACAATTTTCTTCACCTTCTTTCTTCTTTCCAACTCTTGGTCTGTTGATTCCACAGATATTGTTCAACCTGACCTTTGAGAACATCAGAACCTACAAGGATGGGTTAAGAGACAAAGGATAAAAGGCAGGGACTGAAAGAGGTAACAAATGGTAGGTGCTGACTAATTGTAGACCAATCTGAAATTGGAGGGCAGGTGCAGAATTGGAGATAGGAGACTGGTATTAGAAAGACCAAATGGAAAGATGTCCTGGAGAAATTTTGCTATTTTCAGTTTGGGCTGATAACCACTCTTTTTTCCCAGCATTTACAAATGAATCAAGTGCCTTTAGCCATAGGCTCTGCTTCGTAACATGCATTCAAACTTCAAATTTACAAATGGTGTCCTCTCCTAAGTTCCTGCATAATTGATACCAGTGTTGTAGGTTTCTACAGCTCTGAGGCTCCAAGAACTGGCATTCTCCTATAATATAGCTAGAAATGAAGCCTGCCTAATCTTGATCTTTTGTCTTCAGGGAGAAGAATGGCTTGCAGTCATGTGGGTGCAAAGGTGAGAACATTTGAAGACAACTAACCTTAGAGAAAATCGGTGGCCAAGGAGTAAAACTGACCCTGAACATTTTGGAGTGTGGTGTGGTACCCAGGACAACAGTCCCTGTTTCCTTCTCTCTAGTAATTAATTTCATGGTTCACGTTAGAGAGTATCCATGCTCATAATCTTCTGTTACACCCAGGTTTATTCTTGTTAAATCATATTAGTACAATATCACCTTATGTTTGCATCAAGATTCTTTTGGATTAGTATACAGGATTGGGTTTCTCTGCAGCATAATTTACATTTTGCTGCAGTCTCACCAAACAGCTGCCTCTGGAGCCACCTGCTGACACAGTTTAGAATATTGAGCATTGAATATGACTAAAGACAGTGCCATCCGAGCTAACATGAGAGAAACACAATCTAGACTCTGCTCTGTCGAACCTTTTGACTTGCAAGGAGCAGTGGGAAAGGGGATGATGGAGAGAAGAAAAGGAACCAGGGATCGCTAAAAGCACCAGAAAGTTCACCACTAAAAGGAATCTGAACAATTCCCATAGCTCAGGAACATAGGTATTAGTGTACCCAGGTTACCGAGGCTGGGAAAGTTCAATTTCTTGGTAACCATCTTCTCTTTTAAAATGCAAATATTCCTACAAAGGATAAAACCTGACAGGTTTTATTGACAATTTAGTGCGAGCTGTTCTGATCATATAATTGCATAAATATTATATCCATCAACTTGAGCTGCCATAACAAAATACCATAGACTGGGTAGTTCAAACAATAGAAATATATTTTCTCACAGTTCTAAAAGCTGGAAGTCTGAGCTCAAGATGCCAGCATGGTTGGGTTCCTGGCTTGCAGATGGCTGCCGTCTGATAGTGTCCTTACATGGTGGAGAAAGAGCAAGATTTTGGGGATTTGACACCAAAACCAGAAATAAACAAGTGGGACAACATAAAACTAAAGAGCTTCTGTACAGCAAAGGAAGCCATCAACAAACAAAATGTAAAAGCAACTTACAAAAAGTGAGAAAATATCTGCAAACCTCATATCCAATAAGGGGTTAAATTCCAAAATGTTCAAGAAACTCATACAACTCAATAGCCCCTCTCCCAAAAAAACCCAAATAACCTAATTAAAAACTGGGCAAAGAACCTGAATAGATATTTTTCCCAAAGAAAACAAATAGGCAGTACAGAAAAAGGTGCTAGACATCATTAATCATCAGTAAAATGCAAATCAAAACCTCAGCGAGATATTACCTGACAACCTGTTACCATATCTATAATCAAAAGACAATATATAACAAATGCTGGCAAGGATGTTGAGGAAAGAGAAACCTGTACACTGTTGGTGGAAATATGAACTGGCATAGCCACTATAGAAAACAGTATGGAGGTATTTTAAGTAATTAAAAGCAGATCTACCATATGATCTAACAATCGCATTTTGGGTATATATCCAAAAGAGATAAAGTCACTATCTTGAAGAGATATCTGTACTTCCACATTCATTATAGCATTATTCACAATAGCTAAGGAATGGAGACAACCTAAGTGTCCAATGGATGGGGTCATGGGTGAAAGAATTGGAGTTATATATAATGGAGTTATCTTGGACCCATGCTCTTAAAAAAGCCTGTGGATACTGTTACCCAGAAGTTTCTCCTTTTGTTTCCATTCTTGTTTGTTGTGGCGACAATTCATTACTGTCAGCCTTCCTCTTTTTACCGATCTGGTTTGGGCAGCAATGTATTCAGTTCCAGAGGATGAATCATGTTGGTCTCAGCCAATCACAGCAATCCCGTCCCCTTTTGGCAATGATTGGTCTAGTCAGAGGGCATGTGATCAGGTTCTGGCCAATGAAACAGAAGGGGAAGTCTACTAGGAGTTTTTGATAATACATTTTTCCTTGGTAAAAGAGAGGCATGTGAAAATAAAGCCCTTTTTGTCCCCTTTCCTTTCTTCTTACTTTGGATACTGTGGGGTTACAACATGATGGGAGGAGTTGGTGCAGCCATCTTGTAGTCATGAAGTGAAAAGCCTGACGGGGAGATGTCATCAAAATGCTAAGAATGATGAAGAGGAAGAAAAATATGGCTTGGGTCCTTGAAGAAATCACTGAACTGCTCAATACATCCCAGACTGCCTGCCTTAGACATTTCTTAAATGAATAATAATATCCTTATGGCTCAAGCCACTGTAAGTCAGGTAGTCTGTAACATAAAACCGAAAACACTCTCAGAGGATCCATCTGAAGACAGTTTCAACTGTTTTCTAATTGACACTCATGCCTGAAAACAACTATGGCTGGAGAAAGGCAGAAGATCACTCGTTTATGGGTCAGGAAGAGCTACTTATTTGATAGGTGAGATGGGGTAAAAAAACTGAACATGTGTGTGTGGTTTAGCCCTCCTTGGGCTAAGATCTTCCTGTCCATTAAACATTCACCACCTGCTCTCTGCCTCTTGTGCACGTGGGGAGGCACATTACTGGGGCAGAATTTCTCTGCCCTGCAACTGGGAGAGTAAGCCAGTCTAATGCATAGGGAGGGGTGGGAGGCCTTGGATGCAAGGTTAACTCTCCAATCCAGCTTTACCTGTCACAAAGCTGTTAATTTTGATCCTTATCTGATACCTATGTCCATTTCTCAATTGGTTCAGGACTTATGGGGATAGAGAACACAATTGTATTCTGTTCAGAATACAGAGAAGTAGGAGTGTAGAGAGAGATTTTCCTGCATCTTTTTTTTCTTAATTGCCTTTAGCTCAAAAACAATTTTTATGTCAAAGAGGCATATCTGGGGTGACATAATCTGGTTTCCTTCTGTTCGTGGCCAAGTAGTTTCCATAGCTTTTTTCTTGCCAGTAAAATGTGGGTATCCAAAAACCTCTTATCATGTTGTGCTATCTCTGTGCCCTTCAGTTCCAGCTGATGTAATACTTTCAGAAATCTTGAGGCCTTGGCATGTCAATTTATAATTCACTCTATTAGACAAAAGCTGCACTCACACATCTTCATGAGACAAGCCTTTCTCTGCCATGGCCTCTTTGTGTAGTTGCTATGGGACAAGACCCTTAAGACTCTTGATATCCCATTGTTTAGCAGAGAAGTTCTTCAAGACATACCCTAAGACCTGTAAAAGGCCTTTTATAATTTGCTGACCCTTATTCAGACCATGTTTTTCTAGTACCCAATATAGAATCTTTTCCTAGAAGCTATTTATTAAGTGTAACATTGTTTGCCATCTGGAGAGGCTGAGGTGAGAAAAATTTTTTCAAATGTAGTGGGTTCTAGCTTCTACATATTCAAGGGCTGGTTCTTTAGTTTATCTCTCTTTCCTTGCGTTTTATCATAGGCAGTGGGAATAAACTAGGTGGAACTTTTAATATTCTACCTTGATCTCCTTACCTAAAACAGAGGTCAGCAAAATACTGCTGGTACGCAGACTGCACATTCTTTGTAAATGAAGTTTTACGGGAACACACCCATGCCTATTTGCCTATTTTGCAGGTGTCTGCTTTTATGCAGTTGTGGCAAGGTTGAGTAGGTACAACAAAATGGGATGGCCCAGAAGCATAAAGTATTTACTAACTGGCCCTTTACAGAATGAGCGTAACAACCCTTGACCAAGATTACTGAATCACTAGGTCCACCTTTTATTTTCCATGTTAGCTCAGATGGCAATGTTGCCACATTTCTGCCACCGCCTAACGAGGCCCCTTTCTTCCATCTTCCACTTTTCCTCACTTTCCTTTAATCCCTCATTGACAATCTCCTCAAGATCCTTAGGTCTCCACTAACACCTTACTTAAAGATCTTCCATTTTCTAGCTGCCACCTGTTCCCATAAGCAAAGTCATACATTTTAGGTTTTTGTTAAGGTAGCACCAACTTCAATGTACTAAATATATTCTGGTTGTCTATAACTGTATAACAAATACATTCCAAAACTTAGTATCTTAGAAAAAAAGAATTTTATTATTTCTTTTATTATTCTTTTATTATTTCTTCGTGGTTGTGGGGGTAGACTGAACTCTGCTAGGTGGGTCTCTCTTGGGACAGTATCATGGTTACAGTATGATGTTGGTTGGAGCTAAAGTCATTTGAAGGCTTTCTTACTCAAGCCAGAATAGCTTCATGTGGCTTCTCCAAGTGACCTAGGCTTCCTGGCAGATGGCTGGGTTCCAAGAGCAAATATCTCAACAAGAGAATAAGAAAAAAGTGCAGGTCATTTTTATGACCTACCCTCAGACATCACATATCATTATTTCCCCCATACTCTATTATTAGAGGCAGTTATGGAAAGGTCACTCAAGTTCAAGAAGAGGCTACACAGAAGTCAACACTGGATAAAAAGAGTGTCAACATCACATTGCAAGAATAACATGTAGCATGAGAGACATTGTGGTGACCATCTTGAGATACACTGTGCTGCACACACTGCCACTCATCTATAAGAAATGTCATATTTCTCCACTTTTACAAACCAAAGTATGTTTATCTTGGTTTGCCTTGGTGAACCTCACTGATAAGATTTGTTGGAAAGTTCAAACCCACTCATATTCTTGCCCTCCCTTAGAATTAAAATGAAACTTTACACACACCAGAAGTTTTGGGCAAAGGAGGTGACAAAAAGGACTCTGGGCTTCTGTATAACCTGATGGATGGTTGAGAAAAAGAATACTGGAGGAGGAACAGGTTTATTTAATTTTATTTTGTGTTTGTATATGTATATGAGAGAAGAAAGAAGATTTTGAGTTTTGACATTTTAGTTTTGAGGTATTACTGAGACTTCTAATGTGAGATGTCAAGTAAACCATTTGGTTATAAGAGTGAAGAGCTCAGAAATGTAGCCTGGGCTGGAGATATACATTTCTGAGTTGTCTATGTTGGTGGTATTTTAAAAAGTGAGAATGAATGAGATTTTCTAGATAGGGAACATTTGGGGATAAGTGGAGAGGGTCTAGATGGCCTTGAGAAATCTCAACAATTAGTGAAGACCAGGCTTGTAAAAGAGACTAATAGGACTGACTAGAGATTATGGAGGAAAAGGAGGACAGTGTGGTATCATTCACAAGAGTTTTTCTAGAAGAAACGAGTTCTCAGCAGTGGCAAAACTCCTGGGGGAAAAAAAAAAGCAAACTAAGGAACTGAAAAATACCAGTTGTGATAACAACATGGAGGTCATTAGTAATCTTAGTGATTTACTGTTTTTGCTGCAGGAGAAATGGGTTAAAAGGTGGAGTGGGAGGTGATAAAATGAAAGCATTGTGAGAAAAAAAAAACCACAAAACTTTTTTAAAGCTGAAGCAGTATTTTGGGATGGGCCTGGGAGAATTGAGAGGTTAGGTGATAGTGTAGGGATTCCAAAAATGTGCAAAGCTGACTACTAGTAAAGGGCTTGTTTTAAATGTGAAAGACAGTGGTTCTCTGTGGTAACAGAGGGGAAGGAAGAGAGTGTCAGGGGTGCAGACTTAAGCAGATTTGTGTTTGGCTTGTAGAGATCGGCTTCCACTTTCTCTGTAAGAAAGGGGAGAGATTAATTGTATCTCCAAATATTAGTAATAAAGGTGCAGTGTAAACTACTTGTTTTACATGTGGATGGATGCCTTAGCACCCCCACCGCTTCACAGCTAGCTAAATATCCATATTCACAGCGGTGGGAACAGAAACAATAGGTGCTTAATAAATACATGGTTTATTTTGATTATGATTCTGATGATGATGGTTATAAATATCTGATGATACCCTGATGTCAAGGAGAAGTATAGGCTCTAATCAGTCCCCTATTACAAGGCTCCTGACAAGTGTGAAGACTGAGGCTCACAGTTGGTGAATGACAGCACAAAGAAAGGAAATCCACACAAAGGAAGGAAATCCCACCCGGGGTTCTACGGGTTAAGATCAACGAGAGGTGACATCACTGTTTGCTAGACAGTCTCCGGCAAAGCCTGTCGGGGAAGAGAGGGGACTTCCGGTTTCTGTCCACTGGGTTTGAGAGTTTAGGACCCTGGGTTGGTGGGGTGAGAAAGAGCAGCGACTCCTTCCTTCCAGACAGCTGAGCCCGCTGGGGCGGCAGGGTGCCTTGTGTGTAGCCCCCGGAACAGTGAGTTCTTTCTCGGGGGGAAGGGAGCAGAGGGCTGCAGGCAGGAGTGGCACTGCACCGCCCGGGCTGCAGTGTCCGTCCCGGAGCGGGGTCCCGCTGCTGCGAGGGTCAAGGGCCCAGCCTCTCCCTCTAGCCAGGCCACTGCGCCCTCCCCTCACCCATCCCTCGCCTGCAGAGGCCTAAATGATCTTGTCAGTTGGACACGATCTGGTCTCCTGGAACTTCATCCCTCAGGGCACCCAGCCTCTGGTTCCTACCAGCTAAGGCGCAGGCAGTGCATTCAGGCCCCACCCTAGTCCTCTACTCTGACAATGAACCTTGGCCTTTTCGTGGAGTGACGCCTTAAAGACAGCCTTTTAATACCATTCATGGCCTTGAGTTTGCTGCCATTTGACTGAGCCAGTGTCCCCGAGGGCTCCCCTACTACCAAAATGAATAGTTTCTTAGGAAAAATGCTGGCATGGGTATCTGTTACCCAGGCTCTAGCTTCCTTTTAATTTAAGGACTTTGACAGGAATATGTAACTCAGAAAGCAAAACATCGTACTCCACGTAAACAACTTTCTTTTTTTTTTCTATTCAAGTGCCCGGTTTTTCCCACTCAAACACGGGATATTTATAATTAAGACTAGTTTCACCTTTTCTTATAACAGACCCCTAATTCTTGAGGGTGCTTTGGGAATGCCAGCTCCCTTTGGTATATGGCCTAAAGATGTTAATCTGTTTCCTAAAAATCCAGTCAATATATTCCAAAATAAAGATCCCCTTTGAGGATCATTTACATTTGGGGTTATGCCCAGCTCTGCTTCCTGCTCTAGTTTACTGAGGGATGACAGTGCGAAACTGTCCAGACAGGCTTGGGACTATATCCTGCTCTACCGTTTTCAGATTGTGTGGCCTTGGGAAGGTTTCTTAATGTCTTTTGAGCTCATCTATAAGATGCTGGTAATTGTTCATACACCTCAGAGAGCTATTGTGAGAATTAAATGGGCAATATGTGTAAATTATTTAGTTCACTGCCTGGCACATAATAAGCAGTAATAGGGTGAAAATCATAACTATACCATTTTTTGTTTTTCATATGTTTGCCTTTGTAAATCCTTTTAGGCTCTCGTTTCTCCCCAGTTATGCATTCTTTATATCCTGAAATGGGTGCAAATTTCCCATGTAACTGCCTTCTAGTGATAGCTCACATTTCCCAGTCCCTTAAAGTAGCTCAGTGATTGTCTTTGGCTTCAAAAGAGAAAGTTTAGGCTGTTATGGATAGTGTGGTTATGATAGATTTAGAGGCAAGGAAGAGGTCCCTTGTTAGCCCCCTTTTTATTTTGGGGTTATTGTTTATAATTATTCTAGCTTTATTTTATTCTAATTTCTTAATTACTGGTTAGATAAATCTCACTTTCTTCTGAAATTGACTTCAAAGGTTTCATCCTTCTGTCAAGAACCAAGTTATTCTTTCTAAGCTAAACAGGGTGCTTTCTCTTTAGCTGCTTCTTATACTTACATATTGATTCCTTGAAGTGTTATTGTTGGTGCTTTTTCCAAAAATCGACTTTGTTTTTTCAATTAAAAGTGTTTCTAAACTCTTAGTGGACAGTGAGTATTAGTATTTACTCTATTTTTGAGCCTGACCCTTTAATGTGAAGATGTAATTTCTTTTTTTATTATTTTCTTGGAAAAGGTAAATCAGATTAACCTTTAATTCTAAACAGTGAGAAAAGATTTTCTACAAAGACTTCTAAAGACTTATGTTTCTTAGTTTCAGTATTAACAGAACATTCTATACCTATAATTATTATGTTACAGTGGCTGGGAAGGAAGGAAGAATACATTTTAACAAATGCCTCCAAACGTGACCTGTTTCCTTCCACAGGATTTCTGATCCCTAACCTGGCTGTGATCATTGTGATGGAGCAAAAGAAAAAGCTGTTGGTCTCAGATACTCTAGAGAGGGAGAGTTTGAAAAGTTCGTTTACAGGTGAGGGATCAAGAAGATGATCTGAACACTTTGGAAATTCATTATAAGATACACTATAGAGTATGGGGCATTAGAATGAGATAAACTTTAATTTGATTCCCTGCTGCGTAACTTACAAGTTTATTAACTCTTACAGCCTCAGTCTTCTCATCTTTAAGAAAAAAAGGAATGATAATATCTGTCTCTCATATTTTTTAGAATTAACGAGATACCATATGCAAGCTACTATTCTTATAGTGGGTGTCATTATTTCTATATGTGTTCAGATTTTAAAGCATTGTCTAGTTTTTGCCTCAGATGGCATGCTGGGGCATACTCTTCAGTTTCTTCCCTACTCACATCCCCTTTTTTCTTTTACGTCTTCGAGAACAAAGTTAGTGAACTTATCTTTAAATTGATATCCTCCTTTGCAACTGCTGACAACTGTTCAAATACAGTTGACCCTCGAACAACATAATATGGGTTTGAACTGTGCAGGTCCACTTATACGTGGATTTTTTTTCAATAAATAATGTAAATGTGCTTTCTCTTCCTTATGATTTCCTTAATAACATTTTCTTTTTTCTAGCTTTATTAGAAGACTACATTATATAATACCTGTAACATATAAAATTTGTGTTAATTGACTGTTTATATATGTTTGGTAAGGCTTCTGGTCAACAGTGGCTATTAGTAGTTAAGTTTCAGGGGAATCAAAGTTATATGTGGATTTTGACTGTGTGTGGGGTGGGGTGGGGAGGGGGGTGCCTCTAATCCCCTCTAACCCCTGTATTGTTCAAGGGTCAACTGTGCTTGATTATTGTCGCTAGGTACAAAAAATTCACCTGTTTCTGACAAACACATGGAGTAAAAGAGACAAAACTAGCTTTAAAATTTTTTTATGTGAAATAATTTTCGAGTTTTTACTTCGTTATTCCCTCTCTCACTGCAATTTAGAATTTCCTTCCCCTGGGAGATTAGGGAATATGTTTAGAATATTTGTTTATTCTTGCAGGAAATGAAGGGAAGAATAATTTGGAAACGGTTCAACACTGTAACCCTAAGGCAGAGAAACTTAAAGAGAGAACTTCAAAATGGTTTAAAAGAGATGGCCCACAAAACTGTAAACGTGAGGATTCAAAAGAAATGCTACTGACCTGGTCCCAAGGGGATGAGATTTGGTGTGATATCTATGAGAACAATGGCAAGTCAGAGAATCAGGGAAATTCTACAGAAAAAGAGGAAGAAAAGCCCAGTCACTGGGGATGGGACCCAGGAGAACACGCCAATGCCTCTGTCCAGCAGAATTCATCCTTCAGAGACAAGCCCTACAAATGTTCTGAATGTTGGAAAAGCTTCAATAATAGTTCTCATTTGCGTGTTCACCAGAGGACCCACTCAGGAGAAAAACCTTATAAATGCTCTGAGTGTGGGAAATGCTTTAGTAACAGCTCTCACTTGATTCAGCATCTGAGAACACACACAGGAGAGAAGCCGTACCAGTGTGGCGAATGTGGGAAAAGCTTCAGTAATACCTCCCATCTTATTATCCATGAGAGGACTCACACGGGAGAGAAACCCTATAAATGTCCTGAGTGTGGTAAGAGTTTCAGCAGCAGCTCTCACCTTATTCAGCATCACAGATCACACACAGGTGAAAAGCCATATGAATGTCCTGTCTGTGCGAAATGCTTCAGCCACAGTTACGTTTTAATAGAACATCAGAGGACTCATACTGGAGAAAAACCTTATAAATGCCCTGATTGTGGAAAGGGCTTTGGTCAGAGTTCCAGCCTAATTCGCCACCAGCGGACACACACAGGCGAGAAGCCATACAAATGTCTTGAATGCGGCAAAAGCTTTGGTTGTAATTCGACGCTAATAAAGCATCAGAGAATTCATACAGGAGAAAAACCCTATCGGTGTACAGAATGTGGGAAGAATTTCAGTCGAAGTTCAAACCTCATTACACATCGGAAAACACACACAGGAGAAAAACTCTATGAAAGTTCTGGATATGGAGAAAGTGTGCATCAGAACTGCAATATAATAGAAGAATGCAGAATCCAGCCAGGAGAGAAACCATATAAATGTTGTGAATGTGGAAAGAGTTTTGGCCTCAGCTCTCATCTCATTAGACATCAGAGGACACATACCGGAGAAAAACCTTACAGATGTTCTGAGTGCTGGAAAACGTTTAGTCAGAGTTCCACCCTGGTGATTCACCAAAGGACGCACACAGGAGAGAAACCTTATAAGTGTTCTGACTGTGGTGAGTGCTTCAGTCAAAGCTTTAACCTCATCAGGCACCGGAGGACCCACATAGGAGAAAAACCTTACAAATGTACCGACTGTGAGAAATGCTTCAGCAGAAGTGCCTACCTCAGTCAGCATCGGAAAATTCACATAGAAAGGTCTTTTGAGTCTCCTGAAGTTGAAGATTTTCCTCGTGAATGGACTTGGAAAAACTGTTCAGGGGATATGGCCCTTATCTCATTTTCAGTTCCAAATTCATCATCCTCTTAAGTCCCCAAGCCTGTTTCTTTTTTTCTCTTCTTATTGGCCTATTACAGTTAAGGTGTTCTGTGATCATTGTGCTACGATGTTTCTGTGGTTTGTCTGTCAAAACATTTAGAAAAAGTCAACCTCTCAGTTTAGAGCATAGGAAGACCTAGATTGTTGAATCTGCCCAGTGAGAGATACTGCCAAGGATAGAGAAAAGTTATTTTTGATTTAAAGTAATATAAGATGAGCTTCAAAGGAAAACATAAAGAGTAATCATGGGAGTAAATAAAAGGACACCGCAGAGCTTGACTCTGAGATTGACATTGAATTGTCTTATTTTCTCTGGCCTAATGGGGTAGCAATAAATCATTACTGGCCTCAGGGATTTTCCCAGAAAAAAAGATTCTTTTTGAACAAATCACGTGATTTCCTGGCCTTTTTGCTGGGTCTTAATAAAGAAAAGATTCATTTTTTAAATTCATTTTTAATTGCTGAACATTAACTTTTGTATCTAGAAATGCACTGTCCAATACGATAGCCACTAGCCACATGTGACTATTAAAATTTATATTAATGAAGAGTAAATGAAATTTAAAATCCAGTTTTTTAGTCACACTAGCCACTTGCGATGTGCTCAGTATCTGCCACATGTGACTGGTGGCTGCTGTACTGGATATCATAAAAAGTATTTTAAGATCATCTTTCTTGACAGACTCACAGATATTTCCTATTTGACTCATAATATTTCCTATAAATGCAGTCTGGGATTTCTGCTCTCCAAGAGGGATTGCAGTATAGGATAGAAATGTGTTAAAAGGCACTAAATCTAGGGACTGGCTGTTCTAATGATTGTATATTTTAATGTATGTTCAACCATCTCGATTATCTAGCGATATGGTCTCATTTTTTTGGCCAAAGCCAGATTAGGAGATGGGATACTTGAATTCTGTTTTAAAAATTTTGACAAATAGTTTTTATCCTTCAGTTTTCCTATTCCATTATCCCTGGTCATATTAAAAACTGTTTTTTTAAAAAATAATTAACCCACTGAATCTGAGCCAGTGTCCAGGGACAGTCTGCCATTGGAGACCGAGATTCCTTAGATGCGGTTTTAACAGTTTTCTTTTGCCTCTTGACTTATGTGGTATCAGATCAGATAACTGAGACCCCAACCTCTCTGCTCATCTGTCCAATGGTAATGATGCTTTACAAAGTATTAAGATATTTCCTATTCCCCTAACCCTCATTTTTTCCTGCTAGATGTGTAGGAAGGTCAAGGCTCCTCAGTTGCCCAAGATTTCATCTCATTTTTGGATTTGGAATATATTTTATAAAGAATATATAGAGACACAGATTAAGAATGTGGAGCCAGCGAGGGCCAATGACAACTACTGCAAAGGGCTATAGCTCATGGGTTTCGGAATTGCATGGGGATTATTTCTTCTTTCACGACTGTGGTGCACCTGATACTGGTGAGGCAATTACACCTTTTGGTACAGGATTGAAAAATGAAGACGCAAAAGCTAGTGAAAGTATTTAAGAAATATTTGGGGTGATTTTCTGCTTTCAAAAAGGGGGAGAACATTGTTGGGCATTATTGGCTTTTATGTGACCCTCCCCCCTGCCCCCCGCCTAAGCATCTTTTTCCCTTTGTATGTTATATAGAATTGCTCAAATCATCTTAAACTATAATATCTGAGGCCAAGTTTTTATGTTTTTTTGTTTTTTGTTTTTTGTTTTTTGTTTTTTTACCAGATAAGAGTTTGATTGTTTGATAATTAAATTTGGGCATTTGCTATTGAGGCTGAAATTCAGTTGCAAGGTAGTAGCTGTTGCGGAGATAGAAAAATCATCGATCACATGATGGGTGGCAAGTAATTGCTCTGAACCTCATCTGTAAAGTGGAGATAACACCCATTTTGCAGGAGTACTGTAAAGATTAAGTAATTAATTGTTTGCAATGCATCTAACACAGTGCTTAAAATATATTGGATTCAGCTTATTGAATTTTTTGTTGTTCATGAAAGAAAAGATTCAGTTTAAGTCAGGTAAGAACAGAATAGCAAGTTCAATTTAAGTTAATCTGCGTCTGAAGAAATTAACAGGCACAATTGATGTCCTGTCATCACCTATACTATGTTTTATGACTTCCCACAATTATGTAAAACCTAATTCACAAACCTTGATGTCTATAGGAATATAGATGTTGACATTTTAAATGGGTGACAATAGGCTTCGTTAGTTTTGGCAAGAATCTTGTCTCTTTGAATTAAGAATTAGGAAAACAGAAGAAAGATTTGTCACTTACGGTGGAGACCATAACAGTCGAATTTAATCATATTTGATGCCTTTGCCTCAGTTTCATTATTCAGCAAGAAGGTTCTTCATTTAGTTCCCCAAGAAGTAAATACTCGGTATTGTCTATTTTTCTTGCCAGCACAAAGGATACAGCACCTGAAATAAAAAATTCTTATTTGCAAGTGATTTGTTTGTTTCTTCTTAATTAAAGAGAAGATTCCTGTATTCTTTTTTCATACTCAAAGAAGGGGCTTATATTTTTTTCCCGACAGTGGAATGAGGAAATCCACGTTAACACATGTAGTCATAAATGTATTAGGGAACCCACTCCCAAACTGCTGTATAGCCTACCATAAGTTTTTATTATAGTAACTGGAGTAAAGATTTACTCCCATCATTCCAGGTCATCCAGGTTGGATCTACCAAATGGGCCTTCTTAGTGCTGTAGAGTTTCCTCATTGATGGTGAGAGGTAGTGGAGCCTGGCGCTGTGACTATTGCCCCTTAGACATTAATCAAAGATATTCATCGCCAGTCTCTCACTTTCTGAAATCATGATAATGACATAACTGTCATTGCTTCTTTATTCTGTATTTGAGTTTACGCAATTCCTTTCAAGCAGTATAGCATTCATTCAACAAAATTCACCTGATTCCTAACGTGTTTAACAGAGGTCAAATGACAGTGGGAGGGGCAAATTAAGTTAGAGTAGTAGTAGGGAAAGGCCGCTTTTCAGATGACTATTTTTGCCAACTCTCAAACTATACTTATTACGCTGAACTCTCCTTCAAATGTAGTAATTTGGTAATGCAAGGAGCTAGAGATAACTATAGATTAAAGTGGGTTAGGTTTGTACTGTGTAATACAAATATGAAGTTCGACACATTGCTTTGCACACAGTGGTACCCGATACTGAATGGGTGTCACGTGCTTATGTTTTATGCTAATGTCCAAGAGTACGTGCCCTTCCAGGACATGCGTTCCTACTAGACTGTCAACTCCTTGAGTATAGAGAATGGATTCCATTTTTGTAATCCCAAAGCGTGACACAAAGCCTCAAATGGGAAGTATTTTTTGGTCTTGGTTGAGGGGTATTTGCCAATGGATAAAGTCTACTGGATTAGGCTGTATAGTCACAGCATCCCCCTAGGTCCCTTTAACACCATTACTTGTCCAGTCCACAGAGGCTGGACTGGCTTGGAAGTGAAAATGACTGCCCTAGGAGGCTGGGTCTATCCTCACAGTAACCCTACTGGACCCTTAAAACATCTCAATTGTTCAGAATCCTATGAAGGTAAGACCCTGGGGTTTTTTGTTTTTTGTTTTTGATTCAGACTGTTTAAGACATTCAAAACCTGTTTCAAATTTATGTTTCCATCACTTACTAGCTTTGTACTCTGTACTTACCTTGTAAGATTTGGTAAGCAGTGAATGAGATGAGGTACCTGGCACATCGTAGGTGTTAAGGAAATACTGTTTTCCTTCCCTGTCCACTCTCATTTACTCATAAGGTTACCAAGAAAAGGCTCTAGACACAGAATTGTTTAATCATTTCTTGAAATGATTATTTCTAGGTTTCTAAAATAAAAAAAAAACAAAACATCTAGCTCATAGGTTTGTCGTAAGGATCACTGAGATAATGTGCTTAGCAATGCTGGTACCTAGTAATCACTCAATGTTAGTTCTTATTACCTTACTAAAGTGGCTGTAGACCATCATGGGTCTTTGGATCATCTATGAGGTAGCCTCAGAGACCCAGGTATCCTGAGGGACCACTGAAATGGTGCAATCCTTTTGTTATTGTTTATCCCATGAACCTGAAGGGGCATGACTAGGAATGTGAGGCTAATAACACAGCACATCATTATTATAATATGGCAGATATTTGGGCAGCTGCTGCCTTTTCTGTTGGAAAATTATCCTGTTCACTCCCTGATCTCTTTCACGTTTGTTCTTTGACCTCTCTCTGGCCTTAACTTCTTCTGCCTTGTCCATATTCTAACCCAAACTTTGTCTTTTTTCTACCTTTTATTTTCTACCCTCTTCCTCCCTCCTAGTGAAGTAGGAATGAAGTCAAGAATATGGATGATGCAAATGCTTGGTTATAAAAGATACAGATGACAACAGGATGCCTGGCAATCACGACATCATGGGTATATAGCCGCTTACAAGTAGAGGTAGCTTGTGGGTACTAAGACAGACAGGTTTCTGGTTTAATATTGCTTGACTGGTGAAATCAGTCAATACCCCAGGATTTGACACAATGAGGGATGAAGTGGAAGCCATACTAAGTCAAATGGCCAGATTAAAGAAAATACCAGTTGATTAGACTGACAAACACAGGTGAAAGATTTTTCCCCTTAGAATAGCTTACTTTCTAATCACTAAAGTAACATTTGCTAAAATATACAAAGATATATAAAGTAGAAAATATGTAAAAGTATAAAGATCAAAATAAAAATGATCTATAATCATTTTCTCCCGATGACTCACCATTAAAGTTCTAGATACTTTCTCAATAACTTCTTTTCTAATCTATTGCATCTCTCTATATTATATATATATATTATTGTCTTTTTTCCTAATCTTACATCATTTGTCATTTTCCTTGTTTAAATTATTATGAGGTTTTTAATGGCTTTATAATATTGCATTGACTGATGTACCATAAAGATTTAATTATTCTCATGTTGAATAATTAAATTCATATTGTTTCTAGTTATTCATTGTTAAAAATAACACTACTGTGAACAGGTCAATTTGGGTTGTTGTTTTGTTTTGGTATCGTGGCTGTAATTGTTTGGTTTTGCTTTTTTGCTCTGTGTTGGTATACAAATCTTAATGTATACCTCATCTCTAATTATTTCCATAGAGTGAATTCCTAGAAATGAGATTATTGAGTCAAAGTTCATAAAAATTTGAAATGCATATTATCTAATCACTTTCCAGAAATATTTATCAATTTAAATTACCCTAATAAACTAATTTTTTAAAACACCCTTTGGAGGGGGTTGGGGAGAACATAATTCAAGGTCAAGGCTTCCTTCTTTCCTTCCTTCTCGTTTTTCTTTTCTTTCTTTTCTCTTTTTTCTTTCTTCCTCTTTCTTTTCTTTCTTTCCTCCTTCTTTCTTCATTTCTTTCTATTCTTTCCTTCCTTCCTTCCTTCCTTCCCTCCTTCTCTCTTTCTTTCTTTCCTTTTTTCTTCTTAACTAAGAGTTACTTTGGGGTGAATCATTTTAAGTACTGGGACTTTCTCTTGTGCAGCCCTGGGCTCAATTCCAGTAAATGTCACACAAGAACCTGTTCTCAAAACTATGGAAGTGATATAAGACCCAAAACCTGGAAGTACTAAGAGGAAGAATGATTGAGAAAAGGGTTGGCTAGGTTAGTTCAATGCCTACTGCTACCTGATTCAGAAAATGGAATGCACTCCAGAGCTAGGAGAGTAAGGTAAATTCAGGTTTGGCAAATGGATGAGTTTCTCTTTGTTTCTAAAATTGATATGGAGGAAAAAGAATGGAGGCTTATGAAGATGGCAAGTTAGATTGCTCAGAAGAATAGAATCTTCATCTTTCTCATCCTGCTGCCATCAACAATCCAGTATAAAACTTGTATTGTCAACTGCAGGCATTAGTGTTTTACTGAGGGGAAAAAACACACACGCACACAGTGGGAAAGGGGAAAAGAAATGTAAGGTGTCGTCATTGCCGCTGAGAGAGGTTATACCTGGTTACTCCTACTGATTCTTCAAATCTCAGCTTCTAAGTAACTTCCAAGGTAGGCCTTCCTTGACCCTGATTAGTTTCTATCTTACCCTCCAAAGCAACATATATCTGTTCTTTTTTGGACCTATGTGACATCTTTAATTACCTATTTGGTTCTGTCTTCTCCATTAAACTCTAAACTCCTGAATGACAAAGACTGTGTCTGCTCTATTTACTGCTTTACTGCTAACACCAGCACAGTGTGTGACACGTGGCACACACCTGACACACATTTATCACACTGAATTGCACTGACATATATTCTAATTGTGGCTTTATGAGCAGTAGCCAAAGAGAAAAAGAAAATGAAAACAAAATTCCAAATTAATGTAATTGGCTCCATCACTTGCAATCGGGAAATGGCAAAAGATTGTGTAAGTACTGAGGGGCTGTAGAACAACTAAGTGACTGCCATGAAAAGTCTTTTTTGGACAAAGTGAGCAAGAAAGTTTTGAGGGTGGTGATCTAACATGTTTCTAATGTGTTACAAATAAAAATTATTAGTGAAAAAGGAGTTGCTCAGTTTGGTACCCAAAAGAGGGCAGAGGGGGTATAAAATGAAGAAAGAAAAGGTCATACTCAATACATTGAAAAATGCTTGCCGCATACCAAGTGTAGAGTATACAATCTGTGAATAAGACATGGTCCTTGCCTTAAGGAGTTGACTCTCTTGAAAAGTTGACTCTCTTGTAAGTTGATAATTATAATGCAAGTTGGTGACTGCTTTGACAAAGTGGTGGAGTTAAGAAAACCTGAAGAGAAAGGGATAATCTGGGTCTTAAAGAATTGGATAGTTGAAGGGAGGGCAAAGCTTTTTCTTGCACTGAGAATGGCACTTGGTAAGGCCCATGTCTAGGCCTGGCCTGCCAATTAGATTACCAGAGACAATGGAGGTGTTTAAGTAACAGAATGAAAAGTTCAAATGTGCCTTTTGTTTGTTTTAAAGTGACTAGATCTTTGGGGAGAAAAAAACCACATTCTAGTTAAACATGCCTAGATTCCTGAGCCAGATTCCCTAGGCTTAGATTCAAGCTGTGCTAATTAGTGGCTGTGAGCACTTCTCTGTACATTAGCTTCCTTAGCTGTAAAGACTGGGCTAAAAATAGCAACAGTTTCATCCTGAGTTATGGGGGGGGTGGTGAGGGAAGCTAATATAAAAAGAAAAGCATTTAGAATGCTGTCTGTACCATGTGTTAGCTGTTATCATGATTAGGAAGTATTTCTCCTGGTCATACTCTATAGCAGGGGTCCCTGACTCTTGGGCTGAAGACCTCCACTAGTCTGCCACCTGTTTAGAACCAGGCTGCACAGCAGAAGGTGAGTGGCTGGCAAGCAAGCGAAGCTCATCTGGATTTGCAGCCGCTCCCCAGCGCTAGCATCACCACCTCAGCTCCACCTCAAATCAGTAGGCATCAGATTCTCATAGGAGCACTGTCTCTGGTGCCAAGCTGGGGACCGCTGCTCTACAGTTTATTACTTTTTATAGGTAAGCGACTGTTTTTGTGTTCCATTTCATTGCCTTTGCCTCAGGACCAATTTTTGTTTTTGAATAAGTGGAGCCATGCCAAGATTCAAACATCCTTAAGAGATGGTTATGTAGCATTTAAGTTCAGTTCAGAACGTACAGAAATTCAGAGTTTGTCCTATGCAAGGTAGCACAAATGCTCTTTTTGCCCCAAATTCGGAAGTGGATCTGACTGTAGACATGAAGAAAGTCATTTTCAAAGATTAACCAATTGCCTACTTAATAAGAAAAAAATCTTATAATAATCTCAAGTACAAGGTAATCAAGAAATAATCATCCTGGTGATATGGAAGAGTCAGTGGCTTAGGCCTTCTATAATTTTAGCAATATGGAAACTCACAGATAACAAGCAGTTGATTGAAGAGTTATCTTCAGGAAAATTACTTTCCACACACAAAATTTTCTTGAGCCCTTTTAAATTTGACCTATATTTCAAACAACTAAATTCGTTGATACCAGTGAGGAATGTTGTTGGGGAAAGAACCAAATTTTGGTTTCATGATGGAGACAAACTAAAGCGATTATTGATAATTAAGAAGATTGGAGAACACAGGATTTGGAGACCAGGAATTTAACTTTGGATTTCATCACTTCTAAGCTGTGATTTGGCACAGCCACTTAATTACTTTAAGTTTCAGTTTTGTTATTTTTAAAAACAAGGTCATACAATGTCCATGAAAGTGTTCGGACACATAATTATTTTATTAGCAGATAAAATGTAATATTTGGGGTGAAAAATGATAACAGTTGCCATACTTCCTTAAACTCAGCAAAGTGTCTAGTATGGGATTGCAAGGAAGTTTAGATTTCATGAAGACATGCCATCTCCTCCCCAGAGGGTGACTGGCTTTTGACATGTCCAAGGACACAAAGCTGGTTAGTGGCAGCCAGAATTTAGGTCTCCAGATTCTAGTCACCTGGTCTTCCTACTACATTGTTGTCATCATTCATTCATTACATACATTTGTATGGAAGATAATTAAGTGCAAGGCATTGAGATAGGAGCTATAGGTGATTGTGATTTATCAGACAGAGATCTTTCTCTCAAGAAACACAGGGACCAGTGGGATGATAAGACTCAACCGTAAGTGTATAGTCAGAGACTGGGACAAAAATGTATGAATAAACTATTACGTGATTTCGTGAGTATCAAAGGAGACTTGGTGGAAGGAGTGACAATTCAACTGTGCTCCAAATAGCAGAAAAGATTTGTACATAAGCCATAGTGTTTACAGTAGGCAGTCCAGGTATAAGCAATAGAGTGAATAAAGGTACTGGTCTTAGGTCTCAGTGCATATTAGGGAGGTTTCGATATTTTATAATAAAAGCCATCTACCACTCAGACTCTTGTTTTGCTCTTTAGAATTGTCTTGGACACAATTCATGTTTAAATTCCCCAAGGTCACCTCCTCTCCTCCAGGTGGCCTGGAAGATAAGCCAAGATCAGGAGGCAGGCTGGATAGCTTTGACACATCCTACTCACAACAACAACAAAAAAGCCAGACTCTCCGGGTTGCCCGCACTTTTCTCTTAAAGGTGTACTTTCACTTTAATAAAACTTGTGCTTTCTTGCTTGCTGTTTGTTGATTCTTGAATTCTTTCTCTTGGCTTAAGGCAAGAACCTGGTCACCTGAGCTCCAGGTTCAGGGTCCCTCTTTGGACTCCCACCCTGTCAAGCTTTCCAGCATCTTCTTCCACTTATAAGGACCCTCATGATTACACTGGGCCACTCAGATACTCCAAACGTGATAGACATTTAAACTTTAAATACCAAAAATTTATGAGGACTTATTGAGTGTGTGGGGTCTGGGCAAAGCTACTCTTCGCTGATCTCACTACCTAGCTCTCCAAAGATCTTGAGACACTTCGGCTGTGATCAGGCTGCCCTTGGTTGGCAGCGGCAGTAGCATTAAATCACGTAGCCGCATCAGGAAGAGAAGGGACATCTGTTCCTGTCTTAGTGAGGTCACTCCTCTTAGACAGTGGTACATACCCTGTACAGGTCCCTGGAAGAATAACTTTAGGCGCAGCCTATTTTGCCTGCCAACACCGGTGCAAATATCTGCTAGCTATGTGCCCCAGCAATTAGGGACCTAACCTGGCAGCTGATACTCAGCTTTTAGTTGGAAGGACTGACTCTGTGGAGAACTAACTTGTAGAAAAGTTATACCTCACTAAATTTACAAGCTATTTCTTTCATCTCCCCTTTGCCTGGAACAATAGTGTAATCTATCATTGGTTTGTAGTGTTATTTATCAGCTTATTAAGAAACATCTTATATGCTACTGGCTTGTGAAATATTGCTATGATAAATTATAATTCCCACAGTGAACCTGTGTTACGTATCTGGAAAAAAACAATCTCAATCTCTGAGCATAATTTACCCTGAACAAAACACCCTCATACAATCCTCACATTTTTGACCGTGAGAGACTAGGGCCTAGGCTCATCAGTGTCTTTAGCCTGAGCACAGAAACAAAGTGCACAGCTGCCTGACAACTTTGGGTTACGTAAGGGAACACCTGGCATTTCCTCCTCCTGGCTTCTGGCAAATGCCTGCCTACTCGTTCTTCCAGCTTCCGCTCAAAAGTCACGTCCTCCACACACCAGTAGCATTTTCTACCGCTGACAGACACTAGGCACGAGACAATGATTGTATCCGATTCATCTCCACGTGACCCCTTGGCGTTACGTAGTAAGTGCTCAATTAAAGCTCAAGCAATGAATAGAAACATTCCAACATCCGGCGGGAGAGTCCCGGCAGGGATTCCTCGGAACCAACTCCGCCTCTCTCGGGGTAGGACACCAGCGGCCGGCGCTGCGTCACGTAAACTCACCGTGGTACCCAGAGCACAGCCCCAACCAGCCCCACCTCCTCCGGAGCGGGTCCAAGTCTTCGGAACCGCCCACCGAGTGGCGAGCTCCATCCCCCACAGCCCCACCCCCCACAACGTAAAATCGCCCTAGCGCCTCTCTTGGCGTCACCTCGAGGGCCGCGCCGCCCGCGATTGGTCAAACGTGACATAGCGCCATCTCGGCCTACCGCGCGTGCGCGCCTTCATTGGCTGGTGGCGGGTGTGGGCGGGCCTAAGCGTAGGACGTGCAGGGCGGGGCGGGCTCGCTCCCGGTAGCCACGCCTCCTGGTACCTAGCATGGGCTGAGAGCTCCCAGTTTTGAGGCGCGTGGTGCCCCGAGACTAGTGAAGGGCGCGCGGCGGTTACTCTGGTTACTACGGAAACGCCGCGCAGGCGATGCTGCTGGAGACGCCGTAGGGAGCCGCCGCCACCGCCCTCTGGGGGAGCTCACTGGAGACCTCCGTCCACCGCGGGGAAAAGAGGTCGCGGACCGGAAGGTTCGGAGGCTGGCAAAACGGGATCCGCTGCCAAGGAGAACTTCTCGAGGTAGGGGATGCGCTTCCCTGTCTTTGAGCCGCAGCCTTGAAACCAAGTCCTTCTTTGGAGGGGAGAAGGCAGCTCGGCAGTTTCCCCCTTGACCGTGGTCTGCGCACCTGGCCGTCCCTCCGGGAGAGGAATCTGACTCTGAGCTTGCCCCGGCAGCGCTATCTTAAGAGGAGAGGCGGCATTTGTCGCAGAGCCAAGATATTTCTTTGATTCCCCTCCCCCCACCTCATTCTCTCCTCCGAGGACACCTGATGCTGGTGAGAGAGAACAGTTTTACAGCACGACGAGCCAACATCAGAATTAAAAATATCGCCCGCGACAGCGCCCAGGAAAAACCTATCTAAAAAAAAAGTGAAAGAAATGGATTGCCTGAAAGAGGAAAGTCTAACTGTTGGAACAGGTGATTTTTAAATACTGCTTTCTAAGTCCTGTACAACCTCCTCCCTTTCAGATACTTTTATACTAACTTTTTTTATGATTTTCTAAGTCTGACTTGAATTGTAATCCTGTGACGGTGTTTACGAGAAGTTGGGCCGGTTCCCCGTGTCTCTTTTGGGAACACATTTTGGGGAGAACCTTCGATCACCAAAACCCTACAAGGAAAACAAGATCTCAGCATCAACCGGTGCTACCAAAGGAGGCCTTGAACCATGTGGACTTTTCTTGGCCTTGCCACTTTCACCTATTTTTATAAGAAGAGCGGGGACTTAATCACTTTGGCCAACAAGGAGCTCTTGTTATGCGTGCTGGTCTTTCTTTCGCTGGGCCTGGTACTCTCCTACCGCTGTCGCTACCGAAGCGGGGCCCTTCCAGGACGCCAGCAGAGTGGATCCCAGTTCGCAGTCTTCTTGGATATTCTGTCAGCTTTGCCTTTCATTGGCTTCTTCTGGGCCAAATCCCCCACGGGAACAGAAAATAAGGAGCAGCTCGGCTCTAGGAAGGTAGATTGAATTCAAAGTGGGCAAATGATGAATGTCTTATTTTAAATTTAGGATTGGGGTCATTCAAATGTAACTCTTTCAAGGACAAAAGGCAGCAGCTTAGATACTCTGGTGTTTGGATTCTCATTTGGTTGGGTTTTTAAAAAAGATTTTGACTGTTCTTGACACTCTTAGGAATGATTTGAAAACATTAGCCTTCGCTGAACCATGGCTAAATGAACTTTATTTGATTATGAATAGTGATTTGATTATGAAAGGGGAAATGAAATGTTAGAATTTCATTTTGAAGGAGGACAGTCATTTTCTGTGTTGGGAAAAAAAAAAAACGTCATTTAAATCCCAGGTACAAAGGACGGTATGTGTACCTGGGATGAAAGAAACCTGCTGCTGTTAAGTCCCCTATCTGGAAGTATCAGCTGGCTGGGGAAAGTGACAGAGCAATTTGAAAAACTGGTGGAGTAAAAATGCTCAGCATTTTAAAACCAGGAGCAAAACACCCTCCTCTACCCACATCAGTGGAGCCTGGAGTAAATCAATGCAGTGGTGTCCTGGTCAGGTGAATAATTTGAGTACATGTCTACAGTGCATTCATGTACCCAAAGGCTGGGTCTTCAAATACATGTGAAGCTATTATGATCCTTGCAAAAACAGCAGAGGACAGTGGTATGAGATGCGAGAGGAGAGGCTATGGAGGCCGCAACATTAAGGGGCCTTTTGGCCATGGGTATTTAGAATTTAGACTTTTTCCTAAGTGCACTGGAGGGTTTTAAGCATGGGAGTAACAATATTCGCTTTTTACTTTTTAAAAAGAACATTCTAATTGCTGTTTGGCACATAGATTGTAGGGGGGGACAAGAATGGAAGCAAGGCTATGAGGGAAGAGACTCCAGCAGTAGACCAAGTGAGGGTCGATGGTGACTTGGAGTTAGGGTGAGTGGCCTCCAAAGTAATGTACTCTTTCAGGGTTCCGAGTCAACATCATTTTACTCTGTCCAAAGTACACATTAGCAAGGTTTACAGAAGGGACTTGATAGAAGTTTTGCTCCACCACTTTTGGATGTGAGGCCTTTGGCCAATTGCTTAGTTTCTTTAAGAATCAGTTATCCCTTTTGTTCCGGGAGATGGCAGCAGCCTTGCTTGGTAGTCAGGGAATTAAATGATTGAATGTTTGCAAAATGCCTGATCCCTAACTGTGTAATAAATAGTAGCTATTAGTGTTAGTCTAAAGGTAGGCTCTGTCAGGAGCCTTTTGAGTAGTGCTGCCTAAGTTCACTGTTATGGTAGGTGTGGGCTGGAGTTGTCTGAGATATGTGGACAGATCTTGGGGTGCATTGGGTTGGCAAACAGTCAATATTGGTTCCACTTGTGAAGGTCTCAGGCTTTCTGCCCATTTCTCATAAAGTAGCAAGTTGTTAGACTGAATGGAGTACTAAGTTTCCATTAGTGCTTTGTCTCCTGGCCAGGCTCTGAAAGACTTGATTTCCTCCAGAGTTCCCTTTCCAAGATGGTATGTATGCGTTTCACAGGGAAAACTTCAGAACAAAAACTAATAAAACATGGCTAAGATGACAAAAGCTTATCTTGTTCTCAAAATAATAATTTAAATACAGTCAGTTATTCTGGCCGTTAAGAAATCTGTACTGATAGGAAGAAAGACTATTGTCTTCTCTTGGTGAAGGACGAAAAGATGATTTCTCTAAGAGAAATTATAAAAAATGGAAAGGACAAGTCTATTATGGAAATAAAGGAAGGCTGGGTAAATATTAGAATCACAGAGAATTAAAATTCTAAAGGATTTTAGGATTTATCTCCCATTTTTTTTCTCGAGATCTTTTATTTAAAACCACTTCAAAATGGTATTTAGTCTTAATCATTAAGGTCAGAGAACTCAAGGAAGATGGTTCTTTGCACTTCTGTATCTGAAATGTATTCATATTTGTGAATATACGCGTCCCACCCCTCAAAAAAAATACTGATTATGGCAGTGAATTGCTCATTCCAAAAAACCCAAAACAGTCACTGTTATTCTCAGTGAGCATAAATCTCTCAAAACAGGACTTTTTTCATCTTATGATTAAAGTTACAATTTTTATTGTAAGCCCAATTAGCGATAGGCTTAATGTTTGTCTTTATTCGGAGGACCAACTAGACATCATCGGTCGGGCTCTCGTAGAGTATCAGATTGGAGAAAAGGAAAGGGGTAAATTATAAATGTTTTTATATGTTAAGGACTAACATTATGAACAGGTCAAGTCCCAAGGGACAGAATGAATTATTTTGTTCTTTTGGAATTTTGTTGAGTTAAATGATTCTCAACTAGCAGATGAGAAGCCAGAATTTGATGATCTTTTTGTTATGTAAAAATGATTTTAGATTTAGATTTTCCAGATGATCTACATGGAGAAAATAAAGATGCTGAATAGTTTGCAACATGAAGTCAGAAGTTGTATGGGATTTGCATCTGGTAAATGTTCAGTAGATATTTGAAGAATTGAGTAATTAATGATAGAATTTTCCCTATAGTAAGTCTTTGAAGCCCCTTATACACCCTTTTTATCTTTGGCCTGGTGTGGATTTTGAAATATGTTTGTATCACAGCATTTTCTAAATACCATACTTGGAAAAGGAATATACATTTCATTTTATTGGGATATTATTATACATTTTTATTTATCAACATTTTGATATCATTGGTTTTTATAATTTAGATTTAAAAACGGTGGTTTATTTGGTTCGATAATGTTTAGGGTGTAGTTTTTTTCCAAGATGCGAAAGTCCAGTGTGTCTTTAGCAGTAGTATGATTTAAGGATGACAAATGTGGATACATAATTCACTTTTTTTTTTTAAATAGTGCGAAAAAGGAACCAGTATTTCAGAAACCACCTTAATAGAAGCAGCTGCCTCTACATCGATATCTTCTCAAAATGATCCAGAAGTTATCATTGTGGGATCTGGTGTACTTGGCTCTGCTTTGGCAGCGGTGCTCTCCAGAGATGGAAGAAAGGTGACAGTGATTGAGAGAGAGTTAAAAGAGCCTGACAGGATAGTCGGAGAATTTCTGCAGCCAGGTGGTGTTTGTGTCCTTAAAGACCTTGGTCTTGAAGGTAGGTTCATATTGAGTTTTAGGAGTTATGTGGTATAAACAAGTACTGTTCACTTTAGACTGTCCTGTCACTGGTAAAAAGGTATTCCATTTTATTTTCATCCAACAAAGCTACTTTAAGTGTAATTAAAAAGTATAGCAGGAAACGATTTTAGTTTGATCTTAGCATAGGCATGTGCTAAGTTTTTCTTTCATTAGAAATGAAATTATTTTAATGTACTTTATCTTAATACATTATATTTTAATGTATTTAAACATAGTATGGGACAATACACCTGCTAAAGTCAACTTTTTCACTTAATGTAAACATATTTCTACTACTGTTAACCATTTTTTCATTATAATTGTAAGCCTATGCAAAGCATTTTCTCGATACTTCATAATATACTTTACCTTTCTAACTTAGATTAATACTTAGGTTATTTTCAGTGTTTCTTTATTAGAGATAACACTATAGTGAACCTATTCTTGTGTATAACTTTAAAATTTATTAAAACTTAAAAATTATATCTTTAGGGTGAATTTCTTAGTTGAATTTCCAAGACTAAGATTATTAGATCAAAGGATGCTTACTTCTTTGTGGTTCTTGGTAATTATTGTTTTAGTTACTTTCTAAAATGTTATTAGTTTATAGCCTGACAAATAATATATGAATTTATCAGTTGTATTCAATCTCACCAGCAGTTTTGATGGATTTGGTGTCATACTGTTTTAATTTTATTTTGTTGACTCTTTCTTAAATCCAGTTTTGAACGTTTTCCTTGATTTGTTCAATGTTTCTATATGGTTTAATGTGAATCATCCATATACTTCCTGTCCATTATTATTGGGGTCTTAATATTTTTCTCCACATGGTATCATAGCGTTTTGAAGACAGAGACTCTTTCCATGCCTCCACGTCCTCTTGGTGCCTAGTGTAACTCTGGGCATATCAACAAAATTGATTTACTTTTGAACTGAATTGTTTTGCAGATACAGTGGAAGATATTGGTGCCCAGGTTGTAGATGGCTACATGCTTCATGATCAGGAAAGCAAATCAACTGTTCATATTCCTTTCCCTCTATTAGAAAACAATCAAGTGCAGAGTGGGAGGGCTTTCCATCATGGAAAGTTTATCATGAGTCTCCGGAAAGCAGCCATGGCAGAGCCCAAGTAAGACTACAGCTTCAAATATATGATGTTAAAGAATGAACACATTTAAACGTGGCCTTTGTGCAAATACTATTTTATAAATTTTCATAAGTGTTTGGGTGTGAGCTAGACCATAGGTCTTATACTAAAATAAACCATAAGTTAGAAGAGTGTTAGATCTTTTAAGTACCTTTGTTGAAAACATATAGAGAATTTTTATTGGAATGATATGGAACTATTGAGAATTTTTTTTTTTTGACTAAATTGTGTGATTTTTATGTGGTTGGAATTTAGAAGACATAGTTGTTATAACTAGGGTGTAAGTCCCATGCATGCCCATTTGGGAGATGGGTTTGTGGCTACGAGACTGCCTTTTAAAAGTCAGGACGGAGGCTTTCAAGGGGAAATTCCTGTTACATTCTTATGAAAGACCTAGTCTAACAGGACTGGCTTCTCTTAAGTATTAATTAGTATTTGCCTCTAGTCCTTAAATACTATAATTGAGGAAGTTTTAAATATGAGAACCCTTATGTCATTGGCGTAGGCTTAAGTGTTGACAAAGCAAGTGAAGAAGTGGACTTATCCTTAGGACTGAAAGGATTTGATATTTTTGGACATAGAATAATGTTTATTGTATAAAAATGGAAAAATGCTCCCAAAATATAAAGAAGATTCTAAAAATTACTCATTATCCTTCTGACTAGAAGTAATTACTCTGAATAATTTGGCAGATAAACTTTAATTCTGTTTACCCATCTAAGTATGAATTGGTATGGGTATGTAAAGTTTTTCTGCATGTATTTTTTTAATGAATTAAGATAAAATTTTGTTACATTTAAAAATACTTTTTAAGTCATTAAATTAGTAATATATATTCAATTTTAAGAAATTGGAAAATAGAAACCACACACAATTCTAAAACCTATTAGTGTTTTTGCTTTTTGTCATTCCAGACCCTTTTCTGTATATGTGCGTGCACCTACATGCATGTTCTGTTTATGTGGGTAAACTGGAGATAAGGGATAAGGAACTTATGATTCCTTATCTAAATTGCTCAAGAGTGCTGTAGAATTTATTTGTTTATCTTTTAGTACAAAGTTTATCGAGGGCATTGTGCTGCAGTTACTAGAAGAAGGTGATGCTGTGGTTGGAGTTCAGTACAGGGACAGAGCAACTGGAGACATCAAGGTGAGACATGTCAAATGTTAGCTTTTCCTAAGAGATTTTCCCCTTTCTTTTTCTCCTACTCCTTTAAAAAAGTAGGCTCACCAGATTATTATCCAGCAAATGGACTGAGTTCTTTCTAAGCTCTGTGCTACAGGATAAGATAGATTTCCGACTGTAACACATCGCTCTTTAGAGCACTTCGGAATGCTATAGTTATAACTTTGTAAACAAACACCACTGTATTAACAGTATTAAAAACTGAAATAAATATAAACCCGTGGAGAAGCAGAGGGGAACTAGAAGGTGAAAAAAGGAAGGATTCAACATAAAGAGTTGATTAGGATAAAATAAAGAACTATTTAAATCAGAAAGGCAAATATAAGAGACTCTCTGGGGAAATAGCAGAATACAGTAGTTCCCAATAGCTGGTTGCTCATGTGGTCTAGTCAAAGGCGAATCTGTTGATTCATCTGGGCTGTTCTGTAGGGTCACCACCTCCTAGAAATTGTACTCAAGTGAGGACGAGTGCAAGGTAATGTAAATATGTACATACATCCATGTGTATAAAAATTCTTCTAAGCCCTAACCACTGATTTAAAGCACTTTGTGAAGTTAGCTCTAGAATGAAAGCATCTGATGAGTCCTTTGAATTCGTGATGAGTTTCAGTATTCTATGAGCCATGCTTGCTTTGTAGTTCTTTTCCCTGATTTTTATCAAAATGTAGCTTAATCCCAGATGATTTGGGTGGTTGAGCCTCGAAGGAAGGTGATCTCAGGGACTCAGAGGATGTGCTCCAAAGATTGGTCATGTGTGAACTTAAACCCACGTAACAGCTTTTTCGATAGCATTATCTTCAAATACTCTCTTTAATGTTATGTGCCAGTATATTTAAATCCATTCATGCACATTTTAAAAGGATGGTCCTTTTACTGTGTATTTCTAACCATTTAGCTGAGTATTCTTTATCTTTGTTGTAGGAACTCCGTGCTCCATTGACTGTTGTTGCAGATGGACTTTTTTCCAAGTTCAGGAAAAATCTCATCTCTGATAAAGTTTCTGTTCCATCTCATTTTGTTGGCTTGCTTATGAAGGTACTGTAGGACTAATTGTAGAAAAATAAAAAGCAACTTGAAATTTGGAAATTATTAAAATATTTTATTTTATTTTTTTCTAGAATGCACCACAGTTTAAAGCAAATCATGCTGAACTTGTTTTAGCTAATTCAGGTCCAGTTCTCATCTACCAGATTTCATCTAATGAAACTCGAGTACTTGTTGACATTCGAGGAGAACTGCCAAGAAATTTAAGAGAATACATGACTGAAAAAATTTACCCACAATTACCTGGTAAGAAATAGGATTTCACTCCTATTGTAATCTATAGTTTGAAAGCAAAGCTCACTTAAAAGCCTTTCTATCTCTAGTTCTCACTAAAGCTGTGTCTAAAATAGGCCAGAGATAAGATTGGCAGGTGAAAAATGCATCCAGTCAATCAGATACACTGGAGCTGGATTATTTATTTAATGTAGCACATAGAAAAAAAATCTCCAAATTAAAAAAAAAAAGTTTCAGTATATTTTTTCATATCAATAATTAAAGCAGTTTTCAGAATAATTATTATCGACAAAATTTTAATATTTTTAAAAGTGTAGATAGCGATCTAAGGTCTGAATTCTTGAAATATTTCTTATACTGAATTACTTTTATGCTTGGTTTTGTGGTAATGGTAGCTACCGTTTATTGAATGTTTACCATATAAGAGGTGTTTTATAAACGTAATTTCATTTAATCTATACAACTGCCCTGTGACATAGGCATTATCATTATCTATCCCCATTTTACGGATGAGGGAACCATGATTCAGAGAGGTTACTTTGCTTCTATATTAGTGAGTGGCAGAGCCAAGGCTGAGACCAGGCCCGTCTGGCTCATACCTTCCTGTCCTCAGCACGTGAGAGCTGTAAGGAGCCTGTGAGATCATGTTAGTTTTGAGTTGAACACAAGAAAGTCTTAGTGAGATTTCAGGCATCTTTGTAAAAACATAAACTTTATGTTTTTTTTTCTTTTTTGAATGGGAAGATCTGAATAAGAAAGAAATGTAAAAATTGTTAAGACTAGGTAAAATGGAAACCCTGCTTGCCAGTTATAGTAATGGAAAACTATGCTTGGTGTAAGTACATTTTGTTTAAGTGTTGTTTTTTTCAGGTTATTTTTTTTTAAAGTGAAAGCATTCCGTTTACTAACAGAATATTAACAAATAAAGTGAAATGAAGTTCTACATGGACCAACTTATATTTTTAATGACATTTTCAACATTTTAGTATATTTTCACGCAGTTAAACCATTTTTGAAGCTTTCAAATGGAAAAATGAATTATGCATATTTAGGAAAAGGATAGTCAATTACCCATTTTTTTAGCATTTTTTCTTTTACTGTAGATTGTTTTTTCCAATCCAGAGGTTAATTGGAACAGACTACTCTGAGATACTGGGGGGAAACGATTTCTAGATTTATATTAATACGAGGTTATTGAAATTCTGCTCCTTGCAGGAATAGAATGGTTTCAACATAGGCATTTTGCTCCAGATCTGTATCTCCAGATTACACTGGGAACTGTATGAAAAGAAGGTTAATTTTTTATGCAAGTAGAAGCACAAAACTTTAAGACTGGGAAGTACCTTAGGGATAAGCTAATCCAACCATTTCATTTTATAGATGAAGAAACTAAAGCTTAGAAAGGTAGAGCTCTCTACATGTTATCCTTTTTCTAGTGTACATACCTTCCTGCTATTTGGGAATTGGTAGTAGATTTCATCTGATATTACCAGAATATGGTGATGACAATACATTGTTAAATATGACAGTTGTCATTTAACATTTGGAAGAGAGGTGGTTGGTTTTTTCCCTATCTCATGTGATCCAAATTTCCTTCACTCTTTATCTAGTTTTTTATTCATTCAGACGTATGTCTATTTACATTGGTTTTCTCTTAGATTCCTTCCTTAGCATGGATAACTAGATGCTTAATAAATAATTTTGTCAATAAATAATTAGTTTTTGATTTATCACAAGGGACATATGTAACAACCATAACAGATGTATAGTAGGTATTTGTTTATACTTGATAAGAAAATGTGATAATTGAAAATTGAAATGTAATAAACCATTTCTTCGGTGGGGTGGGATTTATTGCAGATCACTTGAAAGAACCATTCCTAGAAGCCGCTCAGAATTCTCGTTTGAGGTCCATGCCAGCAAGCTTCCTTCCTCCTTCACCAGTAAATAAACGAGGTATTATTTTATTAAACTTACTGTGTAAGGCGTATTCCAAATATTCACATTCAGTATTCCAAATGACATATACATGATTAAATTTATATTGCTGGATTAATGCATTACTAATACCAACATTAGTTTTACAGTGTCTTTAGTTATTAATAATGGGTGTATATAAATCACTGCTAGTCATTGGGGATATAACAGTTAAATATCGTCCTTGATCTAGAGAAGGCAATTTTTTAGTTAGGGATATAAGCATAATTTTGAAACACCTTTGATAAATGCTGTAGTAAAAACCCACTCATGGTACTGCAGATTCACTATGAAGCGGGTGTACAAGAGGGAGGGGAGCTTGTGAACTGGAAAGAGAATAGGGAAGATACTGCTCAGGAAATAAAGCTGGAGTTGGGGCATGGAGAATGAGTAGGGGTTCATTATGTGGACAGTGAGACAGGGACTTCTAAATAGACTGAATGACATCTGCAGTGACCTTGGAAGGCTGAGAAATGGTGACACTTTGAACTCAAGTAGTTTCCTATGGCCAGAGTATAAGATAACATGAGAGTGGTAGAAAGGTAAGATATTTATTTAACATTTAGTTTTAATCCTATAGACAATGAAATTCATTGACAAGGTTTTTTTATAATAGCTTTACAGAGATAACTCACAAATCATACAGTTCACCCATTTAAAGTACACAACTCATTAGTTTTTAGTATACTCAGGTATATGCAACCATCACTACAATCAAGTTGAAAACATTTTTATCACTTTAAAAAGAAACTTGTACCCATTAGCAGCCCCTCATTTTCTCCCAACCCCTAGCCCCAGGCAACCAGTAATCTATTTTTTATCTATAGATTTGCCTCTTGTGAACATTTCTTATACATAGAATCATACAATATGTGAACCTTTGTAACTGGGTCCTTTGAAGTTCATGTTGTAGCATGTATCAGTTCTTTATTTGCCTCATTTGCTATTATAGCCAAATAATATTCCACGTGTGACTATATTACATTTTGATTATCCATTCATCAGTTGATAGACATTTGAGTTGTTCCATTTTTTGATTATTATAAACAATGCTTCTGTGAACATCTGTGTATAAGTTTTTGTGTGGATATCTGTCTTCATTTTTCTTGGGTAGCATAATCTGAGTTCTCTCTTTATAGGTGTTCTGATTTTGGGAGATGCATATAACATAAGGCATCCTCTTACTGGAGGAGGAATGAGTGTCGTTTTTAATGATATAAAAATATGGAGAAAATTGCTAAAGTCTATCCCAGACCTTTATGATGATGCAGCTATTTTGCAGGTGAGGTATTAAATTATTCTTTGATGAGAATGTCTCAAATAGATTTTTTTTGTGAGGCCTACGAGGACTGGAGCTTTGATGGAGAGATCTGTACGTAAGAGCCTGACTCCTACCAATGGTTTTTTAGGCAGTCTTACTCAAGCTTAAAGAACCTGACTTGTAACCTGTCAGTCATAGAATTTCTAAATTTCTGAATTTGAATATTTTGTAACACTGGATTGCATGGACCATTTTGCTTATAGTGATTTTAAATTTAGCTTCAGGGTCACATAACTCATTGCTCGGGAGATTTTTTTTTTTTGGTAAATGATAAGCATAAGGCATAACTACTTGTACATGGACTATAAACATCAGTTGGTGCTTTTTTTTCTCCTTACCATATAGTTTTGTTTTTTTTAGGCCAAAAAATCATTCTATTGGACAAGAAAAAGGTCTCATTCCTTTGTTGTGAATGTTCTTGCTCAGGCTCTTTATGAATTATTTTCAGGAACAGATGGTAAGTATAGATATTTTTAATAAATATTGAATTGCAGATTTTTAGCACAGGAACGGAACTTAATTACAAAAAAGTTAGTGATTAGGCCGGAAATAGAAATGTTTCCTGAGTTTGTTGACTCTCAAGTTGGTAGTCCTTTTTAACTCCATCCTTGAGCAAAATTTTTAGCTTCTAATCATTGTGTATCTGTGTTAGACAAGGCTGTTGTCTTCTCTTAGAAGTGACCTTAAACACAGTGCTTCTATAATGTATCATTATTTTTAATCCCTGTGGTCCAAATCAGATCATGCATATTTCCAAATGCATAAGATTGCGATGACCTTTCTGGTCAGGAGTTAAAAGGCAATGTGATTGTTCATCTTCTTCTTCCCGAACAAGTGTCATTTTCTTCTCATAGCAGCATTTTATAAAATGAATATGACCTTCAGATCACGTTTGCATTTTGTCCCCTGGTAAAATCTGTGCTCATTTGAAATATTCCCATGCTTTTGCTTCTGGGTCGTCTGTATTCAGTGTAGAGAGGTGGTGGTCAGTCTGCATCCTAAGGAAAGCACAGCTCAGCAGCAGCAGCGTTAGACATAGAGTGGAGGTGACTGTGCCGCCTGCAGCTGTGTACAAGTCAGTTCATGGTAGGTTAATGAAACTAGACCTTTAGGTTTTTAAGAATAGCCATAACTCAAATCCCATTACTCCAGATATTTACAAAAACTATTTCTATGACCTGGCTGAAGCCCTAGTGATCTGGTTTGGTGATTTGATTAAAGAGGATGATACAGTACAAACTGCCTTCTGTAGCCTCTATAACCATCGTTTTCACTAAAAGAAAAAACAACTTATGAATTGTGATTTGCCAAATTTTTTTTATGAATTGGCAAGGAAGTTAAAATGGCTGGTTGGGCAAATAAGAAAAAGAACTAAGTTATGAGTTTTCTAAGCTCTTTTTAGTTTTTGAGTTTCTTAAATTAGGAATTGGAATCTGCCAACCAAACAACAAAAACAGTTTCGAAAGATTAGAGGAGGAAGGAGCTTTATTGGAGTACAGATTTACCTATCGCATCGTTTTTTATCTGTAGTAAAAGAACAATCTAAGCATATCTGGAAAGAAAATTGATTCTAAACTATTAAAATAGGTATTGGTTGATTATGTTGTGAGGGGTTAAAGAATTATTTTGAGAAGTGTACAAATCTATGCATTATTATTTTTCACTGTTTACAGCTGTTCTTTTTACTTGATAATTTACTGCTCCAAGGTTTGGGTTGGGCATCTAGACAGGGAATTTGGTTTCCAGAATTGTGATTTTATAACAAAAAGAGTTTATAAACTATTTGACATCATTTAATGAGTTTATCAGTAAAGAGTTTTTTTTCATGTATATCATTAGCACCCTAAGTGTGCAAATATTTCGTTTGAGAGTAACCTTAAAATTTTATCTTAGATTCTCTACAGCAACTAAGAAGAGCCTGTTTTCTGTATTTCAAACTTGGCGGAGTGTGTGTTGCTGGTCCTGTTGGGCTGCTTTCTATGTAAGTTGTTTTGACGACGCAAAGGAAACAGATTGTACAGATATTTTTTAGAATTGTTCAGTTTATGAATTACTGCCAATCTTTCTTTCTTATATATTTTGTCATTTTATTATCCATTAGTCTCCAAATAGGAAGGGAGCCCAGAGAAATGGAAAAAGGCAACATTTAGTCCTGTGTTTTCCTTCTGGGAAATAGTGTTGATTAGAAGTTGGTTATAGATGAGGCTAAAACCCTTGATTAAAATAGAAGCTAATTTTTTTGCCTTTGTGTTTCTCCATATGATCTGATCTTTGGGAGCCATGGATGGATGAGAAATTTATATTTAAAAATGAATGTGATCGGGGACTCAGGAAACTCAGTAATAATTTTGACGGTACAAACGTTAAGTCTTCTCATCCATCTGAATGTCAGTACTGTACTGTTTGGAAAAACCTAGACTCCAATAGACTGGGCCATTTGGGGACTTCGTACTGGGTCTCGAGATCCGTGAAAGAAAACAGCTCAGAACCTACAACTGGTGTAAACTACACTAAGAGGAGTTACCTGCTAGCTGCTTGTAAAAATATTTTCTAAAAATTTGTTCTGACATCAAACTTAGCAGGTAGACACAAGCTTATAAAATCCTCCAAAACGGAGAATATGTTTAGCTTATAGATGATATATAATTAAACTTTTTATAGTAAATTTGAATTACTGGGTCTTACCTGTTTTTTTTTTTTTCTATTACAGACTGTCTCCTAACCCTGTGACTTTAATTAGACACTTTTTTGCTGTTGCAATCTATGCCACGTATTTTTGCTTTAAATCGGAACCTTGGATTACGAAACCCCGAGCCATTGTCAGTAGTGGTGTTGTATTGTACAAAGCATGTTCTGTGCTATTTCCCCTAATTTACTCAGAAATAAAGTACTTTGTTCATTCAGCTTAAAGGGGAACCACTTGTGAATGAATATTCGGAAGTCACCAAGTCCTTAGACACTGCTGGAAGATTTACACAGCATAGTACTGTACCAGTCCTAAAGCAGAAACTCTTGGACCAAGATTGGGAATAATCTGTTTCTGAAATAATTTGTATATAAACATGTAAATATATACTTTAACTTGCGATTTAAAATGAAGAGTCAAATAAGATAGAATATTTAAAAGAAATGTTGTTACCATAGAATAGTGCCAATACTGAGAACAGTTTTTCTTTTGAAGTTGATATTCGGGGTTAGTTATTGTGGGACACAAATAAAATGGCAACTGAACCCTCATGTCTTCCTGTTTCTTGTCGTGGACTTCCTCACACAGCTTCGTGACAACGGAAAGGAAAACCACAGTGGGAGGTGGAATGCAGGGACGCTTGTCTGTTAAATGACTCCGAAGCTCGGAAAGTTGCCTTAATGTCTCTGGACCTCATTTTCCTCATCCATCCAGTGAGGCATTTTGATAAAGTTCTTTTCTGAGTTCTCTGAAAATATCACTTTCTTACAGGCAGCAACCAAGGGCTGGCAAATTCTACCGTGTAACGTTAACAAGCCAGTCTAGGATTATTTCAAGAGACAGTGTGAATGAACAAGTAAGCATTTGTAATACCTGGCATAATGCCTTAAAATCAATTAGATCTTACTGAGTTTACAGTTTATTTGAAGAAATTATAGACATTCAGAAGGGACTCATGAGACTTCAGTAAATCCCCAAATATCACTAAACTGCTACCCCTGAAATCAGAACAGTAAAATATAACCTGAACTATTAATGACTTCAGAGTCTAATTAAGGTTAAATGACTTGTAAAGCTTTTATAATAAAAATTTCTCCTTTTTAAGTTTTTAGTCGAAAAAATTTTTCACTGGCTGAATCACTAGTCCAGTCAGTTGCATATATCTATCACTTTGCCTTGTGTTAAAGCGGAAGGTCTGGTGGACAATTTCATTCTCTTGGTTCATGAGATATCCTCTCATTTATCCCCAAGTTCTATTTTCTGTTTAAAAACTCACTTTCTTATTAGATCTGGCCTGTTGAGCAGCCGGCTTGCTTTGGGAGGCCATTTTCCCAGAGAACTCATTTCATACAGTTACTGTCAATTACAAATGGAAAACACATTTTTGAGATGTGGAGGTTGGATGGCTACTGGGCTTACTAGCTGCTTCCCATACACCAGCCTCACAGTGGGTGACACAGCTCCTTACTTGCCAGGCAACAACTGGCTTCAAAATCTGCCTCTCAGGTGGGGCTGTGAGGCTCCTGCTCCCCTCTGCTGACTAGATGCCTTTTAAAACCTTTTCTACTATGGTGGTGAAAAAATCAAAACCTGTAAGGTCACCTTTTTCTGTTAGTATTTTAGAATTTGAGGCATTCTGACAAAAGAAATAACTGGTCATAAAATCAGAAGATAAAGGAGCTTAAGAAATCATGGGGCGCTGGTTTCACCGCTGATGTCAGTAGGCTGCTTTGGGACAAAGTTTAGCTGGTGGCAGAACCAGGACTCAGCAGGACTGAGACTGTGCCTCCTGGTAACAAAGCAACGCTTCTTTGCCTACAATTTGCTAAATGACTTAAGCACATTTTTTTTTTTTTTTAACTTGTTTTTCTCCTCTCCAGAGGAGGACATAGCTATAAAGTCAGGGTCAGGGCTAAAACATCTTTATTGATCTTTTCCGGCTGCCACAATAGGATGGCAGTGCCCTTTTTAGGGTAATTTTTATGCAGAAGTGACAGGATTTGGGGAGGGGGAGTTAAAACCTAATGATAAAGCCGTTACCAAAAAGTTATGTGGAGGAAGGCACTCAGCAGCAGCATGGTGCAGGGACTGGGGAGGGGGCAGGCTTGGGTTGCTGAGGAAGGAAGGAAAAGGTGGCAAGCGCAGCTGGAGTTAGGGAGTCCCACAGAAAGGATGATGGGGACCCCTGAGATCGGAGGAGGAGGAGGATGGTGAACCTCAGACACCAAGAAACTTCCGTGGTCTGTGCTGTCACTACATTTGCTACCAGTCTGGCTATCAGCATGTGCCTGCCAGCCTGTAGTGGGTGTGTCCACAGAACCTACCAGATTCATCTCTTACCTTCCAGACAAGGTTTTTTGCAGTGAATACACACACATTTCTCGAACCATAAGCAGAAGTACAACTTTGGGTACTGGCAATTACTATTTTACTGAAAATCTGGAGTTACACAAATAGTTCTTTAGAGCACAAAAGTAAATGGATTTATACTTAATTACATTCAGCATTTATAAGAGGCGGTACAAAATGTGTTCTGCTTCTACATGATAAAACCGCTGAAATATATAATACCATGATTTAAACATTAATTTTGTGATCTAGTTCCATGAGATATGCATCTTACTCAAAATGCCTGATGTTTCCTACAACAAAGGAAAAAAACATGCAGTTACATGAGCAGTTGAGTTTCATCTCTCAATTCATTTTAGTGATGGTGGGAAGACCTAAGGACGATACTTTTGTTTAACGAAGTAGAAAAAAAAAATTACAGGATGGTTCTGAACTCATCAAAAATGAAATTAGGCACGTGTGCTTCAGCAACCTGAAAAAAAACAAAGGAGTTAAATTATTCATACTGCTGTCATTCAGAACAAGTCCAAGATTTTCCACATGAAAACTAAAGAAAGGAAGATAAATCCTTCGGAGCAAGGTGCATCACTGGGAAGCGCCGGACTCAAGGGGTGGCCCCTCCTTGAGACCACTGCCTCTGTTCCTGGTGTTCCAGAACCACCCTGGTATCTAATTTCTTTCAACTGCTAATGTCTGAGGGGTGCTGCCCAGGCCTCCCTCCCCCGCCTCCCCCAAAGGTGAGCTCCTTGGCTCTTAAAGGCACTTCGATCTGCTAGGAAGTACTAAGTGTTAATGTCTCGGAAAAACATCTGGCAAGTGACCAAGCTGTTATATCGAGCCGGAGCGGGAGGAGGAGGAGGAAGGCCCAACAGGCTCCCGTTTTTAGCTGTTCTTAAGGGAAGCCCTAATGGTAGTGGAATGTGGTACTAGGTACTCTCCAGGTGCTGGGAACTGGTATTTTTTAAACGCAGTGTTTAACTTTTTTCTGATTATAAAAGTATCATCTGCTAATTCGAGGAAATTTAGCAAATGCAGGAGTTTTAAAAATTCTCAATCAGAGAAAACTAAAACTTAATTATTTATATTGTATTGAATTCCTCCAGGTTACGCACACACATCCATACATAGTCACACTCAAAATCAGGATCATATACTCTTGAGTCCTTTACCTCTGTTAAATCTTATATTATGAACATCCTTGCATACATATCTTGGTGAACTTTTGTACATATATCCAGCAGGTAAATTCTTAGTAATGGAATTGCTGGGATTAGGTAATAAAATTACAAAACTTTTTTTGATTAGATAAAGCCAAATTTCTCTCCCCAAAGGATATGCCAACTTCACCCCCGTCACCGGGACTGAGAAGTCCTTTCTTTAAACCTTTCTAAGCACTAGGATCTCAACATTTTACTTTTTACCTACCTGATGGGTGGAAACTAATTTTATTGTTATTTTGATTTGTGTCCCTTGAATAGAAGGTTGAGAATCTTTACAACTGTATATTGGCCATTTGTATTTCTCTTCTGGAAAACTTCCTGTTAATATCCTTTGCGCATTTTTTTTCTATTGGGATTGGGTCAGTTATCTTTTTCTTATTGGTGTAAACAACACACTATAAATCAAGGATACTGGTCCTCGGTTAATACTTTGTCCACTTTTAAATTGAGACATTTGACGAAATTATTAAACTACACTCAGCATTTATAAGAGATCAAATCTCTCCACCTTTTCTTTTTTGGTTTCCTATGGTGTTTTACATAGGAAGTTCTCAGAGCTGGTACATTAATTTTAGTCAAATATCTGCTAATTTGTTTTATTTTTCAAGTTAATCTATCTGTAATTTATTTCAATACATGGGAGATGTGAAAAGATTAACTTGCTTTTTTTTTTAAACTATATAATGAACTAAATGTCCCAGCACTATTGACTAATACACCCTTTCTCTCCTAATTTGAGATGCTGCTTTTCCTTACGTATAATTGTTTCTAGGCTACATATGCTAATCTATTTTTTTTAATCCTAGTCTATTGATCCATCTATTGAGTCTGATACCAGTACTACACTATTTTGATTTTTGTTGTTTTATAATATATTTTAATATTTGTTTTTTTCACAAAAAATCCTATTTTAGCCCAAGTCCTTTAACATTTTTAAGAATGTTTTTTTCAAGTTAAAAAAATTATCTGAGATCTTAATCATAATTGCCGTAAACTTATAAACTGGAAAGAACTGATATCTCTATATCTTGAGTCTCCTCACTCAGAAACATGGACTTCCAAATTTTATATTTTAAAATTTTATAGGTTTTTCCTGAATTGTTCCTTCATATTTCTTGAAGAGGTTATTCTCAGCTATATTATTTCCTTGTTAATTATGTAAATAGGATCTTTTTCACATTTTATTAGAGTATTTATTTTACACATTAATTCTGTAATCGGCTTTTCTCAATTGTTTTTCACATGGTTCTACTGGATATTCAAGGAAGACAATCACCTCCTCAATAAACATAAATTTGTATTCTCTCCATTATTCATATTTTTTGTTTCATTTCTTATTTTATTTTCTTGCACCTGCACAACAAAAGTAGCAGCTAGAGTCGCATCACTGTCATAGTCCTGATTTTAAAGAGAATGCCACTGGTGTTTGCTTCATTATTAAGTATGACGTTACTAGTTAATGACTAAACCATCTTTGTCTTTAGCTATAAAAAAGTAACCTACAAATTTTAAAAAATCAGAATGACTTCCTTTCAGCATTTATTGAAAGTCTTCTCTTTTTAAATATCAAGCTCTCCACTTTTGAGCTAAAACTTCCCACAGCAGAATTACTAGTAAGAAAGAAAAAGGAAAGAATTTCTTAAAAGGTAAAAAATAGTCTGTCATTTTAGGAAACAGCAATCAAATATAACTTCAGCAGTGGCATAAACTTAACCAGCTTATGGTGCAGGGGAAAGAACCAACTCCACTTGCCTATTTCTCTACCCTGGCCCCTTAAGGAACTCTCTCCTGGACTGCCCGTCTTAACTCCTGAACTGGGCGAGTGGCTGATGGTGGGGAGGGCATGGCAGAGAGTGAGAGGAGTAAGTCGTATTAAACTCTGTCTTCTTGCAAAACCCTTCATGGCGGAGAAGAGAGGACATCTTAGAGCTGTGGGCAGAACGAGGGGAGAGGCATCCACTGTGAATGAGCCACTGGACCTCACCCCTACTGAGTCCAGGGCCACTCTTAATACCATCTTTTTACGAAAAGGGCAGTAACATTGTTCTCTATCACCTACCCTCCTGGGCAACTTTGTGTACCGAACGTAATCCTCCAGGAACAGAAGGGCACCCACGACGTCCGCAGGCATTTCAGGGATCTTCTGGCTGTCATAGAGAACAGTGTACACCAGTGAATGTTCTGCACATAGTAGACACCGAAAGACTCAATAAACAAATGACAAAATGAAGTCGAAGAAAAAACAAATCTCTTGATTCGTATCAAGTCATCCTGCTCACATATCTTCAGAACGTAACCTAGAGGATGAAATCTAAACCTCCGTGGTTTACACAGACCTTCCAATATGGCCCCTGCTGTCTGTCTAGACCAATTTCTCTCTGTACCCACTGTCGGCACTTCATTTTTCAAAGACTGGCAGGTTCCTGAACAAGCCACATTTTCCCGCGCCCTCCAGTCTCCATAGCTATATTTGCTCTGCATGCATATTTGAAAGTAAACTTCTAGTCCCAGCTTGGGCGCTTCCTCCTACATGAAGTCCTCCCTGAAACCTATGGGCAGACGGCTTTTTCTTATGCTCTCAGTATACTTAGTATCTTCCTCCAAGCCTCTTAAATTTTCAGTCGTTTTTGTGCTGGTCTCCTTGAGGGCCTGGGTCATGTCTTCATTGTTCTGTCTCCTGCATCCTGGATTGCACCTGGACCATTACTATATATTTGAAGGTGTCAAATACATAATAGCATCTTATAATTTTCCATATGGAGCTGACTCATGTTTTCATTCATACAGCTATATTGCCAACCACTCTCTAGAGTTGAGAATGCAGGAAACTATCTGATAGTCTTCTTAAAGAGCTTGCATTCCTTCGTTTTCATCAAAAAGAGTTTTTAGAGGTTAAAACTATTTCCAATTTATGTACAGATTGGCATTTTATAATTAAGAAAGAATTTTATGGTACTGGATTACTGATGTATTTCTCTGAAGATTTTTTTCCTTTTGAAAAGGTTTAAGGGTGATGGCACCCGGAAAAGTTCTCACTGCTCTCAACCTTTCGGTGTTTGGCTAGGGCTTTCTTTACATTTGCTCTGCTTGGGGTGAGGGAAGGGAAGGCGTCCACATGCATTTTGGGTTCCTACGTCACTTCACTTTGCCAAATCAGAAATCCCGAGCTGCAGCTCGACTCCCGCATCCTGATGACCTCTCAGGGCTACCGGTAACGCGCTGGCGCAGAGCCACGCTTCAGCCTTTCCAGTCATGAGAGAAGAAACAGAGGAGGAAGGGCCTGCTGACTCTTGACAGCTGGGGAACTAAGGTTGGGGGTGCCCCCGAGGGGCGGTGACTGGAAATGACCGCTCTCGGACCAGCTGGACTGGAATCCTTGGCCTTCTCTCCCCGTGGCCCTGCGCCAGATGAACGAGGTTTTTGGTGCTAACTGCCTTCCTTTGCAATTGAGCTCATTTTATGATGGTTACAATTTCATTTGTGAAACTTCCTCATCCTTCTGAGCTCTCTTCTATTTTTCAATTGTTTAAAAAAATCTGTTCTTTGAAGCTAGGTTGACCAAAGGTCCTAGAAAAACACCCAGTGTTTGTTGTCCAGTATACTAAGATGAAGATGAACTGGCCCGATGGAGGCTTATGGGGAAAAGATGTCAGGATTTGAAAAGAGTGCACAATCACTGTGAGCCACTGCTATACAATGGAGGTAAGGAACTGAGTACTCCAATTTCAGCCGCGTTGTGCTCCACAGAGGACCCAGGATGAAGGGGCGTAACCTCCCCCCACCACCCCACCACCAAGGCTAGCGCTGTATTTGGAATCCAGGTCCAGGTTTGGGAAATCACATTTTAAGATGGCCCATAACAAACTGGCCCACCGCCATGGTGAGCGGCCTCTGAACCACAGCACATCAGGAGCAGGTGGAAGGGGCTGACCCAAAGCAAGAGAAGACCTGAGGCAGGAGCCGACATTAACAATGTGAAGTGACGCTGCAAAGGAAGGAGACTACACTTATTCTGTTCCATTTCAAAGGGTAGAAGAAGGCACGATGGGTGACATTCCCAGAGGGATGGGATGAAGTCCGCATTCACTGCGAGCAGCAACTTCCCAGCGATGAGAACCACTCTGCCTACGTGCTGCATTGTCCTGAGAGGTAATGAGTGCCTCACGATGGGAGTGTCCCAGCAGAGACTGGATGACAACCTGCCACAGACACCCAGAGCTGATTCACGCCCCAGGCGGGAAGTAAATGAAATGGCCTCTGAAATCACGTCTGATCAGTAGTGCTTTGTGAGGACAGGGAAGATCACCATCATTAATTCATCTTTAAGTTACACTGATAAAAGTAACCGAGTGGTAATCGTCCAGATTTTGAATGTGCAACATGACAGCATTTAGTTAGCTGGGCTGGCCCTGTGTAGGGTAAGAGTAGAGGCTTGGACCCAGCAGCTCATGCAAATAACTTATATTTTCTATCCAGAAAAGCCATGTTTGAGAGAAAAAAAGAATGAAAAGTTTATGAGCTTTGTATCCAAGAGTAACTTCAGTGTGACTTGTTCCATTTCATACAGGGACTCGGAACTCTGACACACGTGCTCCTGGCCTCCCAGTGTGGCTGCCCCCTGGCCGTGGCTGCCCCCTGGCCGTGGCTGCCCCCTGGCCGTGGCCCCAGCCAGAGCACCGCGCTCGCTGAGGCTTGGGAGCGACGCCCCAGCTGGCAGATGGATAGGCCTCCACCTTCTCCCCGACGCTGGCTGCTAATCGTGGTCTCACTCATGCATGGAAAACCACCGTGAGTGTGTGTGGGGCAGTGTGCCTGAGGGGAGAGCACCTGAATTTCTTCGAACCAGGTGCTGTGCGCTGACTTGCTCTGCAGAGCAGGGTCAGCAGCCAATGTGCGCCTCTGCCAGGGAGGTAAGAAGAGGAACTTGACATGCAGGGTCCACAGCCCACTCTGTAACAGCAATTCCACGTATTCCCGATCGTCCTTCTGTACCTCGTACACTGCTCCACTGTGGAGCGGATGAACTGGCCGATCAGCGCCAGGAACTGCTCCGTGTACCGGGCGTGAAACTGCTTCAGCAGGGTGAGCAGTCCCAGGACGAGCGGTGGCCAATCCACAGGGTCGGCAGGCTTCCGGCAGACCATTCCTGCAAGGGATGAAAAACGGCCAATTGCAGCACTGAGTGAAGTGCCTGCCTTTGGCCATGCTCATTCAGTATCAATGTTCATGGATGTCAGCATGACTAGGGCCCACGTCATCACTATTTGGAGGGGATGACAACTCTGGACTGCATTCCGAATTAGGCCCGGGATTGATGGAAGCTTCTAGTGGTCTGAAGGAGTAATACGATAAAATGATCGCTAAGTTTTATAATTACCATCACTGTTTCTTTGGGATTATACAATTAATGAATGCTATTGTAGAAAAATTTAAAAGTATCAATAAATGCAAATGAGAAAATAAAAATGACACAGAATTGACTTCTGTTAATGGCAGCATGCATATTAGATAACATGAACTACTCTCCTAAATGAAAACAATTAAAATGCTGGATGAAATATTACTAAGTAGTTTTAAACACGATGTTGCATGTTATACAAGAAAAGAATCTGCAGAAGTCGAGACAGTGGAAGAAGGAAATTTGTGAAGTGAGTGAGTGCCAAAGCTGAACTTTTCACTGAGGATTTCTGCCTAAATCTGGACCCTGACCTTTTGCCTGGATGGCTGTGCAGTGAACAGGAGATAGAGCTTAGGGTCTTTGGGGGGAAACACAATGTTGAAAAAGAACAAAGTTGGAAGCTTATATCGCCTGATTTCAAGAATTATTATAAAGTTACAGTAATCAATCAAGACAGTATTGCCATAAGGGTAGATAAATAGATTAATGAACAGAAAAGAAAATCCAGAAACAGTCCCATCCTTATATGATCAATTGAATTTCCACAAAAATCCAAACAACTTAATGGAGTGAGAGAAATCTTTTCAATAAATAGTGCTGAAATTGGATATCCTTAATGGGGAAAATGACCTTTGACTCTCACTTCATACTGTGGATAGAAAGTAATTTGAAATGGACCACAGACCTCAATGGAAAAGCTAAAACTAAAAATCTTCTAGACCAAAACATAACAGAATATCTTTGTGACCTTGGGGTAGGCAAAGAGCTCTTAGGACACAGAAAGGACTAATTATAAAGGGAAAAAAAGATAAATTGAACATCATCAGCATTAAAAACTTCTGCTCATTAGAGTCAACAGTTAAGAAAACGAATACATAAGCCACGGTTTGTGAGAAAAACTTCGGGATACATCTAACAAAGGATTCATATTCACAACATATAAATAACTCCTACAACTCAGTGATAAGAGAGCAATCAACTCAATTTAAAAACAAGCAAGAGACTTGAACAGCCACTTAACAAAGAAAGATATAAAATGGCCAAAAAGCACATGAAAAAGTGCTCAACATCATTAATCATCAGGGAAAGGCAAATTAAAACTACAACGGGATACCATAATACACATAACCATTAGAATGGTTAAAATTCATAGGGCCGACATTGCCAAATGCTGGTGGGTGGAAATCTCTCACTTCAATCAGACATTACTTAATGCCCGCTGTATAAGACACAAGCAGTACTCAGAAGATGGAGTCCTTTCCAGACAGAAGCAAAGGTGATGTTTAGAACAAAAGCATCCTCTATGCACGAAGCCCCAAAGAGACCTTTCTTAAAAGACAGACCAAGGCAGGCATGTGTTCTTAGATCAGTCTTGAGAACAATGCTCACAAGGTTATATAAATGTTTTTAGGGTATACAAACATGCTGAAGTTCCTTCCTCAGTCCTATTTTTTTTTTAAATTTAATTCCCAAATTAACATATCAGTCTAATTCATGAAAAAAACTGCAGTCGGGTGTAGATACATTTCTAGGACACTTAAAGGTTTTGTTTGGTTTGTTTAAAGATCTGAAAATTCCATGGAATAGTGACATGCTTCCCATAAGCAGTTGTACAATGAAGGTGCCTGACCTCAAACAACATACCATGAAGGAAATGTTACCTAAGAATGAGACCAGTGAACAAATAGTCTTTAATGAAAACAAGATATGTTTATGTATGGACAGTTCATTGTTAAAAAGGATCATATATTCTTATTTAGCAATAACGCAGGGACAAGAGAGGGGGAACATGAATCTCTGAATCTTACGATGAACGCTAAATTCATCTTGGGATGGTTCTTGACATTGATTTTGACCAATAGCCAGGAAAGGATTTAGAATCAGTTGAGCACTTGCTCTGTGCTAGGTACTGTGTTAAGTATTTAAAAAATCTGACTGGCTTGAGAGGTGAAGTAACTTGGCCACAGTTACGTAAGTGATAGGCGGTGAAACCACAATGAAAACGTTTGTTTGTTCCTTCCCTCCTACGGCAAGTATTTACTGGGAGCATGATGCTCTGCATTCTGTGGCAGAACCAGGACTGTGCAGGAGGTGCGTCTGAAATCAAGAAATATTTTTGAATGATATACTAAAAACCTTCAAGAGACTCCACATCCTTACCCTAAAAAAAGCTAATAAAACAGGAAGGGAAATACTTCAATCCCTGAGTGAAAAACAATGTGGGCATATTCACTGAAAAGCTCTTACAAATACTTAAAGTAAATTAAACTCTACAGTGATTTGAAAAAACTGCTTGGATACAAAGTTTGAAGACAGAGGAAGTACTTGGGAATCTAATAGAATTGTGATTATAAAAAGGTTCAGGATAAAGTGATCAATGGCAAAAAAAAAATTAGGGATATATTCCTGACAAGACAAATCTACTGAAAGCCTTTGGTATCTACTTTCGTTTAGAATGTTTTCACAGGTAATCACACATATCTTAAAGTACTAAATATTCATGTTTTAGTCTTCCCTCCTAACTATTTGTTATTCTTCACACTGCAGTTCTAGATACACAGTAGGAACATGACACTTGTTGAAAGAATAGGATGTTAACCAAAAGAATTTTCTTTCACACCACAATCAGCTGCCTAAACATTAAAGAAATCAGTTGGATGATTAACCATTGGAAATTAAAAGCGGACTACAGTATAAATCTACTGTCTACATTTTATGATGGGGCATCTTATTCGGAGGCCCAAAGACGTGGACTTTATAAACATGCGCTTAACTGAGAAAAGATCTCATATGTGACATAGCATTCTATAAAAAGAGCTGTTTGGTTAGATATTAATCTATTGTTTTTGTTACTTATTGCAAAGAATAAATGTTATACAGTACCTAGGTTTTTGTTGTACTGAAGTTTTGGCAACTGGGCGATCAAAAATAGAAAGTTGACAATTGGGAAGTAGGGTAAGCGCTTTGTTGTTATGTATATCTGGAAAGAGAAAGGTAAAAGAATGGGTGGTTTCTTCACATTGCACAATACTGCAGAACAGATTTTCAAATGGAGAGCTCCCATTTTATCTTAATTATCTTTTCGTACTATCTACAACTAGGATGGTTCCATTAATTTGCTACCTTTAGAGTTTTATCGAACACCACCAATTTCCTCCCTCACCCCCAATATAAATACCTCTATAACAATTAGCCCTTCTAGGAAGGGAACAATTTTGCTTAGAGATTAGTAGTTACTTGGTCCCCCTTCCACACAATCCTCTGGTGTCATTAAGGAGGGAAGAAAGGGTGATGAGCCAGAATGGAATGGAAAGCAAAATATAGTAGTCGAGGCAAAACTTGGAGGGAAGAGCAGATGGAGGGAGGCTGGGAAGGAGGGAAAGAGAAAAAGGTGGAAAGAAAGGAAGAGAGCTCCACACAGCAGCAAGGAGCAGTACATAATAGAAACCAAGCAGGTGTCTCCTTTGTCATTTGCTTTCTCTTGGGCAATGGCACAGAGCAGTCTCTCTCCCAGTTCACAGGGGCAGAAAGTAGGGCAAACCCAGCCGCCTCTCCTCCTGGCCAGGCTGGGAGGCAGGCTAGCATTCTGGCTGGAAGCAGGCTCT
>NW_024354502.1:2905175-3078223 GCF_902729225.1 Pteropus medius | reverse complement strand
ACACACGTGCTCCTGGCCTCCCAGTGTGGCTGCCCCCTGGCCGTGGCTGCCCCCTGGCCGTGGCCCCAGCCAGAGCACCCCGCTCGCTGAGGCTTGGGAGCGACGCCCCAGCTGGCAGATGGATAGGCCTCCACCTTCTCCCCGACGCTGGCTGCTAATCGTGGTCTCACTCATGCATGGAAAACCACCGTGAGTGTGTGTGGGGCAGTGTGCCTGAGGGGAGAGCACCTGAATTTCTTCGAACCAGGTGCTGTGCGCTGACTTGCTCTGCAGAGCAGGGTCAGCAGCCAATGTGCGCCTCTGCCAGGGAGGTAAGAAGAGGAACTTGACATGCAGGGTCCACAGCCCACTCTGTAACAGCAATTCCACGTATTCCCGATCGTCCTTCTGTACCTCGTACACTGCTCCACTGTGGAGCGGATGAACTGGCCGATCAGCGCCAGGAACTGCTCCGTGTACCGGGCGTGAAACTGCTTCAGCAGGGTGAGCAGTCCCAGGACGAGCGGTGGCCAATCCACAGGGTCGGCAGGCTTCCGGCAGACCATTCCTGCAAGGGATGAAAAACGGCCAATTGCAGCACTGAGTGAAGTGCCTGCCTTTGGCCATGCTCATTCAGTATCAATGTTCATGGATGTCAGCATGACTAGGGCCCACGTCATCACTATTTGGAGGGGATGACAACTCTGGACTGCATTCCGAATTAGGCCCGGGATTGATGGAAGCTTCTAGTGGTCTGAAGGAGTAATACGATAAAATGATCGCTAAGTTTTATAATTACCATCACTGTTTCTTTGGGATTATACAATTAATGAATGCTATTGTAGAAAAATTTAAAAGTATCAATAAATGCAAATGAGAAAATAAAAATGACACAGAATTGACTTCTGTTAATGGCAGCATGCATATTAGATAACATGAACTACTCTCCTAAATGAAAACAATTAAAATGCTGGATGAAATATTACTAAGTAGTTTTAAACACGATGTTGCATGTTATACAAGAAAAGAATCTGCAGAAGTCGAGACAGTGGAAGAAGGAAATTTGTGAAGTGAGTGAGTGCCAAAGCTGAACTTTTCACTGAGGATTTCTGCCTAAATCTGGACCCTGACCTTTTGCCTGGATGGCTGTGCAGTGAACAGGAGATAGAGCTTAGGGTCTTTGGGGGGAAACACAATGTTGAAAAAGAACAAAGTTGGAAGCTTATATCGCCTGATTTCAAGAATTATTATAAAGTTACAGTAATCAATCAAGACAGTATTGCCATAAGGGTAGATAAATAGATTAATGAACAGAAAAGAAAATCCAGAAACAGTCCCATCCTTATATGATCAATTGAATTTCCACAAAAATCCAAACAACTTAATAGAGTGAGAGAAATCTTTTCAATAAATAGTGCTGAAATTGGATATCCTTAATGGGGAAAATGACCTTTGACTCTCACTTCATACTGTGGATAGAAAGTAATTTGAAATGGACCACAGACCTCAATGGAAAAGCTAAAACTAAAAACCTTCTAGACCAAAACATAACAGAATATCTTTGTGACCTTGGGGTAGGCAAAGAGCTCTTAGGACACAGAAAGGACTAATTATAAAGGAAAAAAAAGATAAATTGAACATCATCAGCATTAAAAACTTCTGCTCATTAGAGTCAACAGTTAAGAAAACGAATACATAAGCCACGGTTTGTGAGAAAAACTTCGGGATACATCTAACAAAGGATTCATATTCACAATATATAAATAACTCCTACAACTCAGTGATAAGAGAGCAATCAACTCAATTTAAAAACAAGCAAGAGACTTGAACAGCCACTTAACAAAGAAAGATATAAAATGGCCAAAAAGCACATGAAAAAGTGCTCAACATCATTAATCATCAGGGAAAGGCAAATTAAAACTACAACGGGATACCATAATACACATAACCATTAGAATGGTTAAAATTCATAGGGCCGACATTGCCAAATGCTGGTGGGTGGAAATCTCTCACTTCAATCAGACATTACTTAATGCCCGCTGTATAAGACACAAGCAGTACTCAGAAGATGGAGTCCTTTCCAGACAGAAGCAAAGGTGATGTTTAGAACAAAAGCATCCTCTATGCACGAAGCCCCAAAGAGACCTTTCTTAAAAGACAGACCAAGGCAGGCATGTGTTCTTAGATCAGTCTTGAGAACAATGCTCACAAGGTTATATAAATGTTTTTAGGGTATACAAACATGCTGAAGTTCCTTCCTCAGTCCTATTTTTTTTTTAAATTTAATTCCCAAATTAACATATCAGTCTAATTCATGAAAAAAACTGCAGTCGGGTGTAGATACATTTCTAGGACACTTAAAGGTTTTGTTTGGTTTGTTTAAAGATCTGAAAATTCCATGGAATAGTGACATGCTTCCCATAAGCAGTTGTACAATGAAGGTGCCTGACCTCAAACAACATACCATGAAGGAAATGTTACCTAAGAATGAGACCAGTGAACAAATAGTCTTTAATGAAAACAAGATATGTTTATGTATGGACAGTTCATTGTTAAAAAGGATCATATATTCTTATTTAGCAATAACGCAGGGACAAGAGAGGGGGAACATGAATCTCTGAATCTTACGATGAACGCTAAATTCATCTTGGGATGGTTCTTGACATTGATTTTGACCAATAGCCAGGAAAGGATTTAGAATCAGTTGAGCACTTGCTCTGTGCTAGGTACTGTGTTAAGTATTTAAAAAATCTGACTGGCTTGAGAGGTGAAGTAACTTGGCCACAGTTACGTAAGTGATAGGCGGTGAAACCACAATGAAAACGTTTGTTTGTTCCTTCCCTCCTACGGCAAGTATTTACTGGGAGCATGATGCTCTGCATTCTGTGGCAGAACCAGGACTGTGCAGGAGGTGCGTCTGAAATCAAGAAATATTTTTGAATGATATACTAAAAACCTTCAAGAGACTCCACATCCTTACCCTAAAAAAAGCTAATAAAACAGGAAGGGAAATACTTCAATCCCTGAGTGAAAAACAATGTGGGCATATTCACTGAAAAGCTCTTACAAATACTTAAAGTAAATTAAACTCTACAGTGATTTGAAAAAACTGCTTGGATACAAAGTTTGAAGACAGAGGAAGTACTTGGGAATCTAATAGAATTGTGATTATAAAAAGGTTCAGGATAAAGTGATCAATGGCAAAAAAAAAATTAGGGATATATTCCTGACAAGACAAATCTACTGAAAGCCTTTGGTATCTACTTTCGTTTAGAATGTTTTCACAGGTAATCACACATATCTTAAAGTACTAAATATTCATGTTTTAGTCTTCCCTCCTAACTATTTGTTATTCTTCACACTGCAGTTCTAGATACACAGTAGGAACATGACACTTGTTGAAAGAATAGGATGTTAACCAAAAGAATTTTCTTTCACACCACAATCAGCTGCCTAAACATTAAAGAAATCAGTTGGATGATTAACCATTGGAAATTAAAAGCGGACTACAGTATAAATCTACTGTCTACATTTTATGATGGAGCATCTTATTCGGAGGCCCAAAGACGTGGACTTTATAAACATGCACTTAACTGAGAAAAGATCTCATATGTGACATAGCATTCTATAAAAAGAGCTGTTTGGTTAGATATTAATCTATTGTTTTTGTTACTTATTGCAAAGAATAAATGTTATACAGTACCTAGGTTTTTGTTGTACTGAAGTTTTGGCAACTGGGCGATCAAAAATAGAAAGTTGACAATTGGGAAGTAGGGTAAGCGCTTTGTTGTTATGTATATCTGGAAAGAGAAAGGTAAAAGAATGGGTGGTTTCTTCACATTGCACAATACTGCAGAACAGATTTTCAAATGGAGAGCTCCCATTTTATCTTAATTATCTTTTCGTACTATCTACAACTAGGATGGTTCCATTAATTTGCTACCTTTAGAGTTTTATCGAACACCACCAATTTCCTCCCTCACCCCCAATATAAATACCTCTATAACAATTAGCCCTTCTAGGAAGGGAACAATTTTGCTTAGAGATTAGTAGTTACTTGGTCCCCCTTCCACACAATCCTCTGGTGTCATTAAGGAGGGAAGAAAGGGTGATGAGCCAGAATGGAATGGAAAGCAAAATATAGTAGTCGAGGCAAAACTTGGAGGGAAGAGCAGATGGAGGGAGGCTGGGAAGGAGGGAAAGAGAAAAAGGTGGAAAGAAAGGAAGAGAGCTCCACACAGCAGCAAGGAGCAGTACATAATAGAAACCAAGCAGGTGTCTCCTTTGTCATTTGCTTTCTCTTGGGCAATGGCACAGAGCAGTCTCTCTCCCAGTTCACAGGGGCAGAAAGTAGGGCAAACCCAGCCGCCTCTCCTCCTGGCCAGGCTGGGAGGCAGGCTAGCATTCTGGCTGGAAGCAGGCTCTGCTCAGAAGCCAGCTCACTAGTGAGGAACCCTGGGGCATTTCAGAGCAGCTGCGAGATTAGGCAAGATCACCCACAGCCAGGTTAACATAGTGTTTGGCGCACAGGAAGTGCTCAAAAAATGTGAGCTGCTATTTAGGTTCAGGATCTTTCATTCGAAAAGCCAGGGATCCTAGAGATTTTAGAATTTCACAATTTATAGATTTTAAAAAGGTTATATGTGGTCCAGAATGTCGGCCTATAATCAGTCATCAGAATCAGCATCCAAACACAAATATTCACAGGAATATAAACAGCCAGGAACAGGTTTTGCCAGCAAATGAAGTCTGGCACCAACCTGTGAACAAACTTCCAGTGCTCAGAGTTGTTTGGAAATCAGAACGGCAGAAAAGAGTTTGTAGCCCTAGATTATCACTGTGATTACTGTCAGCCACGCAGGGAAGTATCTTTGGGGCAAGAAGGATCAATGTCACCATTTAGTTGCAGTTCAAGCATCAAACCCCAGACAAATCTAAAACTAATCTCGTATACACAAAGCACTTTTCACTTTTTAAGGAGCTCTGACAAACACATCTGACTCCCACGGCTGAGTCAGTCAGGGAAGGTGTGATCACACCCTCATCTTACAGGAGGGAAAAGGAGCTCAGAAAGGGCGGGGACTTGAGTGAAAGGAGGCTCTGGGATGTGAATCCAGCTTCTCCCACTATCTTAGCACAGTAATCTGCTACCTGGGCCAAATCACCTTTTCTACCACGCTGTCTCCCACCACACCACCACACATTTTAATTATTAACCTTATTCAGTGGGTTGTGGATGCCGGCTGCCTCCAGGTAGGCTGTGATTTCATATAAGAGTGTGTTATCTTCTTTAGGGTAAGGAAGTGAAGGGTCTTGATAGTGGGCTTCAATATCTGCTAGGAGAGCTCTAAATGGAGGAAAAAAGTGATAAACATTATAGATGAACTGAATTTATACAAGTTAATACGGGTTATGATGTTATCTTTCAGGCTTCAGTTTCCTCATTTGTAAAAGAAGCAGAGGAGGAAGGTCCTGCCAACTCTTGATCCTTCCAATTCTCAATTTCCATGCCTGTGATTGATGAGAAGTGGAAAATTTAATCTATAATTATCTTTTGAGTTAACCCAAATCAAATGCTTTCACCATTCAATTTTTACGAGCTGACTGGACTGTTTTCAATACCTACTTTGTCAAAAGCACTGGTTTAGTGACTGAGAAGCATGGATTATTTATTGTTATGTAGAAGCTTGCAATGAGAGCAAGTTGCTGGTGCTGGGGAAGATAGGCCTGCCCTCCGGGATGTGTGTCCAGACCCACTCCTAGTAATTAACATACTTCTAACTATGCTCAGGATTAGCAATCAGTCCTGTGGAAAGTTAGGTGTGGGTTTTGAAATACAGTTGACCCCTGAACAACATGGGGGTTAGGACCGCCAACTCCCTGCGAAATCAAAAATCTGCATATAACTTTTGACTCTCCTAAAACTTAAATACTAACAGCCTACTGTTGAACACAAGGGTTACTGATAACATAAATAGTTGATTAACATATACTATGTATATGTATTATTTACTGTATCCTTACAACAAATATGGAGTCTGGTGTGTATTAAGAGATCAACGTATGTTGGCCAAATAAATGAATCTCTTAAGAAAACACACACACACACACACACACACACACACACACCAAGGGACAATAAAGAGGCTTCTGAAGACAGATTTAATTATCCATGGTAAGGAAACCTATAAATTCCGAGAGCTTTCTTACCCACAAAGAACATAAAACAGTAGATATTAAAGAAACTGATAGTGAACAACGCAGGCCCACAGATGGCTCTCTCAAAACCTGGCACTTACTTATTGAGATTCTCCAAGGCGGCTGCCAGATGTTTGGAGTCAAACCGACAAGAATAATTTAATTCATTGGCAATCTGTTGTCTCAGAATCTGCATCTGCCCAACCTGTGAACAAGCAAGAGAAAAAATGGGTAGAACAGGTAAGGAGGCAAACACCAAGGTTCCACTCGAGGATCACAACGTCCTACAGAAAAGTTTAAGGATGGCTCGGACTGGCTCCACAGCTAAGAGCAATGTCACCCTTGATGGAGGCACAAAAGACCTTTCAGGACTGCTGGGAAACCTCTTGTATGCCCACCTCGAAATATCCCCAAAGTCTAACATTTTACAAAGTAACCCATTAATGATTAGTTGTTCACGTAGTACAGGTGTCTTTTTTGATCTTTTGTAATAAGTTCTTCCACTGTAGTAGCTGCAATGAGAAGCCTGACTTCCTTTATTTGTCCTAAACTGAAACTTCTCAAGTTCTAAGGATGCCATTGCACTCTAATATTTTGAAATTTGGTGAATATAAGTCTTCCACATCACTCAGCAATTCAGATAAAGTAATAACCTGGGTTAAAAAATAATCCACATAAAATCTACCAAAATCTACCAATGCTTACCCCTAATCCAGGGATTTAGTCTTGTTTTTGTACCTTGAACCCCTTTGGGAATCTAGTGAAGCATATGGACACTGTCTCAGAATAATTCTTTTATATGTACAAAAAAACACAGGATTACAACGAAAGCTAACTGTAATAAAATATAATTATCAGACTATTAACAGAACAGACTTGTGATATGGAGCTATGCTAACATGGTGGCTCAACCACTGTGATTTCCAAGTAGTGAGGAACATAAATGGTATCTGGAGATGTCTATGATGACTGTCAGGTGACAGCAAACTATTGTGGGGTCCGGTTTGAGATAGATTTCAGCTTGCTCCCATAAACTTGTTGGCATCATAAAGTCAACAGTATACTCTAACTTTTTCTGCCAGTAAATTTCTTATTTTCTATTCTAGAAAAGGTACCCCTAAAAGATTAGTAATGGGGAGAGGAGGAATAGGAAGAGGGCTATTATAATGCCAGCAACAATAAGATGAAAATGAACACATTTCTTGAGTTGTCAGGAGCAGAGAAAAATTAAGAAAAAGAGAGTGATTTCTCTAAGAGTAAAGAAAAGTTATTATTTAGATAATAGTTAAAAAATGGTTAAATGACCTCAAATGTATTACTTTTGACTGCTATTCTTACTAGACTATATTATTCTACTTATACGAAGAAAATAAGTCAATGCAAAAAAAAATGTTACTTAAAAGTAAGAAACCTTTTATGAGTAGAAATATATTATTTAAAAATCAGAATAGAGCAAGTCCAAGAAAATAGTGGGTTCTCTCTGGCCATTCGGAAATGTCCTTCCAACCTTGTATGTGACCCATTTAATTCCTTGCTTAATTCTAGATACTCTATGTCAAAGATTTCTTTGAAAGTCAACCTATAAATGGAAAAAGAAATAAAGCCAATTTAAGATAACCTGTTCTTATTTAGAGCATGAATCTTGGTGACCAACATGTTATCTTTTTGTGCCCAATTAGTCTAAGCCTTTAATACAACACTGGAGAGGCCAAGGAGCGTGGGAGGATGATAAGCTCATGCTCATTCTACTTATTTACTCGTCTACTTAGAGATATCTGGGTTAGCATTCTTTCCCCATGATTTCTCTAGAGCTGCAATGACCAATACAGCAGCCACGAGTTGCATGTGGCTATTTTAAACTGATTAAAATAAAATTAAAAATTTGGTTCCTCATTCCCACACGTTTCAGGTGCTCAACTTCTCCATGTGGTAGTGGCCGCCGTCACTACTGGACAGTGCAGGGTACTTCCGTCGCTGCTCCAGATCATCAGCACCGCTTAGTGAATGCGAGTTCTCACATTTCAAGAGGAAACGACAAGAAAGTCCTTGGGGGCCTTATGAGATCGCTGAGTTAGACACAATATTTGGCAACCACTGAATTACAAGCAATTGCAACTAACGGCAGTGCAGAACAGCCATTGGGCTGTGAACCATCAGGCAACAAGGGGGAAATCTCTAAGTCTCTTCCAAGAACACCTATCGTCTCCCTTGGCCTCCTGCAGAGGTGAGACTCGGGTCTGTCCAACCTCAGGTCACTCTTCACTCCTCCCAGGTTTTTCCAGCAATTAGAAGCTAAACCTGAGAAGCTCTCAATATCTGAAAATCACCTGGCTAACGGAACGTGAGACCTACCTAAGAGGACATCTAGCAGAGCCAAAGGCTCCTTGTGTTCCCATTCTGTTTAAGTTTCCAAATTAAAACACACATGCGTGCGTGCGCGCACACGCACACACGCACGCACGCACACACACACGCAAAGAACTTACTGGGATTATGGGAAATACATTGTGAATTTGGCCGAGACACAATAAGTACTGTCTCAATGAGCAACTTATACAAGTGGGAACAGGAGAATGGAACTTTCCCATATTCCTATGGCATTCTAGACTTTTTCTGTGGTGATACTTTTAACCACAAATCAGTTTTCCACCAGGAAATCTACTAGACTGTTAGCAGGTTTTTTGAGGAGACAGGCAGTGTTTCCTTTAACAGTGTCACCCAACAACTGACAATGTTTTGTACATAACAAGTGTTCGATCAAGGGTTGTCGAATATCTTGGATCACCAAGGGATGAGAGCAGGACACAGAAGATTCAGAGGGTCCCTGAGCATCACTGTCACAGTGTCAAGGCAGGATAGCAGAGGAGCAGATTCCACGATAAGCAATCTCATTTCCCTTTCTTATTCATTTCCAGACAGTGTTCTATTCATGCTGTAAGGACAATTTATGCCCCAAAGAACCTGGCTTTCTCACATCTATGCCGACACAAGAGGGGAGAGAGACAGATGATCTATGAACTGACAGAGCAGTTCATTAAATGAACTTGTATTGTGGGAACTAAGTATTACTGAAGGAGGAAATTTTCCATTTCCTTTGTGAAAGTACCTCTTGCCAAAAGGCATTCCAAAAGAAACATTCCTTGAGCAAAAGGAGAACAAGCCTATGAAAAGCAGGCTCAAGAACAGCCCAGAAAGGAAGATAAGGAAACAAATGAATTTAGAAATAATAATAAATGGAAGTGTTGCATTTCTGTTCTAACAACAAAAGAAGAATGGCTTTCTTTGGGCAACAAAATTACAATAAATTAATAATTAAAAAATATAGCATTGATTGTCAGCCTCTCTTCCACAACATACCTTCATTATAGCCTCGAGATAAGCTGTCCAAATCTTCTGTGTTTTGGCAATGGCGGAAAAATAAATTTTATTCGAATTTGCTGAAAAGTTAAAATATAATTTTCTATTTAGTGAATTTTGAAAGGCCACAGTATAATCTCCACCCCAGGCTAGTTTCAGAACACTTACCTACAATACTTTTGAGGGGGCTGACAGCATTCATGAGAGTTTTTAAAGTATCCTGAACAGTTCTGTCTCTCAGGATAATTTTCTGAAACATACTGAGGAAATTCTGGAACAAGAAGGCAAAATCAAAGAACCAGCTATAACGAATAAAATGAATAGTACTCCAGTCACCTAAAATGTTAGGTAGAACAGAGACTGGCCTAAATCAACCCACACTATGATGGAGGAAGCAGCAATTTCAGGTTCCTGTTAGAAACATCCCGTTTCCAGGAAGAGTTGCTGGATTCAAAGAGAAAAAGTCTTACCTTCTCAACATGAAACTCGCAAAAATCATCTACCTATAAAAATACTATGCTGGCCAAGAAATTCTAGCTTATTCTCATTCTTATTTACCTAATAGGAATCTCATATATGAGGTCTGATGTCAGTATAGGAAAGCATGAAAGAAAAGTTAAATGATCTACTCTCATTTCTCCCAGGGTAGCAGAAAATAGTCACGAAAGTCAAAAGGCTCACCTGTAACTCCTTTACAATCATAAAGCACAGAAGCCTGTCTAACCCGTTCAGACCGAAAGTCCCCAATGTGGTCTGGATTTCGGAGAAGAGGCGGCTGCTGGTCACTTCTTGATGAGTTTTCATATCATACCAAGTGTTCAGCTGGTCAATATGACATGTCATTCTAAAACAAAAACAAAACGCACCCAAAACCCAACAGCAGCTGAGCACTCATCCTAAAGAGATGTGGAGCTCAACAGAATTGGGGGCAGCAGACATGGGGCACAGTCACATGATCTGTGTTGAATGACCTCTGTATCTAGGCACCCCTAATATCTCCATGGTGACCACCTGATGGATCAGGAAAATATAACTGAGTTAAACCATTTTTTCCTGCCCTATGCTATGTCACTGGCTTGACTAATTCATTTCCGCTGAGTCAGGCTGTTTGGAGTTACATTAAGAGGACAAGGTTAGATTCAGTTGCTGGATTCTAGTTGTCAGGCTAGAGGACTTTAGAGCCCAATTTTCAATCCACAGTGTCTTACTTTAAATTTCCAAACACTGTGGACAAAACAGTCTTGTGTTATTTCTATTTTGGTAAGAAAAAAATTGTGAATCCCGGCACCCTATTGAACATTTAAAATTATGATGACAAAGCCATATCCTCTTGTTCTTGTCACCAACCAGTGATTCCTTTTAGACTCAGGAGTGTGATGAGGATGACAACCTACAATATTTACTGAATGCTTATGTGTCAGGTGCTCAGCTATGACCTTTCCATGTGCTATCGTTTTCCTCCTCCTAATAGCTTTGCATTATCTAAGCCGTTTAACCCTCATTTTACAGGTGAGAGAACTGAGGCTCAGAGAGGCCTGATCCCAACATCACACCCTTAACCACCATTTTAATGGTTCTCAAACGTTGGGGAAGAGACCTTAAATCACTGGTAGAGTTTGCTAAAAACAAAATGGCCAGATTTGGTAGGTCTGGCATGGAGCCCCAGCCTCTGAATTTCCATACACTCCACAGATGATATGCCCCCAGTTGTAAGAATCGGCATGTACCTTTACCAAAATGGGGTTTGGGAGGAAGCTGGAAGAGCCTCAGGAGCCAGGGAAGATTTAAATTTGGAAGTAAACAGGAAGAACAGGATGGTTTCCAGAAACGCACATGACTTCTACTTTCGGGCTTCAGAGTGTCTTTCTTACATTGCCCAGTGCTGGCACTTTGAGTGTGTCACCTAAGAGGCTCCCAATACTGATGATGAAATCAATATGATATGGAAGTCCCACTCATGCTGAATCTTTTCTGCAAGTATTAGCATGGCATCAGCTGGAAGGTTTTTGCAAAGGGATTCAGTGATCACCCCATGGGTACCAAGAAAGGAGGAGCTACAAAAAACACTTTGGATCACTTACTCTTTTAGGCCCATGAGTCACAAAGTTCATTTCTATTGGAATTTTTGGTCAAGTTTCATAAGTTTTGAGAGACAAAATAAGCCTAAAGGAGAAGGTGGTAGGTACAAGGGAGATAAGTCAAAAGAACATTGAACTTATAAACATTCAACTATGAATACACAGCTGGACAGAGAAAAAAGAGGCAGCATCTTTTCTTGGGTAATTCCACCAATCACTGCACTCAGTGAGATGTGCCAAGGGACATGAGACGGAAGGCACGAACCTGCTCTTCCCTCAGGTGGTCTTAGCACCAACTGTTTCATCAGAGGTTCGACAGGAGCAGGAAAAGGGACTGAGAGAGGCGGCAGGCAAGTCTCGACCATGGTGCCTACCTAACAAATTCTCAAGGGCACTTTTGATTATATGAGATTTTCGCTCACATGACTATGTATGAACTGTGACTCACAGCATGCAAAGCTATGCAGTCTGCCCTTGAACGACACAGTCCTGAAGAGGTGGGCTCCAGAGTCAGAGGGCCTGGTGTGTATTCTGGGTCCTCCACCATTTATTAACTCTGTGATCTTGGGCAAGTGACTTAGCTTTTCTATGCCTCAGTTACCTCATCTTTAAAATGAGAAGGATAACAATGCCGACCTCATAAGATTCTTGTAATAAGTAAATGAAGAGATATATGTAATGTTCTTGGAAGAGTGTACAAAGTAAGTGCTCAATAAATGTGAGTTCTTGCTCTTGGAAGTGCTTGGGTGTCGCGCTAAGAAACAAGGAGGTAATCTTAAAAGGTCAGGATATGAGCTGACAAGTGACTGGCATGGAGGCGTATACCCAGGTTACATAGGTACAGATGAGCACTCTGTAATTTAAAAAGTTGTAATATACTGGTGAATGCACAGGCCCAAGTGAGCAGAATGTTAACTGGAAAACAAAAGAAACAGAGACTACAGGTGACCAAATAGATCTAAGGGTTATTGTAATCTATATTTCTTTGGACTGAAGTCACCTGTGTTACGCTAAAGAAAATATAGTCTCAAAAACAGTGAATTTTAATAAACCCATCAGAAGGGATCCAATGGTGGCAAGAACAAGGGTGTGATCTCAGAATACACAATGTATGTTTAGAGCCTCCAACTGCCCACGGTGTTGAAGGCCCAGGGGAATCCAGGTGCACCTACTTTGGGTCTGTGATTCGCAAGATTTCTCTGCAGAGTCGACCAATAAACGTTACAGACTCGTCCACAGGGGTAAACTTTGGTATTGGAATATGAGTGGACTGGTACATACTTTGCCAGTCCTGAATCTAGAAAAAAAAAAAGACACACACATAAATATTTAGTACATTTTTGACAAGGTAACCTAGTTATGCTTTTCTCACATAGTTTTATAAAGATAACGTTGCACGAATAGTGACAATAAATGCTCTTTGGTTTCAAAGAGGAAACTTTTAAACTGTATTAACAGCCTCCCCCAAAATGCCTCATATCATGTTTATAAAAAAAGAAACATTTGTGAAAGAGTGAAGAAGTGAGAACAGAAAAAGGAACTTCTAGCGTTTTGTCTTATAAGTTAACATATATCAGTGCAATAATAAAAATCCAAAATATTGTAAGGCTGAGAGATACTTAATCTTTCAATACCTGAATCATGTCAATTCCTTAATTAAAAGCTTACAGAATGGCTCCTTGTTAATAACTGACCAAAATCTAACTTCTCAGCTGTGACACTTAAGAATTTGGCGCTCGAACAACCCAAATAAATACTAAGCAGAAGACTTGAGTAGACATTTCTCTGAGGAAGATATATGATGGCCAATAAGCACAGGAAAAGATGCTCAGCATCACTAATTATTAGAGAAATGCAAATCAGAACCACAGTGAGATACCACTTCATAATCACTAGGGTGGCTATAATTTGAAAAAAAAAATAAAAAAAATAAAAAAAAATAACAAGTGTTGGTGAGGATGTGGGAAAAAAGTAGAACCCTCAGACAGACATTGCTGGTGGAAATGAAAAATGGTGCATGTATGTGGGAAACAGGTGGTTCCTCAATAAGGTACACAGAATTACCACATGACCCAGCAATTCTACTCTTAGGCATACATTCCGATCAAATCCAAGTGACCTGTAAGTCTTCTGAACTCTTGATCACTTGAGTTACAACACTGACAACAAACAACTTTCTCCTTTGGACAGTAAGCTCCCAGAGGCCAGGTGTCATATAAAGTTTTCTGCAACCCTCACAGCTCCAAAGGTATTCGTGACGATCTAGTGTGTACTGATTTTTAGTAATTGTTTAAATAAACTTTTGTCTTGGCATTTCTGATAATTAGAGTATTTAAAATGTCAGAAAATCAAGAATTTTACATATTTAGATACCTTTGTTCTTAAGAAGTTATTACACTCTTGCTCCACATTATAATTTATAATACGAGATACTTCTTCCTGCCAAATCTTCAGAGCATAAATGTTGACATAATCCTGTATATATTCAAAGGAACGATGGAATCCGTCCATGGTAGCCCCCAACTCTTTCAGCTTGGGCATCAATTCGCTTGGCTGTGCAAAAGGAAACATAAATTCTATTATAGTGGAGCAGATTGTCAACCACTAAAATCTACACTGGACTTTAAATGAGCCCCTGACAAAGAGACTATAGCAACAGTGTAAGGCAGTTTTGGAAATATGTATTTCCTACCTCATCTAGGATGAATGGTAACTGATGTCAGACATTCAGCAAAGAACAGATTTCATTCACCTGGGGAGGAAGCCTCATACAAAATAATATAAAAGGAATGTTGATGACTTCTCTCACATTATCTGATAAATACATCTACCCTAAAACACTTAAACTATTTTAAATTGAATTTACTGAAGTGCAAGTACTCTAGACGTAAATTTCAGGCCTATGGTTTTTTTTTCTCCTGAGAAAAATGATCATATTCCTTAACAGGTTAAGCAAAATAAAAAAATGATAGCCTTTACAGTTTCTATCTGCTTTAGGGTTAACAAATTCTTTTAACTATAAGAAGTAACTCTGACTCATGAACATCAGTTCAGTTCTTAAACTTGGGGATCAATAGGTGAAGGGAAGAAGTACTGATTTTCTTATAATATGGATTTTCTTATAATATGGATGGATTACAATATAAGATCAAAAAACACATCCATTGATTGTATTGAAAATTATATATTAGATCTATTTTAAGAGGATAAAGGTCTTATTCATAATAGTTAAAAATGGTGCCCTAGTCCATTTTGCAAGCTGAGTGGAGAAAAAGAGAAAGGAAAGACTCATTTTCGCCATCTGCTACCTTGGCTCGAGGGCTGAAGATCAATCCCCTATGAAGAGCAAAAGCAACACGTTTAACTAGCTCCTTCCTTATTCCATCTTCCAGCAACTGTTTCGGATCCACCTGAGTGCAAATCAAAGAGTAATAAATGGTAGTGAGAAGTTCAGTCCTGAATAAATCCAGAGGAAAAATGCTTTCCGGAATCCAGCATGGAGCACTTTTCTATCTTCTTTCTAAAGGATTAGGATTAGGATTGTTTTCCTTTCCCGTCCCTCTGTGACCTTGTGTAGCTAGGACAGTACTACCCGTAGCCTCTTTTGGACTTGGTTTATCTCCGTAAAATCCATGATAATTTTAAAATATGACATTTCAAAGATGGTGGGTATGGAAAGTTTTAAGTTGCCTCACACTTTGATCACTTCATTAAAAGTATAAAGTGTCTTTTCTTATGACCCAGAGAGAGTGGAATGAAGGGCCCGCATTTGAATTCTCTGGATGTTATCTCAGGGCATCTACCACATGGGCAAACTCAAGTTTTGGGTTGGCTCACTCCAGGATTGGACAATTCTCTTTTCTTTTAGCATTCCTGGGATGGTGACTGTAATTGGGGAGATAAAATAAGAAAGCAAATCTGCTATTTAACTCCGTAAGTTTATTTTAGTGATTCTTTCTTCTGTAATGAGAAAGCTTTTGTTACTTCCCAGAGTCTCCTATCAGACCCATAAAACATCGAATAGTTTTAGGGCACTCCTTTGAATTCTTGAGACCTGTATCTTTTTCAAATTTGTAAAGAACCATTATTTTGAAAAGTCATAAAGTCAACTTGATGGGTTCCATCTGGGTTTGTTTATATTTAAACTCCAAGGAAGACACACAATGAAAGTTGCAGAAATTACAAAAGCCAGAAAAACATGCTGAACTACATACATCATGACTGTGCAATCAGCAAAACCAGACTGGGGAGAAACTACAGGTCAAATGCCTTGGGTTCTTCAATGGATAAATTGTAAGATAAAAAAGAATAAAGAAATCTGAAGATTAAAAGAGACTTAAAAGAGATGAGATATATATATTTTTAAATGGGCAAGTATAAACTATAGTATAGAGAGATTTAATGGATCAGTCAGATTATACCTCCATGTATAATCTGTGCGTATCAACTGAATTAAACTGATATCAGGCCTAAAACATGTTTAATGGATTCTATTAACATTCCAGGGGTACTTCTTTTAGCTCACTTTGAGAAAACACACATTGAAGTTCTATATCCATTTTGTTTCATTTCCTATATTTTCTCGGATTTTAGTAACACAAATGTTAATCTGGTAATTTGATAGCTACACACTTAAAAAAAATCAGAAATGTTCAGATTCTACTGATGTCGGATAAATGGAAAAGTAAATAAAAGCCCCATGAACTATGTCAATGGTTACATCACTAGTCATCATAGGAATGTAAATTAAAACAGCAATGAGTTAAGATACTGCTTTACGCCTCTTGGTAAAGCAAAAATTAGCAAGTGGATAATAATAAGCATTGGCAACATGCGGGAAGAAAATTTCAAAAGGCAGCCTGGCAGTACTGAGACAGGTTATGAAATGGGTATGCAGATTTCAGCAAAATTCTTGCTCAAGTATGTAGAAATTCAGAGAAACTCTGTAGACCATGGGGACATACTCAGAGATACTCATCTTGACACTGTTAGGGTAATGTGTGAGCGTATGTGTGGTAATGGGGAGCATAATGTATGGTAACGGGGAGCGTATGTGTGATATTGGACAACACAAGTGTCTGTCGCCAGGCTAATGGTTACGTAAAATGTGAAATTCTATGCAATAGTGAGAAATGACCAACTACTCGATCCATGGCAATGTAAATTTATTTCAAAAGCAATAACTAGTGAGAGAAGTTGGAGAAAGGATGAGAGAGCACAGTGATTTAGATAAATCAAAAACACGTGCGCATATGAAATAACACGACATGCTGAAAATAAGGGTACCTGCATATTTACCGACAGAAATCAAACGTACAAAGTGAGTGCTGTGCAGGATGGGAATGGGCATGGGTATCAGGAGACAAAAAAGAAAAAAATATGACAAGAGAGGAGCTTACACGCATCAGTGATGCCAACGGCCTGCCAATGACAGTGGGGTATGATTATCTCAGCTCTCTGCACCTGGGTTGCAATGTAACAATACTAAAAGAAAGGAGGGTGGGGGGGGAAGGGAGAGAGAGGGAGAGAGCGCACCTGCTATTTTGTCTAAGGGACCTGAATCATTTTGTTTTCCTCGTTATTATAAAAATTCAATAAAATAGATTTTTCTTAAATCTAAATAACTCTTGGGTATTATGAAAAATAAAGATCACACTTTCTCTTCCTCTATCCATACATGAGTGAATTTCAAAAGCCAGATGTGAAACAGCAAGGGACACAAGACAATAAACACCACAATCATCCCAAGTAAGACGAGGCCACATGGACCAGCATCAAAACCATTACCTTGATGATGCCGACTAAAGTTGTTTTCATCATTAAGATGCCTTCAGTGAAAATGGAAATAGCGTGAGTCAGCTTGGCAACCTTTAACCAAAAGAAGAGGTTGATGAACTATTTCGGATAGAAGACCCATCATTTCCAGGCCAGGGAGAGCTAAAATCATTGGCTAATGGCCATTTCCAGGGAGAGCTAAAATCATCGGCTAAGTGCTGGGGTGCGCATGCCCTGTTTAGAACTGTGGTGTCACTGAGAGACGACTGTTAGAAACTCTGAGAAACTGAGTCAGAAGGTATTAAGTAGTTCTTTAAACTTCGACAAATCATTTCCCCTTCTTTGGGCTTCCGCTTCTCATGCATAAAACAAGGGCAGGACAATGCTGTGAAGGTCCCCTCCAAGGAGATAAGGCTCGTCAAGACTCTGAGAAGGTAATTTCCTTTCCACATCATTTTTCAAGCAACGCCAGGAGACGCTGATAAAGTAGGCAGACACTGTGTTTTTGAGTTAGAATAAATGTGGAAATTTTGAGCTGGAAAATCTAAATTCATGATGTAATTTTTGGAGTTGTGTTAGAAGGTATGAAATTAACACTGGGATGAAATGTGATAACAGTGGACATCACATTTTCTATTTTTACTTGATGTTACCTTTCCCATTTTTAAGTTCAGGGAGAAAGAAAAGCAGAGGCGTGTGGGAAGAATGACCTCTGAGGCTGCTACGAATGGGCTTAAAAGTCTGACTATAGGAAACGGTTAATGGAACGCAAAGCAGGAAGCTAAATGTGAAAAGTCTAGGTAATCTAGCCCAAGAAGAATAAAGGCTGGTTCACCAAGACTATTCAAGAGAAAAGTGATCAGCCGAGGTTCACTTCCTCTAAGAATACTCAGGTAGGCAAGGCCTTAAATGACATTGGGACAATGTAACACATAAAGGTGTGACTACTAAAATGGTGATCTTAGTTATCACTGAGAATGGAAAAAACAAGTCAGAACTGGTCTGGTGGTCCCGGGGACATGGCAGGTGACACAGGTCAGTGATATTTCATGGTTTGGGTTTCAAACATCAAAAGGCATGAGTCAAAGGGACACATCACCTCGTATCGTGGGCCAAGCTGAGCATAGTCCTTCAGCTTGTCTTTGTCCAGGCGGGTTGGCACTTCAATGATATCGTGGGTCTGAAGCTTTATGATCTTTAGCAGAGAAGTAAACATACTTTCTGGAATGATCTGCAAAACCTTTAATGAAAGGAAAAGAAAAACGATTGAACACCTCTTTTACTGTTCTTTGCTGTCACTTAGGTGACAGTAAGAAGAGTACCAGTGTATACAAAGCCATTTGTTGATAGGAAGGGATGCCGAGAGACCTAAAAGAGCTCTTTTAATAACTGCTCTCAGGCACGAGGTATGTTCCTTCACACTTTAGTTGCTCATAGGATATAAAGCTAATCCTCATAGAAATGCTCCAAAAAGACATAACTTTTCCTTGTTACAATCTTTTAAAAGATTGAGGTTCAGAGATGTTAAGTAACATGGCCGTAGAGCACTCAGTTATTGACACAGGTAAATTTTGAATCTAGGCCTGTCTGGCTCCATGATGCATTTAAGTTTTTAAAACAAGGACCAAAATCCCTCTCAAAACTTTAAGTTCCAACCAGGATATGTTGGCTAGATCTGGCACTTTCTACCAACTGGCTCTGGGACTTTGAAGAAGCCATTATAATCTCTGTTCCTCAGTTTCTACACTTATAAAACGGGGGTTAAAACCACCAGCATTTAAAAAACAGGTGTCACAGTTCTTTAAAAGTTAAATCACATCAGCACATCCACAGTACCAATAAGAATGTTTTTTTCACATATTGCAAATTTATGGAATAAAATTAATAACAAAGGAAAGAAACGTGGGTGTGCTTCATACAGGGCCCCAAGCATACCGTCTGCATTGAAAAGAGCAGATATTGTGCCAATAAAATAAATATCGCCTTGATGCATTCCTTACCTTTCTCACATAGGACACCAATTCACCAGAATAATATTGAGACACACTAAGAAGGTCAGGGCTATTTGCTTGATTAATACGTAGAAGGGGCAGGTCAAGAGCAGAGGCAAGCTGGAAGAAAAATAAGATACAGCTGTTTCTCTGCGGCAAGAAGTCTTAGAAATTTCAATCTTTTGAGAAATACTAACATATAAGAAAGCTCTTGGGCTTTACTCAAGAGACAGCAATGACAACGGAATTCATTGATGTCATTAATGCTTTCTGACAACAACATAATTAAAAATAAATAATAAATAATAGCCTTTTGCTACAGCAGGTATTCTCAAATTGTGGTCCCTGTACCAGCAGCATAAACTTCATTGGGAACTTGCTAGAGATGCCAGTTCTTGACCCCACCCCAGACTTACTTCATCAGACACTCCAGGGGCAAAGCCTAGTAATCTGTGTTGTGATGAGACCCCTGGGGATTCTCATGCACCCTCAAGTTTGAAAGTGACTGTGCTACAGACATTTTGATTGTACTGAGTCCAATCAAAGATGTCATGGTACATAAGAAGTGCCATTACTTTATGTACCACTCATGAAGAAAAACACACTGACAATTAAACTACGATATGTCATCAATGATAAAACCTAGCTCCAACTACAGAGATGTTAAAATATTAAAAGCAGTGTACCTCAGAATTGATATATATGGTAATTCTCTCAGAAGCTCCTGAGTAAATTATTTGTCCACTTATTACGATTTGAAATTACCCAAGAGCAAGGGCCACGCAGAATTTTTTTACTGAGTAAGTAAAAGGATTTAATTCTATCTAGGGAATAACAGATCCATAGGATTCACATTTTAAATATACTGGCAGAATTTAAAAAACAAACAAACTGATTTCTTCATTTAAAAAGATACTCCAACTTATAAATTCAAACTTCAAATATTTCTGGCTCCTTTTGAAACTATGCTCTCATAGAATAACTGCTAACAAATTTCAGTCCATAAAAGTACTTAAAGGATCCAATTTTTTAAAAGGATGAACTCTTGGGCTGAATTAAGAAATGAGGTAATCGCGAAGGCCGACTCTCTCCTCATAGCTGAGAATGCGATCTCGCTGCTCTTTGCTTACCTTTAGGAATGTGGCTCTGAGTTTAGTGACCATGGACGGGTTTACCCTTATGCTTTCTTGCATGATAGATGTGAAACTGCAAAGAGAGGAAAATGAGAAGAAGACGTGCACAGTGGCCTTCATCAAGGGCAAACGTCAGGCTATCCACGTTACCTGTCGATTAACTGCCAAGCAAAAGAAAGGTCCCCAACGATCTGCATTGTGATCAGGACCTCCTCTTTGATGTTAATGGTTCGGATCATTTGGTGGAGAAACTTGCGAGTATCCGCAAGAAACTGACAGACTTGCAGATTTGATTCCAACTGGTGAAACTCTTGAACCTATGGTACAGAAATACATTTAATGTAAAGATCCTGAATGGCCTCTATGGTGTTTGTTTTTACCTTGAAAACACTTCAAATAAAGCACGCTACTTACTAAGAATTTCTTGGTAGGATTCTTATTTCAAATTCTATAATTTTAGAGATGTGTAAGCCAAGTCATAAAACAACACACAAATTTCTAGGATTAGAAAATGTTGCACTACTTCTTATGCTGTAAAGATATGACACAATAAAGTGAACACCCCCAATTTCCATTTCAGTATCAACAAACATGTATTAGAAAATCTTCTTAATTCTGAAGATTTCAGGATTGCTAAAAAACGAGTTACATCACAACCAAGGTGCTGGCACTTGTACGCTATTATGTTCTCTTGATGTACTCTTTAGAAACAAAATGGTTCCACCGTGTCCTGAAATTTTAATATATATAATTCAAGGGGCCTGGGCTATCTACCAAAATAAGTGATGCAAAAGATAAAAAGCCACCAGAGATTTACAAAGTTGTTTACAGTTCTACCATAGACTAGAAAATCCCCAAACAACCAAAACTAATAGTACGAGTGAGCAATCGTTCCACGGCGGAGTGGGAATCTGGCGCACTAACAATGGATTATTACGCTGTGTGGCCACTGAGAGTGACTATCCTAAAAACCTTACAAAAATAAGAAAAAGTCTACAAGACAATATGCCGAGTGAAAAAAAGCATGAATTATAGCTTTGAAATGTACAATTATACCAACTGGACAGGGCTCCAGCTGAGTATAGATGATGTTTTCAAAATAACAGTGTTTATGGTTATTGTTCCAATGCATTTTATTTTCCATTTTAAACCTACTTCAACATACGATTAAAATTTTAAGAGCGTGGAAGTATAATAATTCTTTTTTTTGGTACAATCACTTTTGAGTGGATAAAAAAATTATTTTTTTCAGAAAAGAAAATATTGTTTATAAGCATATGATTATTTTCATTTTTGCATATTCCTTTCTAGATTTTCCCCCAAAGAACAGCCTTTTTACAAACCTAAAAATGGTGTATACAATGCAATTTTGTTTTTGCTTTTACTTCCTTACCACACTTTCCCCAATGTTTCTGTACTATTTTTATAACTATTTTTCTGAGACTTCACGTTTCCACAAGTTGAAATATCATGTTTTGCTGTCATTCTCTGCATGCCGGTCATTTAATTATTTTTACAATTTTAGGACCCTGTATATAATATTACAGTGAGGACATTAATTCATACTGCTTTTGCTTGTGCTGAAATATTTTCATAGATACATTTCCAGGAACAAATTGCTGAGTGGGTCAAAAGGCATGACTGATGATATAAAAAGACTTTCCTTACCTCCTCCAAAGCTTGTATTAGTTGCACAGTTTTCCTGCCTGCAGCAGTTGAATCATCGTAATTTAAAGACAATATCTGTTTTGAGATCTCTCTGAACCAAGCTTGAAGATTTTCTATTAATACAGAAACAAGGAAAAACTATTGAAATCCCATAATTCCTAGAGCCATGGCTTTGAATTTAATTAAGTAATCCTTTACAAATCTAGTTCTTACTCCCAGAGCTTTTACTATCTTCTTATAAGAGAAACAAAAATGCCTGGGGCATTCGATGTAGAAGAGATGAAACTTTCTACCCGAGTAGTTCAGTCTACAATACCTGGCAGAAAAGGTTTAAAGGCCCAAGTACTTGCTGTAAATTGTCTGTGTGCAAAGGTGGCAGCGGCAGTGGGGAGGAGGGGGGAAGGAAAAGGATGGCGCATAGAGAGAGCTTTCTGGAGAAGCGAGGAGGGGCACAGACCTGGACAGACAGAGAGAGGAAGAGGGATAGTTTATCCCTAGATGAGGGGACATGCATGAGCAGAGGTTTGGGGGTAAATATGACAGTGGCATAGAGGGAAAGAGACCAACCTGTGAGGAGTGTGAGGTACAAGTGGTGAGCTGTGGAGAAGTCTGAACTAGGTGATGCTACTTGCATCAACAAATCAGCTGGCATTTCACATGGGAGAGAAAGGGAAGGGCATTCAGATGCTCCGAGTATCCTCAGTGGGTCAGGCAAAGCTCTAAGCTTCATCTCGTTTCTCAGACAGGGCAACTGATGCCCAGAGGTGGTAAGAATCCTATGCAGGGCTACATGGTCACTGAATGGTAGAGCCTGGACTTTTACTACTGTCTCAATTCAAAGGCTTTTGCTCTTTTCACCTCACCAAGTTGATTCCCTAAAGTTTTTTTTTTAATCAGTAAGATGACTTCACTTTAATAAAATCACTTAAGGGCTTATAATCTAATTTATTGTAATTGACATGAGGACCACGAGTTGTAATTTTAAAGACTTTTTGCAGGACTGAGGGATAGCTATGGAGCAGTAGAAAGAGCATAAGATTTGGAGTCTGAGGTGATGAGTTAGATCCAGGCTCCAGACCTCTGTTACCTTAGGCAAGGGATTACTTTTTTAAGCTTCAGTTTCCTTTCATATAAAATAATCCCTCTGCTGGATATTTACCCCAAAGCCTTGAAAACCCATATCCAAAAAGAAATTTGCACACCGATATTCATAGCAGCATTATTCACAGTGGCCAGGACATGGGAGCAACTGAAGTGTCCTATGATAGATGATTGGCTAAAGAAGCCGTGGTACATATATACAATGGAATATTACTCAGCCATAAGAAAAGATGAAATACTGCCATTAGCGACAACATGGAGGGACCTCGAGATAATCATGCTAAGCGAAATAAGCCAGACACAAAAAGTTGAAAATCACATGATATCGCTTATATGTGGGATATAAACCTAAAAGCAACAAATGAACAGGACAAACAAACAGAGACTCATAGACATGAACTATAGACCAGTGGTTACCAGAGGGTAGGGGGTTGGGGAGGAGGGGGTAGGTAGGTGGTTAAAGGTGATCAAATATATGGTAGCTGAAGGAAACTGGACTTTGGGTGGTAAACACGTAATAGAATACACAGATGTCAAATTATAATTACACTTGAAAATTATATAATTGTATTAACCAATGTTACCCCAATAAACTTAACAACAACAACAAAAAAATATATATATATATAAAATAATGATATATAAAATAATGATCCTTATAGGATTGTAAGGATCAAATGAGAAATATCTGAAAAGTACTTCATAGGCTGAAATATGCTACATAGCCAGAAAAAGTATAAGATGATGTTTTTTTTTTCAATTATAGTTGACATTCGATTATTTTGTTTTAGTTTCAGGTATATAACATAGTGGTGAGACATTTATACAATTTATGAAGTGATCCCCCTGATAAGTCTAGTACTCATTTGGCACTATACATAATTACAATATTACTAACTGTATTTTCTAAGCTTTACTTCCCCATGACTATTTTGTAATTGCCATACGATATTGTTTTGAGTGACCTCTGGGATAATGCTGCTATTTATAAGAAGTTAAAAGAGACTAGAACAGAGATTAAGGTGCCTGATTCTGGACAGCTAAGCTGGTCATATTGTTACAGGTAGTTCTTTGTTTTTTAGTCCCAACATAGCAACCTGCAAAACAAATTGCCAATTTATATCACATCATTAGAAACTGGTTGACTTTTCCCAAATGAAATAATGTAATCTGGAAATATATTCAATCATTCAAGATCAAATAAATCAATAAAAGCCAAATAAGGTAATCACAAGCTCATATTGATTAAAAATAGTAAACTTTTTAAAATAAAAAGCTATACTATTAAGCAATTCTACTACATAATTATAGGAAATGAATTTGATAATTAAAACAAACATTAAACATTAAAAAAATAGTATAATTTGTCACTTTAAAATTCAGAATGGTCATTCGGGGGCAATTTGAGACATTCCTATCTGTATAAAATTTTGAAGTGATATGACAATTTTCCTATAGATAAAATTTCCTAAAAGAAGCAGGATTAAAATCACTAAAGTAAAACTTAAGCTACGTTTTGTTTCAAAACAGTCTGCATGTCCCCTTTTCTGCCACTAGATGATAGGGTGCATCGATGAAAAAGGGCCAAACAAGATTAGAAGAAAACATCTTAGATAACCCCTACGTTGGAGGTTAGTAATATTCTTGAGTGAACTATCCTTCCGAGTAAATCATGACAGCTATAGGTCCTTTACCCCTCTCCCCAAATGCACATAAGTTGAAATGCTAGTTTTGCATAGTATGGTGGGGTGGGAGGATGGATTATGACTCTGTAAGGGCCATCTAGGAACCAGAGAATAAGAACCCTTGATTTAGCCTAACTTCGTATTCCAAAGACGAGGAACCTGAAATCCAGAGAGGACGTGGGAGAGGGCCCGAGGGATCTTCATTAGTAGTGTCCTAGCATATGACGATGACAACATCAGGACTTCGGCTCTGCCTACTTCCAATAATCTGTGTATACATTTCTAACAAATCAGTATTTCCTCTTCAGCAATTACCATTTTTCTCTACTCTGGTTAGGGGTTTCACTCCCGAAAAGACATCAGCAAGCTCTGTCATCCGCTCTGAGCCCTCCTTCTTGTAATGCTCCCATTTGGCTTGCTTTTCGGAAAGCATTTGTTTGAACATCTATTGACAGGACAGAAGAGATTAGGAGAAAAACCCAGATTAGGCAGTTTACTAAGAAAGCCTGAGTGACACCCAATTTATTATAAAAATATAAGCCTAACATGAACATCTCCTTGATGCCAGCTCTTAAGTCTTACTGCTTTACACACATGAAGGGGCAAAGCCAGACCATCTCTGAGATACATGAGCACCACCTGGGCAGCTCCTGAGTTTTCAGATTCCCAAGCCCCACTCCTGAAGATTCTGGTTCAGGTCTCGGGTAGGCCCAGGAGTCAGAATTTTTAATGTGACTTTAAATCTGGTGACTACTGCTCTAAGGTCCTTTCGAGGTAACAATTTCTGTAATTCTAATTTAATTAGTCAGGGAAGGTTGAGTATTACTTTAATCTGACTGGGGAATGAACTAAATTACTTACAAAAAAATCCTTTCTTGTTTGATTACAGGTGGTTTCTTTGCTTAACAGTAATTCAGTTTATTAATTCATTCCTTCATAAAATTTAAGTCCTATAAAGACTTGGGCAGAGAAGGAAATAGTACACCTCAGGGTTTTTATTTCTTCTTTTTTGAAACAAACTTTAAAAACATATTTAAGGTATGTCGCCAAGGTACAGGGGTTTATTTCACTGGGCTCTTAAGAGGTAAATATGCATGAATATTGATTTTTCACTTGAGAAATTCTTCATTCTTCAGCATCAAAATGAATATTGATGAGATAAGCAATGGGGTAGGGAGACTCAATTTGCAAGTGAAAGGATCAAGGCTGGGTAGAATTTTGTGGAGCCAGTGGCACAGGAATCCTAGTGATCAGGCAGGGTAATTAATCAGTGAAATAAGTTATAGGATAAGGAACAGTGAGACTTATTTATGAGCCCACCCTATCGTTGAGTGCCTGGGACCCATCAATGCCATTTGACCAGTAGTAGCAATACAAATATAATGAAGCCTTCATTATAGACCAAATGCCTTCTGAGTCCTTCAAACACTCATTCACAGGTTGAACTCATAGGTTTCATATCTTGTAAGATGAGATGTAAGATAGGGGATGGTCCTCAAAATAGGAGATGTGCCTTCATATAAAGATTAGAAGAAACACTGTTCCAATTAATATGTTTACAGGAGAATCAGAAAGTGATTCTAGAAAGAGGATGGGGTGGGAGGTAGAAGAGATAAAAATATAGGTTAAAGAATGAAGCTGAAATGTCAGAAATTCAAACATGTCATTGCTTTGTTCAATTTGTATTGGGCAGCTTTTTTTCTCTTTCTACCGGGTCGTTCTCTTCCTGAAGACCTTTAGCGATGAACAGGTGCTCCTTTAGGCTGTTTTCTGTCTTCCTTCTCTCTGAATAGAGCAAGGGAGCTGCCCATTCTAGTCCAACAGAGTCCAGAGAACAGCTTTACGATGTGAAACACTGGCTTGGTCAGACAGATGACTCAGACTTGTGTTGATGTCCACTCTACAGTCTGGGGTTGCTAGAGCTCTGGTTCCTGATCCTAACTGCGCCAAGGGCATTTCTTCCTTGTGGGCAATTCTTACTTGTCTCTGAAAGGCCAGTTTTGCTTTGACCAACTCATAAGATGCCTGGTTCCTGTTCTTGGGTCTTTCCTGGTTCTCATCTCAGCTTAATTTGCCTCTCCTCCCTACCACACTGAGAACTCCTTGTTGGCAGGGACATGTCTTGTTCACATTTGAACTCCTAGTACCTCACTGGGAACAGAGAAGGTATTCAATAATGATTTGCTATTCAGAGGGAAAACATTAGCAATATTTAAGGGATCAAAAAGGGGTAGCATCTCTCTGATCTTATAAAGTGATACCGAGTCAAGTCACTGGAAACACCCAGCACGTGCGCTAACATCCCGTTAAAAATCAATGTCTACTTTTTCTGAGCTGCTTCATAGGAGAGGACAGTGTCCTCGTGTACCTAGAAGACAAAGAAACACCTAGTGCACCACTAATCAGATCGAGGAGTGAGTGAGTGAAGGTTCTGAATGGGCATTGATGTCTGGGGTTAGTTCCTGGGCCCACCTGATCCAAACCCCGAAGGTTACTCTTTACAAAAGCCAGACATTCCCAGGTATCTGCCATTTTGGTTATGTCCATAGGAGCTTCTTTAGGGGTAAGACTAACCCAGAATTTCCTTCAGTAAACTTGAATTCCTTAAAGTCCTTCAGAGGACGTTGATTAAATGTCAATCATCCATCCTACATAAGCCACTTCCAATAGGCCATCATGGCTCTTAAGATGAAGACTGAAATCTCGTGAGGTCCAGCACCCTTCATCATTTCAGACCACTTTTCTCTTGTATTTTCTCCCCTCAAGCTAACTCATCCTTCAGACCTTGCTGTTTCCCATCCAAGAGGGCTTATTCTGTCCTTTCTGGAATGTTCTCCATCACAGTCCCTACCTTTGTCTTAGCTAACTCTAACAGGTCCCTTCTTCCTGTCCCTTCAGAAGCTCTTACCTCTCTTCTCAGGGAAGTTGTCAAAACTAGGATAGGATCCTTTATTTTGGGTACTGAGAGGACTGTGTTCTCTTCCTTTAGAGCACATATATGGGTTTGCATTTATATTTTCATTAGTGTGATTCTGATTCATGTCCATGTCCTCACTAGACTGCAACCTCCACAATCCTGTGTACTTTTTTCCATCATTGTATCTCTAATGACCGTTGGCACTAAATGCCTGTTCAACGTTTAATCCTGTCCTTTTTCTGTAAGAATTATCTCAGACTGCTAGAATCTGTAGCTCAAATCGGAGATACTGCTACTAAATCCCAATCTATAAAAAAAATTTTAAGCATAAAGTAACTCAGACTTTGGTGATTATTCACTGAATAATTTTACCTCTTTGAGTATAAACTCAAATTGTGCAGTATCCAACAGCAAGTGAAAGAGGATCTTGGGATTGTACCTAGAGTCTGTTAGGATCTGGTCCTTGATCTGACGAAGGCGTTTGTTGTTTGGGTCACAGGCTACAAGTAGGAAGAAAGGAGTTTCCATTTATTAAATGTGTAGAAAATATCTATGAGATATGAATTATTAAATACTTTCCTTCACTTTAAACCTTTAAAAAGTAATGTATATATCAATAACATGCTAAAATTATAGTACATCCCGGCTAAGAAGTGCAATCGAACTGTTAAATATGACAATTAGATTTGACATGGAACGTGATCCATGATATATTGTTGAATGAAAAAAAGCAAGCTGAAGAACAGTGTTTCCAAATTTTGCAGGCATTTTGGGGTTGATTTATTATTGACTATCCAATATAAACACGTAGAGCCTTCTGACACCATTTCCTGGGTCCTCTTTATGTCATGTCTGTTTGGAGTTGCTTTCATTTAGGCATTGAGTGCTGCCATTCAATTGTGGACAGGTACCCAGAAGAGAGTTAATATAGCAGGCCTGACACTGCTATTTTCAGAAAGGCACATTTGCAAGGGTGGCCCCTGGCTAGCATCTGGGAATTTGGATTTTGGAAGAGTTTCCATCATTTTGAAAACTGATAACAATGGCCCATTATGCTTTAATCGTTTGTACAAACAATGTTTATGATGAACACATTTTTCTTCTTGGAGTCTGGAATTTGGTACGTGCCAAGCAGAAGCAGCGTGTGATCAGCCTCTGACAAAGACCTTGGGCACTGAGTTTCTAACAAGCTTCCCTGGTTGGCAACATTTCACCTGTGCTGTCACAACTCACTGGTGGGGGGTTGAAGGCATCCCGCACGACTGCACTGGAGAGGACTCTTGGAAGCTTGTGCCTGGTCTCCTCCAGACTTTGCCCTGTGCGCCTTTTCTCTTCGCTGCTTTTGCTTTCTATCCTGTTGCTGTGATAAATCGTGGCCAAGAGCACTACTATATGCTGAGTCTTGCTAGTGAATCACTGACCCTGGGGTGGTCTTGGGGAACCTACATAATAGGGGAGTAGGGTTACCCACGCAAAGGTGTGGTGGTACTTCTAAACAGAAACAGACCAGGAACCATTCTGCTCCTTGTAAAGAGCCAAGGGCAAAGGCACTTAGAGTTTTCTGGACTACCCACTATCTAGGCCCAGAGATTATGGCAATTAGGACAAGGCCACAAATTAGGCAGTGACTGAACCAGGGATAAAACGCCAGATGTCCTCATTCCCTGTTCAACCTATTAGAAGCCAAGCTAAACTGTTTTAAATAAAACAAATGATGTTTTTAATATATAGAATTAAAAAAATGCTGATATTTGTTAAAATTGGTTTATGAGGCCAATTATTACCTAAGAAAGGATAAGAAAATAGGATAAAGCAAAAATATTTACAAGTAAAAGCCATCTGGACTACAAATTAAGTCAAAATAAAAACTTGAAGATAATAAACATTGTCAAAAAGTCCACAGCTGATAAGGTTCAAGGTCTCTGGCAGTCACTCTAGCATCACACGTGTACCTTCCCGCTTTCCTAGCTGTCCCATCAGCATCTGGGAATGGCTGGCACATACAGAATGACTCTGTTCTATGAGCAACTGTCAGGGCTGTGTTCGGTGCTTCGGTTATGGTGGAGCCTGTGGGAGGCCATTTTATATATTGATTTCTATGTTACTCCATCAGGAGGGGACTCACGACAACCTGGAGCAGGGCTCAGTTTTCATGGGAAACTGCAGAGTTCTCATTTATCATGCGTTCTCCCGAACTACCTTGGAACTGGTGATATAGATCATACAGAGACAATATTTTCAGCTTCATATTTTCCTAAATAAAAAACCAAAACAAAAAAACCGACCACGCCAAACGTGTAAGGATTTCCACTTGTCTTTAAATTAATTCTAATTTAACAAGAAACTTTCTGATATTAATTTACTTTCATTTTTGGATAGGGGACTTCACTGCGCATTACAATTAACTCCTTGATATAAACCTGATGTGGTTTCCAGTGTTCTCAGGGTCCGATCCTCTCTCTCACATCTGCCCCTCAAGAATTTAGACCCAGAGAATGGAGAGAACCAGAAGCGTGATAAGCCTGGGGTCAGACTTGGCCTTGTCTAGCCAATGCTGCCCCAGAGAGTGTTTCTTCAACAGCCACCAGGCACTGCGGAAGCATTGTAAGCCCGGGTGAAATGCCTCCAGCGGGTTAGTAGGAGGAGCTATGAAGAATATGTGTTCCTTCTTGCACACCATGACTGAAATTCCCTACAAGCTAAATAAGCAGTTACTTTTCTCACATATGACTCACAACCAGTTAGGCGAATCACTTGTTTCTGGCAAATTATGACCTTGAGCAACCAGGTCAGACAACTGTCAGACACAGAAATGAAAAACAGATGTGGCTGAAGACGAAAGCACAGGACTCTGACAGCCGAGGTTGTCCCTGGCAGGGTGCAAACCCAGGAGACCACTGGCTCTCAGAATGCAGGTACAGCTGTCGGGCATAGTTGTCTGAAGATGAAGCTGAGACTGAGTCACTAAAATCACAGTTGGTTTCATAATTGGATAAAGTAAGGGCTTGAGTTGTTTATAGGCTTGAGAAAGTAGAGAAGATTATGAGTCAATGTAGTAAAACTGTCAAATCAGAACTGATTTTATGTAAGACATAAAATCAACTAATTAAAAACAGATCCATTAGATGATTTAAACGTTAGCCATGGTATTCACGCTGTGAGTAAAGTGTAAACTGAAGAGAGATCTAGGCCAAGATGCAAAATGTTGACAAAAAAAAACTGGAAAGGTTTAAGCAGCTGGAGATTTCTAGTGTGAAGAGAGAAAACTGAGGAGAAATTCCACATGTTTTCAAAGACATGGAGGATGAGGAAGTCCAACTGTTGTTCTAACTGCTGACCACTCACAGGAAGTGGTAAATAGTAGTTAGAGAGACATTTTCCCTGGAAGTGTTGTGAGATGGGGCTACTGTCACTGAGGGGGCCTGCGGAATACTCTGGTGTGGACAGTTTTTCTAGAGACACAGCAACATATGAAATAACAAGGCGGTGTTGGAAGTGGAACCTGTCTCAGGGTAGGTTCTCAAGGAAAGTTTGTTGAGTGAAAAACAAAAAGCAGAGGGCTTTATATGTCTGCTAAATGAAACAACTCTTAGGTGAGGGACATCCGGCCGTGAACTCATTAATTAATGTTATCAAGCATTTACTAAGTACAGCAGGTCCTCGAATATCATGGTTTCGTTATAACGTTGATGAGATGCTGTAGGAACTTAACTCTTGTTTATTATCGATTAGCCTGTGGCAAAATTAGTTTTCTTATACCTCTTTTCACTTATAGTCACAGAATCTATTGACAATGTTAAGTGAGAACTTACTGTATAAGGAATTGTGTCAGCTTTGAACAAGCTCGGGTGGTAGTCCAACCTACTTATTTTTCTACCATTATACCGGGGGTTTTAAAGTCACAGGTTCCTGGACACAGTGAGAGTATTTCCTGACCTTGACAGCCAACAAGGTCTTTAAGAGGACCATGGCCCAGAAAAGGTTAAGACCTAATCTACCTTAATTAAGCACTCTGATCTAGCCAGTTTGTCAACTCAGTGGGCCCATTTTTCTGCACTTTCAAATTCATACCTTTTCTATCACGTTGCCAGTATGTAATCTCTTCGGCTTTTTACTTCAAAATCCTATCAAGGGCCAGTCAGCTCCTGCCTCTTGTGTGGCGCCTTCCCTGACCACCTCTGCCCCTCCACCCTACGCAATGTTTCTCTCTCGCTCTGGACTCAAATCTCACCAACTGTCTGTTTGACATACCTGGCTTTAGTTACTGGCTCAGACCTTGTGTTAGTCTCCTGTTGCTGGTATGACAAATTACCACAAACTTAGTGACTTAATATGACACAGATTTATTCTCTGACAGTCCCAGAGATAAGAAGTCTGAAATGGGTCTTGCTGGGCTAACATCAAGGCATCAGCAGGGCTGTGCTCCCTCTGGAAGCTCCAAGGGAAAACTCATGTACTCCTCTTTTTCAGCATCTATAGGCTGCCTGAATTCTTTGGCTGGTGGTCCTTTCTGTCATCAAAGCCAGCAGTGGCGTGTTCAGTCTTTTTCATGATGCCATTTCTCCAGTTCTGACTCTGGTGCTTCCTTCCTGATTTAAGGACCCTTGTGATTACACCGGGCGCATATAGGTAATCGCCCTACTTCAAGGTCAACTGCTTAGCTGCACTGATTCTATCTGCAATTTTAATCCCTCTTTGCCACATAATAAAACATGGCTACCAGTTCCAGAGATTAAGCCATGAACATCTTTGGGAGGGTGGACTGGGGAGGCTTTACTCTGCCTCCCACAGATCTGTAGTTATCCCTTTTCATATGGTCAGTCTGACCACTGACAAGCTCCTCGAACATGAGAGATACATTTCCTCAGATTCCCTAGCACCTAACAGTACTTGACAAAGGGGCTGTTCAGGCAGGCAGTTGACATGCCCAAGCAGACACAAAAATTACTAATTTAGAAAAGCAACTTGATTCTTCTCCAAGGGCTAAAGTACTTTGCATCCTGAAGCAGATTTTAGTTCTGAAAGCCTTTGTGTGGAGTGATACAGATGGCCACACCTTTCATGTGTTACCTGAGTCGGCTGTATGCAGCATTAGCCATCGGATGGCGACATTGCAGTCTCTCAGGCAGTTCAGAAGCTTTGGAATGTTGTCCAGAACCATCTCCTCCCTTAAATAACCTTCTTTCAGAAATTGCTGCACTTGAGTGTGCACTCTTTCACTGACAGTAGCGTATCTGCTTGCCTTTGAGAATAAAAACTTGAATTACATTTAAAAAAGAATTATCTTGAATCACATTCGAATAAATCCCTAGACAGATAACATTTCTATATGAGATGAATAACATATGAACTACAGTCAATAAGGCTCAAAGGAAAGTGGTTTATTGGACATATCTCTCAGAGAGTATTGGAGTTAGAATTTAGAGACAAAAATCTAGATCCGGCTGTGACTAAATACTGTTTGACTTTGGGTTTAACCTTCGTGCATTGGTTTCTTCAGATGTAAACTGGGGACCGGAATCAGGCGGTTCCTACATTCTTTCTATTTTTAACTTGGGTAGAAAAGAAACATATAGGCAGAAGCTAGACTGTCTATTCTTTCTGTCATAGCAACGGAGGCAGGGCAGAGCAGAAACGCTCAAAAGATGAGGCGTCTACAGACATGTGAAAGCTTAACAAAAAACGCACCTCAGTGTATCAAAATTGAATTTTCAAATCGGCTCTTTAGAAATGTGGTCATTCTGCTTTACCTAAAAGCATGAGTTAAATATTAAGTATCATTAACTCAGTCAGGTTAGTTTAAAACTACCACTAGATGCTTCATCAAGAGACGCTGAAGAACTTACAATGTCACAAACGAAAAAAATGCAGTTTTGGAAAGGAATTTTAGTAATGAAAAATAAATGATCTCGTGCCGGTAAGTATGGAAGCACCGCTTTCCCTAATATATATCTCTAGGAGACATTCCAAAATTGAAATTATTTTGTGCATTATTTATGGAATTCAATTTATTTGAATAAAACATGCTGAAGTTCTTTAAATCAATATTATTCTATCCACACTGGAAACTCAAAAACTCAGACAGCCAGGCTGAGGAAGATAACTGTTCAGAAATGTCAAGTATACTCCCCAATAAAAAGATTTTATTTTTATTTTTTATTTCTGTTTATTCAGGTATTCCCTTCTCTCTTTTCTTATCAAAGAGCCACAATGTAGCCATTTAAACTTTAAGAAGATGAATGTCTTTAGTCTTGTTATTCATCAGTGAGAGGGCATATTGCCTACATTCAGTTACCATCTTCGATGCTAGTCCTACTGATGAAAACATTAGAATTATAGCTACGGGCGAAAATAGCTGTCTGTAAGGACACAGTCTTTAAAAAGAGTAAATGAAGTCAGTGGGTCCATATGTCACACTTATTCATCTTAGGTTGTCGAATCTTTCTTAGGACCCAAGTCTCACATTTATATCCCACATAAATTAAAAATCTATAATTATCTATTTTATTCTGATGTGCAAAATTCATCCTTCATTAATCACTGCATTCCTGTTTTTGTGGACATTTTCCAAATGCCTTGGGAAATCTACTTAGCTCATTTCATGCCTATTAAAGCAGAAAGGCAGTTGTCTGTGAGAATCTTCCCAGATTAGCCAGAACCTACCTGTTCTCTGACATTTGAAAGGTCCAGGGTATTGTTTAAAGCCGTTTTTGCAGCTTTGTAAGGTTCCCAAGCATCTGCTAGATTAACGGTGATCCCCATGTAAATGCTAATTACCTGAAAAGGAAGACATTCACTCATTATTTGCTAAATACTCACTTCAAGGCAGGGGGCTGGGAAAATACAAAGTTAGAGAAGACACTACCCAGTCCTTTAAGTTTAAATGTCATTCCAATGAAAACCCAAAATTTTCCAGATATATAGGTAAGGGTCCTTTTTCATGAGCCCTTTGGAACAAGAGTGACAATATTGCGCTTCATAGAAAAATTATTAAAACAAGATTTTCTTTTCAAACTGCTTATGTGTTAAATTCTAGATGAAACATGAAAGTGTTAAGAGAAGCAGACTTTGACTACAGAATATTCTCAAACATTTTCATCTCAGCCTTTACACTCTTAAAAGTTACTAAGGACCCCAAAGAACTTTTTCCCCAATGTTTATAGTATTACACATTAAAACTGAGAAATTTTAAAAATATTAACACATTTAAAATAACAACAATAAACCTATTACATGCTAACATAAAGTTTTTATAAAGCAAATCAAATTAAAGTTTACCCAAAATAATCTGTGAAAAAGAGTGGCATTGTTTTACATTTATTTTTAAAAATATCTTATACAATCCCTCTTTATCTCTCTCAATGTTTTTCTTTAAATTCTCTTGGTGCAATACCAATATTTACTCACTAGCTTTTTATTGGTTGGAATTTGCTCAGCATATTATTTTTTTATTCCTTTATTTTCAGTGTGCCAGGGTGCTTTTTTAGGAATGTATCTTGTAAGTGTTATGTTACTAGAGTCTGACCTTCCTTAAATACTAAAAGTGTTTCTGCGTATAGCATATGGTGAACATTTCTTTATTAAGCTTAGGCCAACGAAGCCAGACTATCGGAGTTTTCCTCTTGGTCGCTCAACTCCTTGCTCATGAGAATGATCATTTGTGGACAGGAAGCATCATCTCTTACTTGTAGTCTGTCCTCACCAGTAAAGCAACTCATTCAGCCTCTCATCACACACAGATGGTTTATGATTCAATAGCTGGTAAGAAATAAAATAAAATCTGCTACCTGAGAACATGATCTAATTCACTATACTTTGTTAAAACCTCTGTGTGCAAAGAATGCATTTCATATACATTAACTATGTTGTCAGTTTTATTCCTTTAAGAATTAATATTTTTAACTGAAATATTTTAAAAGTTACAAGCACATCCCTGCAGTAATGTAAACCTTTCATAGCCCCATCAATGTTAGCTTAAAGATAACACTTATTATAAACTAGAAATTCCTATTCATAACATGACAAATTAGATGAATTCTGCTAGCTTTGATACATAAAATAAAAAAGAATAAAGAAAGGCTTTAGTTGTAATCTCTCAGTAGCTAAAGCAAGATACATTTTAATACATGGTTTTACCTTGAGAGTATCCATTCAAGAAAAAAAATAGGTTCTTCAGAAAATTTTACTGGCTGATTTATTCCTTCATGTTACGATGTATAAAATCCTCCATACACTTAATTTTCCCTAAATGATTTTATGTCTATTTACAACATTATGATCTCTGGGTTACAGGCCAAAAGAATGGACAAACCAGTTCTCTCACAAGCTTATTGCTATAGAGAAAAAAAGACTAATAGCAATACTTGCCCAATTGTCTGGAAAGTACTTGTCCACTATCTCTCTCATTTTTGCTTGATGGGTATGAAGAATGGAAGGTTCAAAGTAGAGAATGACATACAGCATGGCAGCCTGATCTGCCAGGGCCGTACTGCGATGCTCTGGCAAAGGATATGCTGAGACCTGCAACACAGAGACGAGACCCAGAAGTGGTAACAATCGCACTTACATTTGCCAAAGAAATGATCTAGTTCTAGGACAGATCAGTCTCTAGAAGTCCGTCTCCTTGGAGGACACTGGAAGCAATTCTCAGGTTGTGGCATTGCTAACTAGGGCTTTCCTTCATATCCTTAACCGCAAGATTATTCCCTTCCTCCTATCCCTTGACTCCACTGCAATTGTGTCTTTTCCATACATGTATATGGATGTTTCAACCCCAGGTCTCCCACTAGCTCATCATGTCTGTGTCTTCCCCATCACAGACAATCTCTTAGAACTGACAGAGTCCATACTCACTGTTGCTCTTTTCTCGCTTCCTGTTTATTCTTCAACTCACTGAAATCTGACCTCCACCATCACTTTAAAGGAATTTCCTAAGGTCATGCATAATCTCACAACCACCCGATTCAATGGCCTCTTTTTAGCCCTCTCACTTAAATTCTCTCAGGAAGGAGACACTCTCTTCCTCTGGTTTCCCAGACACTGCTCTTCTTCCCAACGTGCTTGGCTGGGCATTTTCCTTCTGCCAGCCTTTCAAATGCTGCTGTGTTCAGGACTCTATCGCCTCATGCAAAAAAAATCTTGGGCTGCATGTAGTACTTATCACCTTGAGGACCAAAAGCAGAAGTGGAGGAAGTTGTTACCAAGAGAGATGGAGCATTGTCACATGGAATCTGTAAGCAGAGATGTGGCAGGTCTCTAGAAGGGCCTGGAGCTACAAACCAGAAAGCCTTCTGTTTCTCCCATTGATGTGTTTGCCCAATTTTTCTCTCTCTCCAGACTATTCTCCATAACATGGCAGATGAGGCTGGCTCAAACTCCAAATTTTGCATGTTTTGGGTAAACCTGTGTCCGGAAACTGTTTCTAAGGCCCAATTCCAAATTACCTGGAGACAGGGAATCTGGTCCATTGTGGGTCAAGTGACTGCCCTGGTCCAATCAGCCAGGAGAGGGGAGGTGCAGGGCAGAGTGGGATGGACACACAGTACCACCACAGCTTAAGCCTTGTGTTAATGATAGTTACGGGGCAATGAGAAAATTGAAACATATTGCCTTGAGATGTGGACAAAATGGACCGCATAAGAGGCAGAAGGGGTAATGACAGGGACTGAAGAAATGGCATGGGCTCTGAAGTCATACAGACTGGGATTCAAATTATGGTTCTGCCACCTAGTTTTGTGACCTTGTGAAAGTTATTTAAGCTCTCTAAGCCTTATTTTTCTCAACAGCAATGTGAGGATGATGATGCCTACTTTGCAAGACTATTGTGAGGAATATAGAAAAATGAAAGAACTCTCCTGTGATTCTGGTTCATACTTAATTCTCAATAAATGGCAACAAATATATGGAAACCTGGTATGTGCAGGTAGCTCCTGATTCTGAGGTGTCTTAAAAAAATCTTTTATTTACACTTAACATATTCATACAGAAAACAGGTTACCCAAAGAACTGTACAGAGCAGGTGTGCTCTGTGATAAGTGATATCCAGTTACCATAGGTCTAACTCTTTACTCTTCTAATAAGAAAAAAAATATATAATACATAAAATTATGTTTTCTTCAGGAAAATGAAGTCTAACAGTAACGTTCCTTGGTACTCTTTTAAATAAGTGAATGATACACAAACTGGGGAGGAAAGTGAGATAACCTGAAAGTGCCACGGGATCATCATTGTCCTCTCATGCTGCCTTTTTTGCCTGGACTGCCCTGATGTCCCCTTTGTCAGCTGTTGCAATCCAACTGCCCGTTACACGCTCCACAGCACCGCGTGCTTCCCCTACGACATTACTCCTCTTGCTTTATGGTAATCGCTTTAGTTGTCTGTTTTCTTTCCTAAGCTACAAGCTCATCATGTGCGGGGACCATGGCCTGCCTTCGTCAGCGGTGGATCCCCAGAACCTAGCAAGCGGACAGGCATAGAACATACACTCCATAACTGTTTCTTAAATGAATGACTAAAAGAAAGCATATTCTTTCCAACTATAGTTCAAATCCCATTTCTTCCCTGAAATCACTAATTCTGCCCAAATAAATATATCTCTTTCCTCTACCATCCCATAGCACAGCTCAAAAGGTTTTACATAGTTTTTCATTGCTTTTACTCTTTTGAGGAAGAAGAAAGGGAAGGCGTTAACGGAGGAGGAAATGAAACCAATCTTTGGAACTACTCAGGTCTTCACAGACTTAGTCCCCACCTGGTTGTAAATGTCATCAGATCTTAGTCGGCCGATGACCATACTGATGAAGGATTCATTGATAGGCACTCTCTGGAAATAACTCTCAGGATAACTGGGTGGTCTTTTGGCTCCTGGTTGGCAGGAATAACCTGTACTTCGAAGCAGTTTACAAATATCATCCATATTTGAGTCAGCAGAAGATCGAGCGGCACTGAATCATGTTCACAATGGGAAATAAAGGGCCAAAAAGCCACACACGTTAGGAACTCAAAAGTCTAACAAAGCAGAAGAATTTCATTATAACTTGATTTTATATGGTTTTAGATCTGACCATGAGTCAATTTATATCTTTAAGATTCAAAATTATGTTTTCGAAAAGGCTGTTATAATACAGCAAGCTTATAAGATGGGTTCTTATATGTAAGTACAGTTCTATGGAAAGGTCCATGACCCCTTTTCCAAAGTCCCAGGGGCGGGACTTGTTTCAGAATATAGCATTTTTCAAATATAAGAAAGTAATATAGTACATAGATCATATACAATATAATAATCTAGTAGGGTTTCAGTTGGCAGTCCATGATCAACACACGTTAATATTTCTAAAGATTTATAAATATTTACACAAGTAAGATAAATGAACACTATCTACAGCCTCATATCTGATCTGATCAGATTTTGACTCCATGATTTCAGGTTAATCAGGTTTTGCTGTCTAAGGAGTTACTTGCATGTATGTGTATGTATATATTTTTTCAGAGCTCTTGGGAATTCATAATTGTGCATAAAGCATGTGAACCTGCACCAACGTTTCATAAATTAAAAAATAATCTTAAAAATTTATGTCAGTTTAAGGTGGCATATATATATATACTAACTGGTTTTTCTCGGCAAGGTGCACTTTCTGTAAAGATTTAATCAAAACGTGTGATTTTCAGGGTGGACTGGAGAAGTAATCCCTCAAAGAGACTCAAAGAATCTTAGACTTGAAGATGACCTTCTATTGGATGTAAGATCTCCTTTACCACAACTCCAACTTGCGATTTTTCAGTGTCATTTCAATACTGGGTCCTCCTATTCTAATGAATTAGCTACTGTATCCAAAGGGAGAAAGCCAGATTGTCAAAGCTGGGTTTAAGAAACAAACTTTTTTCTTCTTCTGTACATTATTTATTTTGTTTGTCCAGGAACTTTCAGAAATAGAGATAAGGCCATTCAAAGTTCATTTTTAAAAACACGGATGTTAAAACAGCTCATGGCGGAATGGATGTGACTGAATTATGCATGCTGGTGGACACTCTCCTTCCAAACTGATAAAGATGAAAGGAAGCAAGATAGTGGAGTAACTGAAGAATTTACTGCTAAGGAGGCAGCAGTACCAGGTGTTGCTGAAAATATGTCTCCATACTGTTGACGATCTGCCTCCTTACTCTATTTATTTTGTCCTAATTTGTAAGCTAACATCTGAAAATGTTAATTCTAGTCTGCACATCTTTAGCTCAAATTCCTGACTCCTGCTTATTGACTGTTTCTTCCCCGAATCTTGACTGTCTCTGACATTGACCTTGCATCCCGATTTGACTCATAAACAAATTGAAACCTGTGTGCTAGGTACTGGAATAAGAGGTGGTTAAGGTGGTTCCTGTTTTTAAGACTCTATTTCTTGAAGTCACAGCTCTGTACAGATATATGTAACACATGACTGTGATTTGTGCTGTTGCTTGTTCTGGTTTTGTTTCACATATAGATATGGGTGAGAATTCACTTTCAACCTGACCCCTGAATGGTAACTTTTCAAAGTCATCGACCTGAAAATGAAAACAGAAAACTCATTCATTTCCTTATATCTGCCAAGGAGAAATATTTGAAAACTTGGAAAAAAAAAAATCCTCCAAAAAACCCCATTCATTAGACTTACAAAGTTTCCAAATTTATCTTAAGGTAAAGAAAATTCAGATTCCTTTTTTAAAAAACTGAGGTACCATCATGGACATAATAATCTATATATCTCTAATAATCGATAATATGTGGATTATTTTATACATTATATATAGATTACACGATATCTAACCTATTATGATGATGGTATAAAATATAGAGTAATTGCTATTTCTACATTATATTCAGAAGGGATAAGAATCTTTTGTATTCCAGGTCGTGTTGCTGCTGTTCACAATAAAGGTAGCATGGAAACCTACACTGCATTTCACCAAGAGCAGTGCTTTAGGAGTGTGCAGTCCCAGCCCAGAGATACCTGTATCGGTAGTAAGAAACCAGCATTCTCTCTCTGACTTCTCCTTCAATCTTTTGGTCAATGACCAGCAACATAACTCCATATAAGTACAGTGCTTCACACTATGAAGAGAAAAAGACAATGGCCAAACTCACGAGAGTATACATTCTCACAGAGTGAGGCTGATAATGGTCAAAAAGATCACTTTGCTCCCATTCGTCCTAAGAGCTTTAGCTTACAAAGAGGGTGCAGATTCCCCCCCGAAGGGCTCTCACTTTCTGTGTGGAATAGGCTTGGAAAAGTTTAGGCAAAATAAATTTTAACAAGAGGAAGGGGAATATAGTCAATGATATTGTGATAAGTTTGCACGGTGACAGATGATACTAGAATTAGCGAGTGATCACATTGTAAAGAGATAAAAATATCGAATCACTATATTTTACACCTGAAACTAATATAACCAATACAAGATTATATACAAACTATACTGAAATTAAAAAATTTATAAAAAAGGAAGAAAAATGTTCCCTAGACTGCTTGTCTTTCAGCTGAGGCTTTATAAAAATGACCTTTTAAAAATAAGTTAATTTTAACTCAGTTATTATTATAATAATCCAGTTATTATTTTTGATATTTTCTTGGGATACCAAAAAGGAATCCCAGTATTATAAATACCTAAGTCATTCACTTATTTAACAAACATTTCTTAACTGATCACTATGTACTAGGTACTAGGCTAGATGTCTGGGATGCACAAGATAAAGAAGATAGGAACCTCCACATCAACTCAGAACCTCCACATCATCTTAAGTCACCTGTAATTCTGTTCAAAGTCTACTATGTTCTAAATTCAGATACAGACCCGTCAGAAGATAATTATTAGTTTATTTTACTTCTCTTTAAAGAAGGGCACTGTGTATGTATTTGTGACTTACAGGGGGAAAAAGTGACTCTATGCTTAACATTCTTGAATTTCTATTTTCAAATGGTTACTATTACTTACTAGAAGTTGTTTTCCATCTTCATTGAGAAGCACACTTTCTAAGGTTTGCTGAATATAAACTCCTTCATTGAGATCATCTAGATATCTAGAAATGAAACCCCACAGCAAGTTATTCATTGACAATGAAAACTTTAAAAATATCTATGAAGAAGGAAAGTAAAGATTCCAAAAAGGTAAGTTAAGATACCAGGCATTCTGGCCTTCAAATAGTTCATGGTTCTTTATGATCTTAAGATAGAACTGTGAGCTGAAACTCATCATGATTAGGGCCACAGGTTGATATTTATGTCTACTCTAAATAAAAGACATATTCCCTAGTCCTGATTTATGAATCACAAATATCTTAGGAGAGATGGCATAAGACCATGGAATAGTTAAAAAGTTAATGAGTTAATGTATTCTTAATGGTTGGAAAGAGAATATTGTGTGGTTAGGAATAAGAAGGGAGGCTATGGTTACCAATGCTACAACAATATGTTCCTTTCTCCCTCCGCCAACTTCTCATATATAATATACTAGAATCTAATCAAAAACTACAGGACTGAAAGCCATATGACTTAGTATAAACCAAGATTATTATACTATTTCAGAAAAGCTAGAAATTATAATTAAACTTTAAACGCTTAAGATGACTAGAGCCACAGGAAGAAAGACAATTATGTGTGGTAGAAGTTATAAATTTTGTAGTAACTCAGAAAGATGTATATGTTCTAGTATGTCCCTTTTCCCTCTCCACTAATTTACTATCAGAATAAGCTGTTACTAAATTAATCAATACCTGTTTAAGTCTACAATATATTTATGCACACTTTGAAATGCTAAATAAAATCTGGTCACAATTTCTATGTTGTTTTCACGAAATTCTTCATCTAAATCCTGTAGTTCTGGCTTAGCTTCCAGTTTGCTTTCCCATAATTCTGGACCCTGAGAAGAAAAACACATTTATGTGAAACACCAAAAATAACATACTCATTGGTAACAATTTCTAAATAAGTCTTTTTAAAATGTGTCAAAAATTCAAAGCAGAACAACAGAAAGTAATGAAGATAAAAGAAGTCTTTTGAAAAAGTAATGAAGATAAAAGAAGTCTTTTTAAAATGTGTCAAAAATTCAAAGCAGAACAACAGAAAGTAATGAAGATAAAAGAAGCCTAGATATAAAATCCTCTTGTAAGAAATGAATTTGAATTGCAACCATGACTAGCATGCTTTTAAGTGTGGGGTACTCCAGATCAAAGTTATCTTTTAAATATAATTACACTGTGCTAGGACTTCCACATAATAACTTTATGTTATTTTTGAGTTAGTTAGCTAGCATTAAATTTGGTTTAAAAGCTTTCTTCTTTAACTCTTTCTCCATAATGACTTAACAGAGTCTGTGGTTCCCACAGAAAGCATGCTTTTATAGACAAAATAGTGGTAAAAATGCTATAGGGGAAGATTACCTTAAAGTAGCTGAAATCAAATATGATATCTCCATATTTCTGTTGATCAGCTCTGTCTTTTAATCTGAATACAGCAGGAATAAATTCAGAGAGTCTCAAAAGTTCAGCAATGATGGCATTGCCACAGGAAACGATCCTTAAGATTGCCTGGCCACAGAGGTTGTTCTCTGCTAGAAAGTCCAACATGATGTGGGTCGTCGACCACTCAGCGCCAGGCTGGTGGGAATGTTTAACTGGCTTCAGAGCTGAGGTCTGTGAATCATTTGATGAAACCAGGTCAGCTGACAGCTTGGCTGCTCCATTAAAATAACTGTATCAAAAAAAAAAAAAAGCATAAAAATTTCCATTTTTTAAAGGAAGTATGTGAAACGTATATAATATTTTTCTCCCAAACTCGCTAAAGAAAAAAAAGATGAGTTCTGATTTTGGGGGGTGGAGGAGGACATTTGTTCTCTACTCTTCATGTTTTCCATGCAGAGGGACTTTGCTAAATCAACACTCTTGGTATGTTTCTCAATCATTTATTCACTTCTCTCCATGAGGAAAGACACGATGCAGGTGATCTCTGAGCTCAGGAGAAGGAACCACTGAGCATGTATGGTTTAGATATGCTCTAAATTGGGCACTGGTTATTAAGTTTTCCTTACAGAAACTGTGTCACTTGTTTTATCTTGGGGAAAAGATAATTCTGTCCTACAATCCACTAGAACTAGGTGAGGGAACAACTTTTAAAAATATTTTTCTCCTATGTCAAGTATAGGAGGTCGTTGTTATCGAGGCTAATACATGCCTGAGAAAGGTTACACTGTGACTTGGAAGTGAGGACAAACATTTCATAATAAACTGTGGAAAAGATTGATTAGGAATGTATCTTGAAATGATGTAATTAAAACTGATGAAAGTGAGTTTTATACTTAATGAAATTTAAAGAAAAACAGCAACAGTAATGTAATAATGGACAAACCAAGAATGAATCAAAAGCTTATTTCATCATATTGTGATTTTGACAGTATCTTGTACTTCATAAGTCCTTTCATAGCATGATTTTTAAAAGGTAAGTTTTGCAAAAAAAAAATTTTTTTCAAGGCATCATTCATTTTCCCAAAGGCCTCTCCCAATTTTTTTTCAAATCATTATCTTTCGAAGGGTTAATCTGTGCCATCATTTTTGTTGCATTTCTCTCCTTTCGTTGTTAATTTAGCTAGGCCATCATTTGCCAACTTCATGGAAGCCTCAATTACTTTTCAACTTCATGAACAACCATGCCTTTCCCAACGTTTGCACTTGTACTTTGCATATTTACTTTCCCAGCTCCCTGAAGCTAGGTTAGACATGTGATTCAGTTCTGACCAATGAGATATTAGTGGAAGTCTATGGTAGGACTTCTAGAAAATATTTTTCCCTCCTGCTATAAGCAGAGAGGCATGTAAAGAAATTTCTCTTTCTGTGCTCTGGTTATTCTCCTTATTCTTGTCTTTGAAGCTACCTTGAGTCCATGAGGTGACAAGCCTAAGAGAAAAAACCAAGAATCTGTAGATTGTAGTGTGGAAGGACAGAAAGAATCTAAATTCTTGTTGATGTTACTGATTCACTATGCAACTGTGGTACTACTGACCCCTGTAATCCTTGTTGAATGAACTGTTTTCATGATATATATATACTGATAATGGGGTCCTGGATTATTTGCAGGTAAAAGCGTTTCTAATAATTCATTAATTCGACAAATATTTAAACAGTGCCTACTATGTGCCAAGCACTGTTTTAGGTCCTGAGGACAGTGCAGTGAACAACTGTTTCTGCTTTTACGAAGCCTACATACTACTGGGAGTAGGAAGGAGATAACAGAAAAATAGATTATATATCAGACTGTGATAATCACTGTGAAGAAAAAGCATGATAAAGGGGTGAAGCATGTTATTTTACATTCAGTGGTTTGTGAAAGCTCTCCTGATACGATGATACTTGAGCAGAGATCAGAAGAAAGTGAGGGAGCCAGCAGCAGGGTATCTGAGTGTGGTCAGCAGCCTCTAGGATGGTCCCCAATGACCTCCACACCTCCTTGTTCATGCCCTGTGCAGGTCCCTTCCCTTGAATGTGACTTACTGAGTCCCTTCTATAGAACAGAATATAGTAGACATAAAATGATCACTTTCAAGCTTAGATTGCAAAAAGACTACGACTTCTAGCTTCGACACCCTCTCTAGCTTGTTTGTTCTGGGAGAAGCAACTTGTCATGTGTGAGAGAGTCCTGTGGAGCCCATGCAAGAAGGGCCTAAGAGATCTGCCAAAAACCACTCCAGAGAGCTTGAAAATGGATCCCAACTCCAGCTGAGTTTTCAGGTAAACTCCTGTTGACAGGTTGATTGCAATCTGCTGATGTGGGAGAAAGGCATTCCAGGCAGAGGTTATAAGTATGTGCAAAGGGCCTGGGGCAGGAATGCGCTAGAAGAATTTAAGGAATAGCAAATTAACTGAGGTGCCTACTGCAGAGTGAGTAAGGGCAGAGATCAGAGGAGGTAGATGGGTTTGGGTCAGACAGTGGCTGAGAAGCCACTACAGTTGTCTAGAACTCTCTCTCATACCATAACACACAGTAAGACATAAATTATTAACAAGTCCTTTCAGTTTTCCCTGTGATGCTTGCTTGTTAAGTCACATTGATCTCTAACAGGCTGAATTTCACATAATTTCATCCCCCTGCCTTTTTTTGCACTGATATAGTCTGGCTTGGAAAATGAAAGACAAAAAGGGTTAAAATCATGGACAATGGGCAATAAGTCACCTCCTGAGGTCCTCTGAAGGCCACCGAACTAACCCAGGTCTCAGCAGCATTAAACTCTAGACTCAACTGAGAGGAGAACAAGCTACGATTAACAAGTTTAACCACTCCCAGCTTTTGAATACTGAGATAGGACAATGGGGCCATAGAGAAAACAGCTTAAATCAAAACATTACCTGCCTTCTTTTCCCACAAAAGAAGGACAGAAACACTCAGCCCCTGCACGCAGAAGGTGAGGTTTGCTTAGACCTGGGATAATGACATAAGTCAAGATTTTTATGGGTGGTCATCTCTTATTTTAATGCTTAAATCCTTACCAAAGAGTTACATTGTAGGTAACTTTCAACATATTATCTAGAGTATTTGATAAATACGCCATTACTGGCTGAAAAATTGGTCCTAAAGAATAGCATCTAAGACCATTATTAAAGATGCCTAATAATGTCGCAGCAATCTCAGAAGTTAAGTGGCTTTATAGGAGGTGCTAAGACTAAGTTACTTAAAAAAATCACTCTAGAATAAGGTTCTCTTGGTGCTAGTTATGAAGAAAATTCCAATATAGGCTGTATTGCTATTTGGCATGAATAAAACCAGAGATCTCACTCAATTTCCTAATTGTCTTGTACAAGGCACCCAGAAATTACACAGTTGTAATTTTATCTTCAAGAATTTGATATGAAAGTGTGTTTTTCAGTTTGGAAAGTAATCTTGGACCAAAAAAACCCTACATGCTTTCAAGAACGAAGCATGGCATCATCCTGCCAATTAACCAAAGAGTACAGAACTGAATTTTGAAGGAATTAAATTGTCCTGGGACAAAACACTGTTTACCGTACTCAGAGGACAAAAGAAGACAGCTCTATTTTTATCCTTTCATAAAACCTCTCAGTACCATAGAGAAGGAAGTACTGATCTCCGCCAATCCCTTATCAGGAAAAAATATAATGGTTGTTGATCGAGATAAAAGTGACCGACATCTCTCTTCCAGAAAAATTCTGAAATGAGTCTGATCACTCCAGTGTGATTCATGAATACTGGAAAAAACACAATGAAGATGGGAAGGTGTTCTTTGTTGCAAGCAGAGGCAGCAACCCCACCCTTCCCCGCTCCGTTCATCACCTATGTTGGAGGGTGCTCACTGCACTAGGAATCAGGAGACCAGATTCCGTTATGGGCTCTCTTGGGTTTTGCTTTTGTTTTTTACTGACAGATCACATAAGCATCAGGCCCCTCGGAACGTTTTTTCCTAAATGCAAAGGGCTTTGGCACCAGCATGACACAAGGGAGGGAATTAAGATGCAGAGAGGGTCAATGACTTGTCCAAACTCACAGCCCATGACTGAGCTAGGATTCAAACCTAGGTCCATCAGAACGTGAAAGCGCTCACTAATCATTCTGCTTTCTTGAGAGTAAATGAAGGAATAACGACGTCCACACAGCACTGCTCCCGTAAACTTGGGAGGATCAGATGTGGGCCAAGCAGCTGAACATCACTTCCTAAAAAGCCAAAGTGGCGTGGAAATTTCCATCTAAGTGGAGATTTCGAGCCTGGACTGCAGCTCCTGCCCCGGCAAGCCCCTCAGTCCTCCAAGCAAGGTTCTCCCATCCAGACCCCGACCCCACGCCACAGATATCCCCTCAGCCAGCGCGGCCCAGCCCCGGGACGTGAAAAAAGGGACGGGGAGCCGCACTCCGCCCCGACTTACCTGTCACCCAAGCGGCGCCAGGGTGCACGGCGCGGGGCCGATATCTGCACGTGGAGTCGACCCTGGGGGGATCCTCACCCCCGCCTGTCCGCCGGGGTACTCCCCCTTCTACCCCCAGCCAGAGCTCCTCAGCCTGCCAGACCGCTGCTTCCGCTCCCGGCTCCCCTGACAGTCACATGACCAAAGGGGCGGAGAGCGGGGCGGAGCGTCATGTGACCACTCTCTGGCGCTGGCTGATGACGTATGAGCCCGCGCTCACGGTTTCAGCATCAGGGAAAGGGAGTTAAGGAGGAGTTGGGGTCCGGTTGTAGGAAGTCAGGGTGCAGCCAGACGGAGCTGGGTCGAGCAACCAGGTAAAGCAGAAGCGGGGGATGGCGATGCAGAGGGCGGCGGGAGGCGTCGCCTACCTCTCTGGCGCTCCGCGGGTCTCCGGAGCTGGGGTCTGCCGACCTGGGTTATGGTCCTGGTTCTTTTCACGCCACAGCAGTGAGGCCTGGACAGTTTACCTCCCTCTCCGAGACCGCATCTCTCCTTTCTTCAGTCCTAAGTGTGTGGGGGAAAGATCGCGCATCCTTGATCCAAATAAATCTAGTTTGAGCTGCCTTTAAAAGCAGGGCCTTGGGCAGGTCGTTTAAATAAACTCTCTGGACCTCAGGTTCCATTTCTATCATGTAAATGGTTGGGAGAATTAGAGATATTGAGAATGAAGCGTCAGCGCACCAGTTTATGGCACACTTAGGGGACCTAGAAATGGTGATTGCTGTTTTAACTATCTCCAAATCTTTATTGATCGCCTGTTTTGTGTGAGGAGCTGTTTTATCTGCTGTAGAACATGTCAGAGTGTTAGTTTAAGTTGCTCTCAGAGTGAAGGAGTGGCTGGCATGTGAGCAAATAGTTGCGGTGAGATTTATTGAGTTTTATAATAGAAATGTGTTTGTACGGGAGGGGCAGAAGGGATAGTGGTAACGTGAGGGAACAACCAATTGCTTGTATGGGTAAGAGAGAAGGCTTCAAAAAGAAAGCTGTATCCTTGCATCTTGAAAAAGGAGACACAACTCTGGCTAAACTTGTACAAGGCCCCATGGATTTAAAGGAAGTCAGAACATTGTTTATAAAATATTTGCTCTGTGTCCACCACTGTGCTGTTTTTAAAGATGAGAAGCGGGAACATGAGAGAAGTATTTTTACATTAGCTAATAATTGGTCCTGCTTACAGAGAATCTTATAGACATGCTAGGGTCTGAATGTGTGAATCTTCCCCCCCCCCACCTCATGTTGAAATGCTAATGCCAGTGACATTAGTAGGTGGGGCATTTGGGAGGTGCTTAGGTGAGGAGGGTGGAGCCCTCATGAATGGGGTTAGTGCCTTTATCAAAGAGGCTTCAGAGAGTTCCCCTGCCCCTTCTACCTTGACAAAGAGCTGGAAGATGTTGGCTATAAGCCAGGAAGCAGGCCTTCCTTAGAACTTGAGCATACTGGTGTCTTGGTCTTGGACTTCTCAGCCTCCAGAGAACTATGAGAAATACATTTCTGTTTTTAAGCTACCCAGTCCATGGTATTTTGCTACAGCAGCCCAAATGGCGTAAGACAAGGCCTGTTAGGGGAGGCAAAATAACATGCTAGGAACAAACTCAGGAAATGGGTAACCTTGTTTTAAACTCTCTTGGAGACCATAGGTACAGGCAACAAAAAGATCATTGTTACTTGGGAAAGTCTTTAAGAGGAGGTTAATTTAAACTAGCTGCACTATTAATATTTGGGGCCAGATAATTCTTTGTTTTGGGGGCTGTCCTGTGACTTATACACTTAGCTGTACTTTGCAGGAGGAATAGGGAAAAGTGTGTTTACTCCATCTTTCTGCTCCATCCATTAGGAAAAGTGTGTTGACTCCATCTTTCTGCTCCATCCATTCTCTTTGCTTACCAACCTGAATCTTTTCTCTTGAAATACTCCAGAATTACAGAAGGAAGTTTCCTCTGGCTCTCTGCAAAGTGTAAAGTTTCATTGGAGTAATGTGAATTTTGCATTCACTTAGTAAGGATAGCTACTATGTGGTAGACACTTTCCATTTATCCTGGATTATATTAATCCTTACATACATTGTGTCTTAGTTCTAGCTTAACAACAGAAAATCGTTTCTCACAGATTTTGGAAACAGGGTGCTGGCACGGTTGGATACTGATGAGGGCTCTCTTTCTGGCTTGCCTCCTTCCCCCTACTTGCTTTGTCCTTGCATGGTGCGGCGGCAGGGGGGTGGCAGGGTGGGGGAAGTTGGGAGAGGGAGAGAGAGAAGGAGAGAGAGAGAGAGGATGCACCCTAGTGTCTTTCTTTTCTAAGAAAGATACTCATCCCATCATGAGGGCTTCACCCTCCTGACTTCATCTAAACCTAATTATCTCCCAAAGGCCTCATCTCCAAATACCATCACACTGAGTGTTAGGGCCTCAACATATGAATTTTGGGGAGACACAATTATCACAGCATTCTCCATACTTGTTTGATCCTAGGAATCATGTGGGAGCTTCATAAAAGTGTCCACTAGAGACTCAGATGCAGTAGGTCTGAGATAATATCCATAATCTATTTTTAGTATTTCCACTGATTCTTAAAGTCAGACAAGTTTGAGAAAATGACAAAATGTAATTTTTCCTTAATTATGCTGTGAGATAGATATGATTATCTATTTTTTACACGGAAGCAAACTGCATGTAGAGAAGTTAAGCACCTAACCAGGGCCATGCGGTTTTAATTGGCATGAACAGGATGGAATTTCCAGACATCTGACAGTTTTCCTCCAAACAGTGATCAATATATATATATATGTAGGAGCCTAGGATCATATATATATTATATATATATATATAGATTACATGTATATGTATACACACACATATATATGTAATCTATATATATATGTAATCTATATATGTATTGATTCTCTTTAGTACATAGCTTCTAATGTAACCACTTGCCTGTTTCAAGCTACCAAATGGCAGAGTGTGGAGAAAGCATGTGGTTTTTATGGACTGAGCCTGGAATTGGCTCATATTTCATTGTCTTGAATTCAATCATGCGGTCAAACCTCACTGCAAGGAAGGTTGCAAAATTGTGGTCAAGCTCTATTACCAGGTTGAAGAGGGAATGGATTTGGTAGACACTGAGTTGGGATCTGCCCCAAGTGTCCTTTCCTTAGCTTACCCTGAGGAATAGTCTAAGCAGTCCTGGGATGCTTACTTAGTTGCATTTATTGTAAGATATTATTGAGGATATCTTTCAGTATGGTTCTTAGTATCTCATATGTGGCAACCCATGCTGCCTTGGTTGTCATGGACAGCCTCATTTTTTCTGAGTTCCTGGTGTGCTTTTTTCTTTATGGAGAAAGAATTCTGTAACTTGTTTTGTCAAGATGCTTATAGTGAAATCTGTATGACAAATGCGATACTATGTAGAATCCTAAAGAATCCTAAAGCCTGCATGATTGTATTCTAATTTTCTCATGTAGTTGGTTTCTCCTTTAATCTGTTTTTTGATTCTGATTTTTATGAATTTATATTTTTCCATCTTATTGGATATGTTTGTCTTTATATTGTGTAAGCTGTCTCAACTTATTTGTTGTAACAAAGTGAGATTGTAAATAAACATTCTTTTACTAAAATGTAAATGTTCAAAAATCATCGTTTATTCAGTCATATTTTCTCTCTATTGGTGTACAATTTTAACACCACAGAAAGTCCCGGAAAATAACATAACAAGAACCCTTGTTCCACCATTCAGATTTTAACATCTATAACATTTTGCTCTATTTGGATTAGGTCTTGATTTTTAACATAAATTTTTAAAAACGGATAAAGCTAAAAGTCTTATTTGACCGCCCCAGACCCAACTGGATTATTTATTCTGCACTTAAGATCCGGTCAACCGATTGTCATTGGTGCCAATTCACTGCCAATAGGAATCCCCAATTTGGAGTGCAGTGAAGGAAACTTTATTAGTGCAAACAGCTCAGTTGTGATGCTGCATGTCTTTGAGACCAGCATAGCTGTGGAACAACTCAATAGCGTTAACAGCTCAATTATGAAACAGCGCGGCTGTGAGGTCGTCTCGGGGTAAGCCGTTCTGGGATAAGGCCGCTTTCCAATTAGATGGGCTCTTCTCTGCTCCACCTCCTCTGCTCTGGTGAGATGTCTTTGGTGTTTCATCTCCAGCCAGGGAAAGGCAGCCTTCAGTCTAAGATGGAAAGGGAAAGTGTGCTGTCTGAGCCAGAGGGGAGCTGACATATAGAGAAGTCCCTGTCCATGGTCCCTGAATGGCCTATATTCATGCAAGTGAGGACTCCAAATCCTCACGGTTTGATTGGTCCAAAAAGCACTGTTCTAATTGGTCTTAAAGGAGCCTCTCTGATTAGACAGTGAAATGCTAATGTGGATATAGCTGCACGGCTCTGGTTGGACAGGGAAAGTCTTAGTTAGTCCTATTGCCTGAAACACAGTTCCAGGAACTCCTTTATAAGGGCTGACTCAGATGGCAGGAATGCAATGCAGGCAGGCCATTCAGTGTAGGAGGCAGACAGCTTAGTGCAGGCTTCTCCCTGAAGCCTGGTTTGCATGAGAGGACCCATTTAGAAATGGCTGCTAGCCTCTGTTTTAAACAAATTTGAACCTAGCCATGAGGAGCTCTTGGTAGCTATCATCTTTCTCAAGGTTTTCAACCCTCTACACTATGCTCCAAAATGTACTAAATATTTGTCAATGATTTGAATTGACTTGAGTTGTGTTGTGGATTTTTGTCTGTAGTAGACTAACACCTCAAAAGAGAAATCAGCACCTTAGGCATTTTCTTTGTGCCGTTCCCTTTGTATATACCCTGTGTCTTTTTTACTGTGTCTTTTTTTAAGGATTACCATAGTAAGGCACTCAGTACCTGTTTGTTGAAAGAATGAACCTAATTAAAAGGACCAATAATTAAGAAACTACTGTGGTCAGATGTGAGATAAGGTGGTGGCAATGAAGAGGATAGAAATACTGTCGATAACAGTTCTCCAGGAAAGAAAGGAAGGGCAGGAAGGCAGATCCTGTTACCAATTAATAGTATACTGTGTGCTAGACCACACTGTGATATTCCTTCCCATTGTAAAGATGGTAAACCTTGGGTTCAGAGAGATTTAAGCAAGCTTCCCTGGTCACTCAGTAGTAAAGTAGCAGAGCCTGGATTCGCGCTATGTCTCTCTATGATTCTGTGCTAATACTTTTTTTTTTTTTCCTGCTACCATTACAGCCTCCCATCCGCCTAAGCCTGTGTGAATTTTTTTCTCTTCTTTTTTAGTTGGAATCCCTGGATCGAATTTCAGGTGGTTTCTGAAATAAGCAAAGATGTGTTTTTGTAGGCATCTTTACATAAGTGGTCCAAAGCTTAAAGAGTTGTTGGTTAAAGATATAGATTAGGGAATGTTCAATACGAAAGTAATAACTGAATCTGTTACAGTAGATGAGTTATCAAAAGATAAAAGTTTATAGGGAAATTCTCTTTTTACTGAAACAGAATGTGTAATCTCACCAAATATGTAAATCTGTTAGAACCCAGAGGAATGGTCAAGAATATATATTTTTTAGTTTTCAGAATTCAATATGCATATATGTCAGGTAAGTTAAAATTTACAGGTTTCCAAACTAATTTATTTTTTCAGTTTTTAGAAAAATACATCAGATGAGCAGTCTACTTTTCCTAACCTATTTATGTTTTAAGTTTTTAAGAACTGTGCTCTTCTTCAGTTCTTCAGAGAATCAAGGAATCTTTTGAAAGAGAATATTCTCCTTCCTTTAAAAAGTGGAAACAGTTACCTTCCCCATATATTGAGTGCATCTGTGTTTGGTGGCCCAGATGATGGCGCAGTGCTCTGGTATTCTCTCAAAGGATTTGGAGCGTTCATAATAGTGTGGCACTTGTGGGATATTGGATATGTTCATGTGGATGTTTACAGCAGTTTTATTTTGTTATGTGGTTATTCTGACTCATAATTTTGTTTCATTGTGTTTGAAAACTTAGGTAATAATTTCAAGATGCCAGGACGTTCCAGTTCAAATTCAGGTTCAACTGGTTTTATATCCTTCAGCAGTGTAGAATCTGCTCTTTCCTCCTTAAAAAACTTCCAATCCTGCATCAGCTCTGGAATGGACACAGCTTCCAGTGTTGCTTTGGATCTTGTGGAGACTCAGAGTAAGTAATAATTAAAACTCAGAGTAAGTAATTTTGTGTCTACTTTGAGGTAACCTGTGTGGGGGATTACTGTAGGGACACAAGATACTGCTCACCTTGTATGTATTTTTGAGATAGCCATTTAATCTCTCTGGGCATCTGTTTTCTCATCTTGTTCTACACAGTACATAGCAATGTACTGAAGATGAAATGAAATTGACTCATTCACGTGTATTCAAACAGTTATGTGCTACTAGAAACCCATACTAGAAATTTACAGGCTAAAACATGAGGATTCCTGACCTCAGGGAGCATACAATTGAAAGTATGTGGCATTTGTGAATTGTACAATATACATTTGTTAAAGTTCTTTTCTAGTAGTTTAACTATATTTTGTTCATGCTTGATTACCGTATAGACAGACTAGGGTTATACTATGGGTACTGCCAAAGGAAAGCCTCTATAAAGAGAGACAAATTCAGGTTTGATGAAAATTTTTTGATCAGAACGTCTAGAAAGGTGTTATTTGCTTTCTTTGGATTAGAGTTTTTGTTTTGGTTTGTTTTGTTTTGGAGACGGGAGCAACGTGATCTTTTTGATATCATTGGTTTTCAGCAATGTGATCATGATGTACCTTGGTGTAATTTTATTCTGTCTGGTGTTCCTTGAGCTTTATAGATTTGTGGGCTTACAGTTTTGGTCAAATTTAGAAAATTTTCTGCTACTATTTCTTCAAATACTTTTTTTGTTTCTTCTTCCTACTTCTCCTTCTGGGACTCCAATTACATGTTTGTTAGACTGCTCGATTATGTCCCATAAGTCACTGAGGATCAGTTGATTTTTTTTCTTGCTTTTCTCTCTCTGGTTTCAGTTTGAGTAGTTTCTATAACTATGTCTTCAAGTTCATTAGACTTATCTTCTGCAGTTTCTAATCTGATATTAAGTCTATTCAGTGAATTTTAATGTCAGGTATTGGATTTTTCAGCTTTAGAAAGCATAAAAAGAACCTAAATGGGATCTTATTTCTATCTTCCATTTCTCTATTATGTTCATGTTTTCTTATATGTTCTTGAGTGTATAGAGTTACAATAGCCCTTTTAACGTCCTCATCTGCTAATTCTGTTATCTCTGTCGGTTCCTGCTTCTTAACATGGACACTGTGTATTATGTTATTAAGTATTTGGATTTTGCTGTCTTCCTTTAAAGAGTTTTGACATTTGCCTTGGCAAGCAGCTAAGTAATTTGTGGATTGGGTTGATCTTTTCCAGGCTTTTTGTTAAACTTTGTTACAGTGGGTCTAGTGTAGCTTTACTTTAGGGCTAATTTAACCTCGTTAGAAAGCTTGGCCCTTCCGGAGTCTCAGGTGATTGCCCCGTGGGTTCTGTGAGAGAGCTCTGCTCTGCTGGATTTGGAACCTGAATGTCTTCCAGTCCTGTGTGAATTCTGGAAATTGTTCACCTTGCAGCTCCCAGCAATGTTCCTTAACAGCAGGCCCAAGGGGATCCTTGAGCAGAGTCTGAGAGCGCTTTCTCTGTGTAGCTCCTTCCTAGTGCTCTGTCTTGCAAACCCCTGCTGCCTCAGCCTCCCTGAACTCCAGTCTGTCCCCTCAGTCCTCGAGACTTCTGTGCTCTGCTTCTTCCTCCTCCTGGGCGCAGGGAGGAGGGCGCTCACAGGACTTCTCTCACTTGTTTCCCTTCTCGCAGGTCTCGTAGTTCTGCTCTGCCTGTTCCGCTGTCTGAAAGCAGTTTTCATATATTTTATCCAGCCTTCTAGTCACTCATGGTAGGAGGGCCAGTCCCATACAGTTATTCATTCATGGCTGGCAGCAGAAGTGACTCATCATCTTTGGCGGGTGGCCTCTAAAGTCCTTAACCCAGCCCGGCCTGATTTGTAGTCTGCTTTTGGATATTTGGCTTTGGTGAGTAGCCCTGGATAAAATTCATAATAAAATCGTAAATCGTAAGAGACAAAAGAAGGAAGAGCTGGAACATAAACCTTCTGGAGGATCGCATCTCTTTATTTTCAGGATTTGTTTTGAAGACGTTTGATGTTTTTGCTATAAAGTTCCCTTTAAAAAAATAAGTATATTTTGGTACAAAATACAACATACCGTATATAATTTAAAAAGAAGTGTAAGCTTTCTCTTTGGAAAGGTTCTAAAGTAGAGGTCGGCAAAGTTTTTCTATAAGGGATCTTATAGCAGATATTTTCAGCTTTGTGGGCTACGTGTTCTCGATTGCAGATGCTCTGTTGCAGCTCTTACAATTAATTATACAAAAAGTTTTGACTCTGTGGACGTCCCGTGAGGTTCTTGGGGACCACACCCTGGGAACCACTGGTTATGAAAATGAATTGGAGTGCTCGTGAACAGGAGGCAGATGACTTGAGAAATTCCCTACAGAGAGAATGCTTCTAATGACCCCCACTGGAGTCATTCAGCAGCAGTAAGGAGAGCAGTTTGAACGTGAAACCAGACTGAGGTGTTGTCTAAGAACCCATGCAGAAAAACACCTGGTATTTAAGGAAATATGAGGGTAACTCAGCCTGTTAATAATAGATGAAAGACTTGTAGGAGACAGAGCCAATATCTTTCAATTGCAAGGACTTAGAATCAACCTGACATGGGCTCCAGCCCCAGTTCTATCCTTAGGTAACTTCTCTGAACTTCTAATTCCTTACCTGTGAAATAGGGGTAAAAATGCCCACTTCATAAGGTCATTGGGATTAAATAAGATCATATATGCAGACTGCTCTTAGCATAGTGTTCATTTAATAGCTATCATAAATGATAGCCCAGCAATTAGTAAATTTAAGGGGCAGAGCTTAGTGGAAGGGCCTGCGATGTGAAGAGGGGATCAAAGACAGATGAGTTTGGAAGTCTGTTTAAATCTTTAGGTTTGAGATGAGCTAAGTCACTAATTCATCAAACATGTTACCAAAACTACAAAGATTAATAAAGGTTTTTTCAAGTTGTTTACAGTCTACCTGGGAAGTAAGACATATACATGTTATTCTATCATTAAGCGAACACTGAGGCCTAAAAGGTGCCTGGGAGTTAGGTCTTTATTATTGAAGGGTTTAAAGTAGAGGAGGAACATGGTAAGATGCACATTTAGAAAGATAACTCTCATGGCAATCCTGAAGATGCTGTGGAGGGCGGAGATACCTCAAGTGGACAATGAGATTATTTCAGTAGCTCAGGTGAAAAGGAAAATAAATTCAACTAAGACAGTATATTATAGTTGGTTTGTATGCTTTGTATCTTACACCCACATTGTCATATAGGCAGGGTAGTGTAATGTAGGGGAGCAGGGCTTTGCATACTCAGTGCCTAGGTTCTTATCCCAGCTCCATCACTATTTTTCTGTAACCTCTGTCTTAGAGTTCTCATTTGTGAAAGACATTATTGTGGGGATTAAATGAGACGATACTTATAAATTACACAGCAGTACTTGACACTTAATAAGTACTTCATAAGTGCTTAGAAAATGTTAGCTATTATTGTCGTCATTTGATTTGCATTTGAGTTGACTATTGGACGGCAGTGAACATATTGGGAGAAATTAAAGTGCAGAAGAACATGAGGGGAAGTTCATGAATTATCTTCAAAACAGAAATAGTCCCTTTTCCTCTTAGCATTGTAAGGTTAGAGGCACTTTTTTGTAGGCCTTTTGGGCTGCCAAACTTTATCATTAAGTAGAAGGAATGAGCTTTGTCAAAATAATTGGTTGTGATCGCTCAGGTGATCACTCAGCTTTTCTCACTTCGCACTGCAGTTCTCTTGTCACTATATTATTAAATTATTGGTAAAGAGGATTCTTGCTCTCAAGAACTTGAGGGGTGGCGATGTATTCTGTTCTGTTTCCCGTTGGTTGCATGTTCCTGTACCGGGTGATTGTTCCTATACTCAGCTTCCTAGTGCTGAAATGAGCACGTTTACCCGTGTTTTGTTACTGGTGTGTGATGTCTGGGCAGTTAGACTCCACTGCCACCATGTCTCGTAGATTTTCTTTAAATTTGTTGATATTCTAGTAATAGCTTCTTTATTTGACCTGATTGGGAAGTGAAATTTGTTACATCAGGAGACTTTAGATAATTGAAACTTATTTTTCAGACTTTAAACTTTATTACGTACTTTTCTGTTTTCTTAAATAGAATGTATTGATCTAATTTACTAAAATTGTTGTTATTAACGTCATCCTTAGCAAATTAATTTTTGTTAGCCCTTTAAGTTTAGTTAAATGAAATCGAGGAATGGCCCTTCCCTAAAATGTTACCGTACCTCAGAGCTGTGTCCTTCCTCTTTGCGTCTCTGCCAGGGTGCGTCGGTCTTTGGAGTTCAGAGCTTCACTTAGTGCTCAGCAATGTATATGCAAGAGGATTGAAAGTTTTTATCTGGTTCCTGCTAAATATCTGTGAGCAACATTTGGAAGAAAAAGATACATTTTAAATAGCTCAAGAGTCCAGTAGACAAGAAAACCTTGTTGGAGGCTTCTTGATTTTTCTCTGTATGTTGCTTTTCTTTCTATGACATGGTGGAGCCACAGGGCAGAAAGACTTTAGTTATCATGGTCAGGCAGGTCATTGGGTGTTTGCTGAACCGTGCGCAAGGTATGGCGATGATGGTGATGGTCGTAATGATAAAGATAACCGTAGCTGACTTTGTTACACATTCCCGTGTGTGTGGGCGCTGTGCCTCTTTATGCGTGAGATCTCGTTCGGTCCTAACAGTGGTCCTGTGAACAGGGGCTGTTACTCCGCCGTCTATGTGAGCAAACCAAGGCCTAGAGGAGTTAACGCTCCTGGGGTCACAGAGTCAGTAAGCGCAGCAGGTGAGATCTGAGCACACGTGGTCTTACGCCATAGGTTCTGCCCATCACTCTTACACTTTATTGAAAATTGATTGTGTCCATCTAATGGCATTCGCAGCAGTCAGGTAATATGGAAATAATATTTAGCAATATTTAGCCCAGAACATTTTATTTTGTTGAGGGTAACAGTATCTGATTTTTCTCCTCCCTTCCCCTCCCCTCTCCTTTCCTTTGCTCACTAACAAAATAAGGTTGCATTGTCTTTTTTGAAACGTTAGCTTTTGTTTCTTTTGCTAGTGAAGTTGGACAACTTCCCTTGGACGGTCTCGCACTCTGCAGGCAGAGATTGCCCTCCCTTGGGTTCAGCCTCTTCTGTTTGTAAAGGCAGAGATGAATCTGGTCATGGAGGGAAGAAGTTAGGACCTTTGGGAGCCATCGTACCGCCCCTGGTCTGTCTGCCTCCAGACTTGTAATGGTAGGAAAAAAATAATTCCTTTTTGGTTAAGTGATGGCTGTCAGGTTTTTCTCTTTTGTGTAGCCAGTTGCAGTCCTGACTGACAGAAGTGATGTAGTGAATTGATTGAATGGTAGTCTGTTCTTTCTTGTAGCCAGAATTTGTATTCTAGCTAAGAATCATCACTTTTTAAACCTGATTTCTTTTTTTCTCACCTACTCTCCACCGAAGCAAGAAACGGTTTTCACTTTATGACAGTTACTTCAGAGTTAATGATGAATAAGGAACTGCCATCAGAGTTAAAAATTACACGGCCATGGACATTTCTGGTCCTCATGAAGAACTAAACTTTCAAAATTTGCAATTGTTAAGCATTTCATTGAGCGAATAGTTAGTTCTGAGTCCGGGCGCTTGGGGGTAATATTCTAGGTTTACTCCTGATATAAGACATTCTAAAAATTTAATAGCTAGGGACAAAAAGAAAAAGAAAATTATAATCACCCATATTACCCTATCACCTGTCACCTTATTTTATGAAAAAGAAGTAATCATTGTACTTAACTCCCTTATGTTAAAAATGATAAAATCGTTTTGAAAATTACTTAAAGATTTGATAAGCCAGCTTGACATACTTAAGACTTATTTTCTTACGAAGATCCACATTCTGGATTTTCATTATGTTGTAGTATATTTCTCCATCTAGGCCAGGGATCCCCAATCCCCAGTCCGCAGACCACTACCGGTCCGCTACCTGTTAGGAAGCGGGCCACACAGCAGGTGAGCGGCAGGCCAGTGACAGAAGCTTCAGCTGTATTTGCAGCTGCTCCTCAGCACCAGCATCACCACCTCAGCTCCACCTTAGATCAGGCATCAGATTCTCATAGGAGCACCGGTCCCTGGTGCCAGAATGTTGAGACTGTTGACCCAGAGAACAGTTTCTTGTAGTTAGAGCTCTGCTTAATTGGGAAGCTATCTTTTGGTCCTTGCTCCTGTTCTTTATTCCATAACTATGTTATTGAATAGAAGCACTAATTAGAAGTAGGTGACTGTGGTGGAGGTGGTGGTGATAGTGGTCACAAAGACAATAAAAATAACAATAACCATAAGGAACCAGTGTTTGTATTTCTTATATAGCTTTTATAGCTGGAGTCAATCATAAAAACAAAGCGTTATTGTAACTTAAATAAATGAAGACAATTCAAAACATATACTTAATTATGGTACCTGTAGTGCTAAATGTATAAAAGCATTGCCTACAGTATATCAAAAATATAGCCCTATAGAAAAATTCAATAATTTTACTGATACCATATTTCCCGGGTATCAGAAAATACTCCACCTTCTCCTCTAGTGCTCATACTTCTGACCCTTGAGACCAAGTTCTCCTCTGAGACCTAAAGAGAAAAAAAATAATTTCACAAGCCTTCATCAGACCTGCTTTTCTCTTGATTACTTTATAACATAGCGGCACAGAGCAGATGTGTACAGGGGACTTTTTCCGTGGTGTCTATTATCATTAGGGTAGATGACTCTTAATTTAAAAACCACCAGTATTTTACCTCCTTGGTTTTTCATGTGTTTTCAGGGAAACTCCCCTCACTCTTAAGATATAGTGACATGTCATTCCTGATATTCTGACACCAGTTAAAGTTGCTTCTCTGTTTCAGAAGGCTTTTTGCATTTATCATATTTTGGTTTTGTTAATGTGTCTGGTCTTCCCTTTGGACTGGTTTGTTCAGGGCAAAGACGTCAGGGTGCTCATCTGGTATTTCAGAGACTGGAACTTATTTGATGCTCGTGAGGTGTTGAATGTATACAAATGTGTCAATAAGTGGCTTTTAAGACTGTTCTTTAAATATAGACATTTGGATCCATAATGTAGGAAAATAAATTGCTTTCCAAAATTAGAAATTTAGCACTTTTGTTGATTATGAGCCTAATTTTTTAAGAACTTCCACTTCATTTTTAAGGACTGATTAATCCAGTGGTTATCAAATTCGAGGGTGCATCTTGTTAAAACCCAGATCGCTTGCCCCACCACTAGAATTTCAGTAGGTCTGGGATGACCCCAAGAATTTTCACATCTAACAGGTTCCCAGGTGTTGCTGCTGCTGGTCCAGGGACCACAGTTTGAGAACCCTGATCTCATCTTTATTTCATACGCCACTAGGTGGCACTAGAACACTTCCTATGCAGCAGCTATCAGCTTGTTGACCAGTTTGTTGACAGCAGGGTTTAGGATTGTGTAAAATCACTAAACTATTGGAATTTAGTAGCTTGGGACCTGAATTATTCCATATAGCCTAAAAAAATGTGTTGACAATATCAGACCATAGAAACTATAGCACTATTTTATGATGAACTCTTTGAAGAATGAAGAGTAAATCATATCAGCTGCTTTATTTTCAATTATCCAGGTTCCACATCTATCCAATGATAAAAGTCTTGTTACAAAATAGAAATATACATCTCATATGTATTATTTATTATTCTAAGTTAACAGGTCTTGATTTTGTTGTCGATTACATTTAAAAACCACTTTGAAAAGATTTACACCTACTCTTCACACAAGTATCACATCATTTTGTTCTACCTCTGGGCCAGTTGTGTTGGGGACAGTTTTGGGATGAGCTTTCCTTTCCTATTGGCTTCTTTAGCCAGAAGTTGAGTAGTTTCCTTTTTTAAGAGCTCTGGAGGGGAAAGTTTTGGCTGCCGTTTGCCTCACCTCAGCTCATGTTTACGTGCAGTCTCACCCCATAAATTTCCAACCATCCCAACACCTCCGGGTTGTCTATCTTCCATTGACGGTACCAACCTGCAAGTCGGCATGGTTCTCCACATGGTGGAGCGTGTGCAGATAATTGCTTGCTGTGCTCTTTCCTGTTAGCTAAGCTCTTTCAATCACACCGGGATGCCACTTTTTGAAATAATGACTGAGTCATATTTTAGGTTTTAAAATAGAATCTGAATACCACCTGGATTTTTCTAGACTCTTGAGAATAATCTTTGCCTTGATTCTACTTTTTTAATCTTTGGAGCAGAGGCATGGGTTAGGTTTCAGTGACCTAACAGAGCATGAAAATGACTACTACAGAAAAAACTGAATTGGAGTCACTCCATCAGTTTTTAAAATTAGACAAGCACTTTATTATGTATCTTTGATCATAAGACTAGATTAATGCTAAGCTAGGATGTCAACTCATGACAGATGTCGAACAGCCTTTAGGATCATTTTTGAAACATCGAGTTCCTTTTTAAAGACATAAAGTTTTATCTTGTGATAAGCAGAAGGGAGCTTTTATTAGCTTTGTGATTAACAGTTGAAACCAATTGGATTATTCTATAGAGATTATTTATTATCTAGACTTATTTCTCTCTCTTCCGTACTTTACAACTGAAATTATATATTTGTATTCTATATAAATGTGAAGCATTATTTATATATAACAGCATTGTCCAATAAAAATATGGTGTGAGCCACATGTGTAATTTAAAAATTTCTACCATCCTCATTACAAAGTTAAGAAGACAGAGGCATAATTAATTTTAGTAAAGTTTTATCTAATCCAGTATAGCTAAAATATTTTTCAACATGTAGTCAATATAAAAATTATTAATGAGCTATTTTTACTTTCTAAGTTCAGAATCTTACAGGGCATCTCAGTGTGGACCGGCCACATTCATACGCTTAAGAGCCACATATGGCAAATGGCTACTGTACTAGAACAGCAGCAAGTACAGAAGGCATTTCACTTTTCAGTGACTGTCAGAGGAGGGCAAGAAATTGCAAGATAGTTTTGCAGCTTTTTAGTGGTTTTGGTGAATATTCAAATTGAACCAGCTGGTAAAACAAGATAATACTGATTCTTTTTTTTGGACTTGTCACCCCTCTGCCACTGGTATGATCGATATTCTAGGTTTTCCCCAAAATTGTTTAACCAGCTTTAATTTACTTATTTATGGGATCTTAATAATATTTGCTTCTGTTTGAAATGTCATATGCTCATTTGAAAGTACCTACATTGCTTTCATGTTTTGTAGTTGATGTGGTAAATTAGTTTCTCATGGTATTATTGGGCAAGACAGAGAGGTTAAGCCTCTTCAACAGCCAGAATATACTCTAGCTGCTGTAAACAATTAGGCCTGTCAGCAATTGACCTTGGAAATGTTCTAATTTGCTTGTCCCTGGACGCTGCTTCAGGCACTGGTTTTCTCTTTGTGGGTGGGAGTTACGAACCCAATTTGGAGAAGCACTGGAGGCACTTGGGGCAAGCTCCAAACAGATGTGCTTCTTGCTTCATTTTTGCATGTGACCAAGTTGCAAGAGGCATTTTCCTTGCATGAATTTCTTTGAATGCCTTGTAGAATCGGACACTTAAACGCCTAGACTAAAGTTGAGAGGCAGCTTCATTTACTATTGGATCTACCCTTTCCTTTCATTCTGGCACCATCTGCCATAATGATGGTCAATTAAAAATGATTTCATCACTGTTTTCTTAAATTTACCGGAAGAGGACATAGAAGGCATCTTTTACCAACCTCTTTGGTTTTATATTTACTGTTATAGTGTCAGATCCAGAAGAAGGTAGCTGAATAAGTGAAGAGAAAGAAATGTTAGTTGGAATATTTATACATAGTGAGAAGTAATAGGCAATACTCAGTAGATAGAGGAGAGCACGTGTTTGTAAAATTTAGTTACTGTCTCTAAACTGGTGGTGGCAGCAGTGGTGGCTTTTACTCCAAGACAAAGATTTAAATTTCTTTTTCTTTAGGGCAAGGTAATTTTCTCCCTTTACAATACTGATTCAAAACATTTGAGTTTTGTTCGTTTTCACTTTTGTTAGATAATTGTTAACACTTTATGTTGATGAATGTCCAATTACTTACCCATGCCCTTAAAAAGCTAATAATTTAGTTAGCAGATAAGACAAATACATGCAAATATCGGGGTAACTACATAGTCATAAATGATATGTTTCAAATGAGGATATTATGGCTCTATCTGTCCCATTCGTAACTTTTTACATTATGACCTAACAGTCTGATTTTATATCCAGTTGGTACATACCTTTTGTAGACTATGCTACTAGGCAACCTAACAATAGCAAATACACAGTGCTTTTTGTGTATGTACATGGCAAGTTATAAATTCCTTGTAAGCATTCATTCGATCCTTACAACACGCTGTAGAGTAGGTAGGTAACATAATTTACTTGCTCTTTTATATATGAGTAGACTGAGCCTTGAGGTTGACCATGGACTGTGCACCGTATCCCTGAAGGCGTTATACTATCACAAAGCTGCTTTTAGACCGGAAATGCACATTTTAATTATTTACTGCTTATAGATTCTTAACACTTTGTCCTTGTAAGTATGCCTTTTTCCTTCTCAGTAAGCTCTGAGATTAGTCCTCTTATCTACTCAGTATTGACAACACCTGTGCTCATTGCTGAGCCCTGTCACCACTGTACCTGGACATGAGAGTTCCTCATTGAAACAATTTGGAGAGTCCATTCTATGCTAATTCTCATTATTGCCTTACAAGTTTCCCTTGCTGGACTTAAAAGGCTTTGGCTAGGGCTGTATTTATATCTTGATCACCATGAGTTGTTGCTACTGTATAGATTATTCTTGTTTGATCATGTCTCTGGACATGACCAAAGCATCTGGTATTTACGCTCTGAAAAACGGTAGCTATTAATTTTTATATCCATTTTAAACCGTTGAGCACCGTTTACAAGAATGTTCACAATGTCACCCAGCTACACCCCTCCTTATGCTGTGTATACTCCAGTCAGACACTTGGGTCTAGCGTGCTCTGTTGAGTCTCCTCGCCTTTGTTCACATGACTTCCTCTCCCGAGAATGCTGTCTCCCTGTTGACTGCTTGGAGGATGCCTATTCATCTTTCAAGGCTGAGAGTAACATCTTTTTTTCCTGCAGACATTCTTCTCCCACCCAGACCAAGCTGCTCTGTCTGGTGCCTCTGTTTTGGCTGTGCATTCATCCATCAAAACAATAGAGCACTTTTTTACATATAATTGTTTATAAGTCTTCATTCCCACCACCAGATACAAGTTTGAAAAGACCAGTTAATAATATCCTGTTTCCCAACCAAGTCCTGTCTCTGTTGCAACTACCCAACTCTGCCATAAACAATGTATAAACAGATGGGTCTGATTTGACCAGTGGTGGGCTGTGCTTTTCAGACTCCTGGTTTAGGTGAAGGTCATTCTATGATAGCCTCTTTTCAGATATATAAGGCTAAGAATGGGTTAAATTTTATAAAATCAAAATATAAAGTGATACCTGAAAAGGGATTATGGAGAAAATAGCATAAATATTCTTACAAATAACCTTTCTTTTTGTTTTTTGTTCATTAAACTACTGGTAGAAAATAATTTTTAATTTCACGTGAAAGAGCATAATGCAAGCCTTGACAGCCTCTGCATCGTATACTGGTGATAAATCTTACTTGAAAGTGCTTCAGAGTCGGGCATGTTCATATTGAAGTCTATGTACTTAACTGTGTTTTTATTTCCTCCTTTCTTAAGCCCTTTGCATTTTCCGAAGTTAGTTCTACAAACATTTAGTACCCGTTATCTGACAAGCACTGTGCTAGAAATACAAAGATATGAAGATACCCCCAAGAAATTTATAATCTTGTTTCAGAGTTTTTTCTCTTAAAAGTCATATGAAAATGAAGTAGGCATTTGACAAATGAGAGAGCTGAAGCTCAGAGGGGTTAAGTGATTTGCCTGAAGTCACAAAGTTTAGTTTGGATGGTACTCGAATCCCAGACAGCTTCTGCTATGCTAAGCGTGCACACACGTGCGCGTGCGCGCACACACACACACCCACCTACACACACACACACACACACACACACCCAGTCTTAGGTACATCATCATGTCTTCTGCCAGTCCTGATTGCTGTAGCTGTTGAGTTTGGTGCACTGAGTAAAGAATCTCTCATTATCAGATTCAGTTTTGCTGTATTGAAATTTATTTCATCAATTGAGTGTTTGCCACTTTAAATTTACGTTGGTGAGGTTTACTTATGGTAACCCAGTTTACGCTTTACTCCCTTCACTTCCTCTGAATTCTATTCGTTCTTTTATTCTTTTGTTTGGTGCCTTTTAAGAAATAACAGCTTTCTGAGAAATAATTCATATACCATATAATTCAAGTATTTAAAGTACAATTTAGTGATTTTTAGTATATTCACAGGTATGTGCAACTACATTCAAACATTTTCATTACCTCAATAAAAGGAATCTTGTACCTTTAGCTATCACCTTTCATTTTTCCCTACTATTGTCAGCCTTAAAGAACCATTAATCTACTTTCTATATATGTAGATTTGCCTAACTGGACATTTAATGTACATGAAATCATATAATATATGATTAGCATAATGTTTCCAAAGTTCATCCACATAGCATGCGTCAGTGGTGCTTCATTCTCTATGGCTGACCGATATCTCACTGAATGGATCTACCACATTTTGAATATGCATTTGTCAGTTGATCGACATTGTATTATTATTAATCAGATATTATGAAATGCTGCTATGAACATTTATGTACAAATTGGTATCTCATTGTGGTTTCGATTTGCATTTCTCTGATTACTAATGATATGAAGCATCTTTTCTTGTACTTACTGGCTATTTGTGTATCTAGAAAAATATCTGTTCAGATCCTTTGCCCATTCTCAAATTGAGTTACTTCTGTTTACAGTTTTGAGTTGTAAGAGCTCTTTATATATTTTAGATAGAGGTCTGCCATCAAACGTATAGTTTGCAAATGCTTTTTCCTGTTCTTGCATATTATCTTTTTACTTTCTTGATAGTGTTCATCGAAACACAGAAATTTTTAATTTTGTTGAAGTCCAATTCTCTATTTTTTCTTTTGTTGCCGGTGCTTTTGGTATCATATCTAAGAATCTGTTGCCAAATCTAAGGTCATGAAACTTTATCCCTAGTTTTTTCTCTGAGTTTTATAGTTTTAGCTATTACACTTTGAGCTAATTTTTGTATATGTTTGAGTTAGGGGTCAAATTTCATTCCTTCGCCTGTGGCTATCCAGTTGTCCCCGCACTATTCTTTCCCCACTGAATGGTCTGGGTACCTTGTTGAAAACCAGTTGACCATAGACACATGTTTACTTTTCGACTCTCCCTTCTATTCTGCTGTGGAGTTCTGTAACTGTCCTTACGCCTGTACCGCATTGTCTCGCTGCTGCTGCTTTGTAGTTAAGTTTTGAAATTGGGACATGTAGTCCTCCAACTTTGTTCTTCTTTTTCAAGATGATTTTGGATATTCAGGGCCCCTTGTGATGGTGTATGAATTTCAGCATCAGCATATCCATTTCTACAAAGAAACCTGCTGGGATTCTGATGCATGAATCTGTAGATCAATTTGGGGTGTGTTGCCATCTTAACAATATTAAGCCTTCTATTCCATGACCGTAGCATTTGTTTTACATTTGTTTAGAGTTTTAAATACTTATTTCAACAATGTTTTCAGAGTATTAATTTTATCCATTTTTGTTAATTTATTCCAAAACATTTTACTCTTTGTGATAGTATTATAAACGGAAGTTTCTTAATTTTATTTTCATATTATTCATTGCAAGTGTATAAAAAGACAGTTTTCTATTTTGGTCTGTTATCCTGCAACTTTCCTGAACTTGTTAAATAGTTCTAATATATATTATATATATATATATATATATTTTTTTTTGATGGATTCCTTCGGATTTTATATATATAAGATATGTATATTATGTATCTAATATATATATTTAAAACATATATATCTAATATATAATTATAATATATTATATATTATGTATTTATAATATATTACATATTATGTACCTAATATATATTATTAATATATGTATTAGATATATATATATTCTTTGGTGGATTCCTTCGGATTTTCTGTATAGAAAATTATGTCATCTACGAATATAGTTTTATTTTTTCCTTTCCAATCTGGTTGCTTTTTATTTATTTTTCTTGCCTAATTGCCCTGTCTAGAACCTGGAGTACAGTGTTGAATGGAAGTGGTGAGAACTGACATTCTCATCTTGTGGCTGATCTTGGGCACGAGCATCCAGTCTTTCATTACTGAGTACCGTACAACGCTCATGGAGAACTCTCCTCCCCCTGCACTGCCCTGCCCTCTGTTGAGAAAGCTTAATATTCGGCTCACTGTGAGAAGAAATGCTTAAAGCAGTTTCGTTCATTATCACAGAGTGTGTATTAAAAGATAAATTTTGAACTGAAAGGCAGTAAATTGGCACAGCACATAAATAGTTAAGTGTAATAAAGATTTAAAAGTGTGTGATAGAAACTTATGTTCAGGAAGCAGTGGGGGTTAGTAGGCAGTTCTAGCTAAGGACCTTTAGGAGAAACTCCATACAGCTGCTGACAAAAAGATGAGGGGGTGTCCCACCTAGAGTGGGAGAGGGTATTTCTGAGGGAAGCGAAGGTGAGAAGAGGTGTGAAGAGCTTGATGTCAAGTTCTGTGAAGGGTCTAAGGTTTTACCCTACTTGGAAGCTAACACGTTAGCCTGCAGTCTCATGGATGCTGACAGAAGACGGGAGACTCCTGGATCAGAGACAAAGACCTTCATTACTTGTTGCACATTAAGCAGAGTGAGATAATTTTCCCGTATGTTTGCCTTGTCCACTCCTATCACAGATCCTTAACAGGGGTGATGTGGAAGGGTCTAGAGTGATACTTCAGTCGGTTTGTGTCACGGTGTAGGAAGCTTGAGCTTAGGGAACCTAGATTTCCATAATGGACAGTAAACCTGCCTGACTATTGCCCTGGAGGAAGACATTATCCTTATTTATACTGCCTTCTGCTTTGGAGAGAGACAGGATCTGTTTCCCAAAGCTTTGTTCATTATACAAACATCCTCAAAAAGATAGTCTGAAACAAAAGGGCCCTGAATGCCTCTGCTTACAAAATGTGCAGGGATGTGTGAGACCCATTAAGAATTGTTTCCCAACACCTGGCAGATCAGGGAACAGCAAGTGCTTCAGATTGAACATTAACTTCAGTTTGGGCCTTTCTGAGATTTTGACCACAAAGCTTCAGCACTTACTGCATCAAGGAGTTGTAGTTAGTACATCTTTTAAACTAGGGAGGTCTTGGTTGCTGCTGGCTTGCTTTCTTCTTTCCCTTTTGCCAAATAGGGCAGCACAGTGCTTTGGTTGGCGAGGAAGAATAACTTTGGACTTGAAGAAGCAGTTCTGGAATCAAGTAACCTGGGTTCAGAGTCAGCTCTGCCAGTTAACAGAATAGTAACTCTAAGTAAGTTTTGCTTTCTTCATCTGTAAAATGGGGATAGTATTGTAAAATAGCAACTAATACCTGATGAATATTTAACTGTGTGCCCACAAACAGTTCCTTTATTACTACTTTATTTAGGGTCGATACAAGTATTAAATGTGTGTAAAATGCTGCCCGCTGTGCTTGGCACATACATTGGTCAGTTATTTTGTTTTTGTTAATAATTATATTTGGGCGCGTTGCAGGTGAGAGAGATGGATCTTGCGATTCTTGGCTCAGAATTAGTATTGTACAGAATTAATATTGTACAAATTCAATATTATATAGATAGATGTGAGTTAAAATGCAAGTTCTACTTTGTCCTAGCTGTGAGAGTTTGAACCAGTTAAGGTCACTTCTTTATGCTTCATTTTCCTTGCATGTAAAATGCGGACAGGATCTTTTTTGCATGGTTGTTCGTGGTCTGAAACAGTTTATATGCTTTGTGGTGCAGAGTTTACTTCTTGTTGGCTGGGTCAGACTATACGTATTTGCTTCGTTTATAAAAATTAGGGGGAAAGCAACCTAAAGTGTACACCTTACTGTTGGGATGGAGAATAGCACCTAGATGTGTGTTGAGTGGGGTCAAGTGTGTTTGTGTGTGGTGGGGGGAGGAGGATGGGCACTATTATAATAGGAAAAAAATACATGATAAGGTCTAAGAAGCAGAAATGTGCTCTACTTTCAGAAAAATTAGTATGAGATTTAATTTCAAGCAAAAAGGATCAGAGCTCCTGAGGGACAGACTAAAATAGACATTTAAACCAGTTAACAAAGAAAGATTATGTAATGTGTAACATAGAAGATGCAGTTTTTGTTAGTGCTCTCTATTCTCTGGAAAATGGAACCTTCCCGAGTTCTTAGGTAGTTTTGGAGTTTGTCACGTTTGAAGGAATTACCCTGTGTCTGCCTTATCTTTGTTCTCTCGGTATTAAGTTTATGAAGGCATTTAGATCTTGGCTGGAACTTGGTAATATTCAAATGGGCATTGTTGTTATCTGTAACTTGTTTTTAATTTTATAATTTCCAAAATGCACCATGCACCTGTGTTTAGGTTCTTAATAATTAGAAAGCAAAATACAAGAAGTAGTTTCTATAACGAACCCTACCAGAGTCATATATCAAATCCCTATAATACCCAGAAACCTTCTCTTAGACCCAGATGGATGTCAGAGATGACCTTGCAAGATCTAAGAGATGTTTCAAGTGCTCAACTGTGAAGGAGCTTTTTTCCTTTCCTCTTTTATTTGTTGGTTAACTGATTGTGTGTTCCAGTAATTTACCTTTCACTCTTGTGTTTACCAAATATTTGCATCTTCACTCCACTGGTACCATTTTTGTTTCTTATCCTTAACACTCTTCGCCATATCACCAATGAGGGAACCTCTCAAAATATAAGCAAGATTTTTCACATAATCCGCCCCTCACATTTTAATGTATTTATAGCACAAGCAGAGCAAATGACTGCCTTGTGAATGGGGATTTTAAAATACTTTTGTTCTCTGTTTATTTAATGGTTTTGGTTGATCGCAGTTGAGTGCCACGGGAATAGATTTCTCAAAAGAACCTTGGAAACATATATGTTCCAAAATTTGGTTTTATTTGTTAGAGTTTAACAGTTGGCTGATTTAGCTCCTCTTTTTCATTAAGAACACATTTTAAATCTAGATCTGGAAAAGAAGTGAGGTTTAAAAATAGGACAGGTACTCATGCGTTTATTAGAGGTATTGCGTATTTATCATGTGCTGTAGTAACTACTCTCCAGTGATGGCCCCCAGCCAGGCCTCCCATCACTGTGCTTGCATTCTGTTCCTCACGTCAAGAGATGGAGCTTATTGGGGTAATTCGTTACCCCAGTATAGCAATAGTACCGATAGGTGGAATTGGTATCAAGAATTTGAACTCGTGTTGGCATATGTCCATATTGCTGTGAAATAAACTACCTTAAAACTTAATGTTTTAAAACCACAAACTTTTTTTTTTTTTTTTTTTATATCTCATGATTCAGTGCATTGACTGACCTGGGCTGGGAGGTTCTTTCACACCTTGTGATGTCAGTCGAGACGGCAGCCATTTGGGGGCTTCACTGGGTTGGAACTTGCAAGATGGCTCCCTTACATGGCTGGCAGTTGGTGCTGACTTTTGACTGGATGCTCAGCTGGAATCGTTGACCAGAGCCTTAGGATTCTCCTGCATGTGGTCTCTCCATGTGGTTTGGATTTCTCCCAGCGTGGTAGCTCTTCCAAGAGGAAGGAAGCCAAAGCCGCCAGACCTGCTAAGACCTGGACTCAGAGGTTACAGAATATCACTTTCGGTGCATCCAGTTATTCAGAGCAGTCACAAGGCTCGCCTCAACTCACGGATAAAGAAAATAAACTCTGCCTCTCGATGAGGGCGTAGCATTCATCTAGGGACCAAAAGAATTGTTGGCGTAAATGTTTGGAGACCATTTACTAACTATGCTAGATAGTGGGACTGTAGCAGGGACTAGAACAGGTGTGGCTGCTGTGCGCTGAGCAGAGTCTGGGGAGACGAGGAAAGGGCTTGAATGGGGATGGCGGCTCTAGTAAGTCAGATTAAAGGCTTTGCACTTTACCTTTAGGGCCGCAAGAAGCTATTAAAACGTTTTTAAAAGAAGACTAAGACAATTTGTATTTTTCATAAAATGGCTTCGTAGGAATGAGCCCGGAGGTAGGCCAGCTAGTTGGCAAGCTGTTGGAGTATTCCCCAGGCATTAGGTAATAGTGACTTGGACTCAGAAGGTGGTTTGGGGTTGGTGAGAAGTAGACAGATTCCTAAGAGGCATAGGAATAATAATTGATGAAACTCGGTAATTCATTCAATATGGAAATTGAGAGAAGAAAGAAGTCTATGGTAATACTCAGATTTCTGACTTAACCATCCACACTAGGTCCAGTCTTCTAATATGGTGTAGTATTTTGCTATTGCTGTTGGAATAAATTACTGCAAATTTAGTGGCTTAAAACAACACAAATTTATTCTGTTATAGAGCTTGAGGTGAGGAGTCTGAAATAGGTCTCACTGGGCTAAAATCCAGTGTTCCTGTGCGCAGACTCTAGGGGAGACGAGGAAAGGCGAGCCATTCTCTCGCCTTTCCCAGCTTCCAGAGGCTGCTCGCACTCTTCCCATCTTCAAAGCCAGCAGCTGGTCGAGTCTGTATCGTCGCACATCACTGTGACATTGGCTCTCCTGCTTTTCTTTCACTAATGCGGACCCTTGTGATTGTATTAGCTGCACCCAGATAATCTAGAATAATTTGTCTCCCCACCTCAAGGCCAGCTGATTAACAACCTTATTTTCATCTGCAGCCCTTATTTCCTCTTTGTACGTAACATGGCATACAGGTTCTAGGGATTAGGACATGGACATCTTTGGGGGTCCATTATTTTACCTACCACAGATGGGAACCCGAGGACTAGAATAAGTGTTTTGGGGGGAAGTGAATTCAGTTATAGACATGTCTCCAAGTAGGATGACCAATAAGTAGTTGGTTTTTGAGCCGAGGACAAAGGTATATATAGGTTTGGAAATAACCTATACATGGGAGTGAGGGAGTATTACAATAAAAAGAGGGCCTGGGCCAGCGTTTTGAGGGGTTGGGTAACGTTGCCGACAGACGAGATTGAGAAGGAGCTATTGGTGGGTAGGAGGAAATTTAGAAGAATTCGGTTTCAAGGTTGGTAATCACCTTTGGAGACTATTGTGTCTTGGCCCTGAAAGGATCCTTTAACAGCTCTTTAAACCTACTTCTGTTACAGATCAGAAAATTGAGGCCCAGAGAGATGAAGTAACTTGCTTAAGATTGTATAACTAGCTAATGGATGTGCTTCTTGATTCCCAATTCAGTTTGCCAGCCTCCAACCTGAGTCCATTTAATCTTTTAATTTTGAAGATGGTATTGGGGAAAGATTTTGGGGCTGTGCATGTGTGCGTGCGTGCGTGCGTGCGTGCGTGTGTGTGTGTGTGTGTGTGTGTATTTCATTAGTATTCTGAATGCTGGGAGAGGAAGTTGCTGGAATGATCTGACTAGTGATTTAGTTACTTGCAAATAAAGTTCTTTACACCAAAGAACAGAGTTAAGATTTTTTTAAACTTACAGACTTTTCTAAATGCAGCTTCTCTTCCTTTTGCAGTCTCTGTTTTGCTTCATTTAAAAAAAAAAAAAAGATTTTTTATTTTGGAATAATTTTGGATTGACAAAATGTTGGGGATAGTGCAGAGAGTTCTCCGAATTGTTGAGGTCTTCCACGATACATTTGTCAAAACTAGGAAGCATCATCGGTACGTTACCGTTGACTAGACTGAATGGTAAACTCTAGACTTTATTCGAATTTCACTAATGTCCTCTTTTAAGGCATCGTCTAGGATCCAGTCCAGGATACCATGTTGCATTTAGTCATCATCTCCTTAGTTGCTTCTTACTTTGTTTTTGTTTTTTTTAATTAAAAAAATTTTTTTTCTTATAACCTTGACAGTTTTGAGGAATCATAGTTAGGTATTCTATAGAATGTCCCTTAATTTGAGTTTGTCTTGATTTGACTGGGGTTATGTAGTTTTTGGAAAGAGGATCCTAGAGGTCAAGTGCCCTTCCGATCACGTCATATATGGCGTACATGTCATCAACATGACTTCCTGGTGATGCTGACCTTGATCACCTGGCCCCAGTAGGGTTTGTCAGGTTTCTTTTTGGAAGCAAGCGACTAACACCACCCATATTCGGAAGGAGGAATTAAGCTCTACCACCTGGAGGGATAAGTGTCTATGTACATTTTTTTAATGCTTCTGTAAAGAATTGTGTTTTTCCTGCCCCAGCTTCGGAATCAGCTATTTCTCCCAGGACCTCTTATTTCTTATATCGGAAAGTGGTGCTTAGAAATTAAGATCTGCACTCTGGGTGTGCTTGTTGCTACCAGAATGTCACTGCTTCTGGGCCCTTTCGGTGTCAGAGCTGGGAAGCATGCGTATGTACACTAACACATGTATACCCATGTATCCGTCATCGTTTTTGTATCTGTCCATCTGTATCTATATTAAGGTAAACATGTTCGTACTGATGTCTTCAACTCTAACCTAGTACCACATGGTCAAATTCCAATCTTCTTCTCTAGCTTATATATAACTTCCTCTCCGACATCAAGAAACGCAGCTGCCACTATCCATTTACTTGTTTGTTTGAGTCCAGTGTTATGCATGTAAAGCAGTTTCAGAATTATTAACTCACACTCCATGACAAACAACATTATCAGCTGGCATACGGTGTTTATATGTAGTTCTTTTTGTCTTTAGTCTTACAGTGTGCAGTCAAAACATATTTCAAGGTTACGTAGGTCAGCTCCCTTTTTTCCCCCGCTCCCTTCAGTGATGTTACGTCAAACATTTGTAAAACAGTTAAATTCCTTTGTCACAGTCAACATTCTATCCCAGGGTCCCCTGATCCCTCATTGTCGCTTCGTTGTTATTCTTGTTGTGTATATTAAAAGTTCTGTGAGTTAAATTTTTATAGGTTTTGACATATGCAATCTCTGAAAATATATACCATACTGAAGACATACTGGGATGTTTGCTGGCAGCAGTGTTGGAAGTGCTATTCTGAGACCAGGACTATGAATGAGATCATGGTCAGGTTTATAGGTCAGCAGTCAGGGTCAATGAACCTTCTGTGTTCAGAGGTCAGGAATAGCCCACATATCAAGAACTCTCAGTAGTCACAGGTTTGGAAGCGTTGGAGTTTAGAGGATTATTAGGCAGATCTCAAATATAAGGTAAAGAGTTGAGTTTTGTCATTGCATCAGGACGTCAGTCATGGAACTTAAAGTGACGGCAAATGGAATCTACATGAAAGGACCACATTGGGTGTGTGTGGTACACAGCCCCCAGCAGCAGCACTGTGATGGCTGCAGTGAGTTCTGAAATGGAAAAGAGCCTTGGAGATTGTAAGTACTTGAAGGGAGGGATTCTGTTTCTTTCAAATCCCTATAGAAATGTTTCTCAGACAGCAACCCTCAACGGCCTGCCTTAGAAACATTTGCGATGCTTTTTAAAAAATGGCAGCATTGGAGCTTCTAGAAACAGAGCCCAGGAATCTGCACCGAAACAAGCATACCAAATAATTCTGATACATTAGAAGTTGGAGAATCCCTACTATTAGAGTGAACGGTGAGGAGCTTTGCACAAAGGCTTTATTTACCCTGTGTGCTTACTAAAGTGAATTGCAGATTAGTTCTGAAATCTTCTGATTAGAGAGCCAACTTTGCAAGTAATATTAGTAAAACACCTAATGCTTTTTGAAGGTTTAAAAGGTTAAGTAACCTGCCCAAGGTCACAAAAGTTCTTAAGTGGTAGATCCAGAGTCCATGGTAGTCGCCTCCAGAGTCCCTGTTGTTTATGACACTGTGAAAGCTTTGCTTTCGGGAGTTCGTGCCATGTACTCTTATGGTTTCAGAGATAAATTCACCAACCCAAGAAGGAATAAAAAGGAGACGGTTAACATCTCAGTGCCATTTTGGTGCTTCAGCAACTAAAAGTTTGCATGTGTTCATATTTTGTTGTATTCAGCTCTCTGGGGAGCAGTGTTATAGTGATGTTCTTGGATCCTAAGAAGGGGCATGCATCTTAAAACAATTTAAAAACTGTTAAAAATAGATACAATACAGGAAAATAATTTGGCAATGTCACATTAATATACAGCTACAGTATCATACAGCCTAAGAGTACGATCACCGACTTATAGACTCTTAGACCTGAAATGGACTTCACAGGGCATCTACTCCAACTCCCTCTTACAAATGAAGGGACTGAGGCCAAGAAAAGCTAAGTTATTAACTCCAGGTCTCTGAGCAAATTATTGACAGTCCCAGATGTCCCGGTTCAATACAATATTTTCACTTTCATTCTGTTTCTATCTTAAGTAGCTTTATGAAACAATTAAAAGATTTATAACTAGAATCATCTATGTAGATGAGCTGAATTAAAAGTTGCACAGATGTTCTCTGGAGGTGACAATCTGTGGCCAAAATTAGAAGCAAATCTAGTAAATTTGGAGGGAATCTTGGGTGCAGTTACAAAAATAATTGTGAGTAAATCATTTGGGATATTTAAGTAGGAAAGTTGGTTTTGAAACAAAGGCTTTTGTAGAATACATTATTTATGGGACCTTACATTCAGTTTAGTTTTCTAGCTTAACAAAAGGCCTAAAATAATTCAGGAGTATAAAAATAGGCAGACAGCTGGTTGAGCTCCAGATTTGTTGAGAATGTGGATTTGAAGTTAACAGTTCCTTTTGTCTTCAAATTCTGTGAATTTAGAAAGAATCTCAGAGAAAAGGCAATTTATGATTTTAATTTTAAAACATACATTAGAAGTGGGTCCAAATTTTGCCAGACTTTGGCATCACCTGGAGAACTTGTTAAAATATACTTTGCTGGTCCCCTCCCCAGAGTTTTGGAGTCAGGTGTCTAGCGGAGGGCCTGACAGTTCACATTTCTAACAAGTTCCCAGATGATGCTGATGCTGCTGGTCTGGTGACCACACTTTGAAACTACTGTTTTGGAGAAGACAAATTATAATAGAAAACAATCATACTCTTGCGAGGTAATTGTAGACTAAAAGCTGGTTTCCTTGATATCCGTTATGTAAAAAAATTTCTGTTGATCATGTTTCCGTACTTCATAATGATGACACAGACATAATATTTGAAGTCCTTCTGAGTCATTATGATAAGATTAAATTATATTAAGAGTGGTAAAGTACTTTTTTCATAATGTTGTTGTCTGAAAATTAGGAATCTGTGTGTGGAATACATTAAGGTAAGTCTTTAGTCTCCCCATGTCCTAGCCAACACTTGATATGGACAGTCTTCTTAATTTTAGCCATCCTAATAAATATGCAGTGATATCTGAGAGTGTTTAATTCCATTTCCTAGTGACCAATAATCTTGAATACCTTTTCCTGTGCCTGTCTGACATTTGCCAGTTTGGCGAAGTTCTACCCAAAACTTATTCTCCTTTGTTATTGGGCAATTTTTAAATTTTAATTGAATTTTGAGAGTTCTTTATAATTTGGAATACAATTCTTTGTCATATATGATTTGTGAGTATTTCACTCAATCTGTGCTCTTACCAAATTATTTTGAAGAGCAGAAGTTTTTTTAATTTTCATGACATCCAATTTATCAATTTGTTCTCTTATGTATGTGCTTTTGGTATTATATCAAAAAGTCTTTCCTTAACCTAAGTTTCGAAAGATTTTCTTTATAATTTTCTCTAGAGGTTTTATAGTTTTAGGTTTTACATTAATGTTTGTGATCCTTCTGACCCAGTTTTTGTACATGGCTCAAGGTAGGATAGATCTAAGTTTTTTTGTTTTTGTTTTTGCATATGGTGGCCGATTACCCCAGCACTGTTTGTTGTAAAGACGGCCCTTTCTCCACCGAATTACCTTTGCTCTTTTGTCAGATCAAGTGTCCATTTGTGTATGTTTGTACTTCCAGACTTTCTGTTCGGTTTTTGTTCATCTGTTTGTCTTTACCTTAATACCACACTTCTGAATTACTGAAGCCTTATAATAAATAAGTCTTGAAATCAGGTAGTGTTAGTCCTCCAACTTTTTCTTTTTCATGGTTATTTTGGCTGTTCTGGATCCTTTATATTTTTATATGAATTTTAGAATCAGTTTGTCAGTTTCTACAAAAAAAGCCCACTGAGATTTTGGTTGATATTTGTGCCTTGAAACTCCCTCAAGAGAGGAAGGTGGGGCAGTTATGGGTCTCACCTTATATGTTTTCACTCTCCTTCCTCTTCCTTGCATGATGTCTAGTGTCTTGTGAAGCATTATTAGTTTTTATTTTGTTTTTTGTGGTCAAGGCAGGAGGATAAATTTGTCCCTGTTAGTCTCTCTTGGTCAGAAGTGGAAGTGCTTTAGATTTTAGATAAATGAGAGCGTAGTGTCAGACTTATTCTTGAGAAAGAATTGATAAGGGCATGGAAGAAGGGTTAGAGGGAAAAGAGCTGAGATAAGGAAATCAGTGAGGAAGCAAATCAATAATCTGAGGAAGAAACAATGAAGACTGAAAATAAGGCTGTATAGTTGGAAAGGAGATAATAGTTGACTTGAGCAGGCCGAACTGATAGAACTTGGTGACTAGTTAGATGGGGAGGATGCTAAGAGGGAGGAGTTTTAAGATGACTGCAAGGTTCAGGTCTTGCCTATGGTCTGGTTCTGTTTCGTTGCAGAAACTTGGGTGCCTTTATGTGGGATGCGATTGATTGGAACCTCCCATTTTATAAATGCTACTGCAGTGTTAGAGGACCAGTTACTCATGGAATATTAATAGTTCTTTATTTCTTACATTGAAGTTCATTATAATTCTCATCCAGAACAGATAACACTGGTGGGTGATAATTCCCATTACAGAAATAGCTTACTTCACCTAATAAGAGTTCTCTGAGCCATTTGTAATAGATGTAAGTGTTTATGGATCATTATTTCTTTGATAAGGAGGCTTTTGAAGAAGGTAAAACAGAAACAGTATTGGGAGTCATTACTGATTTATATCACTTAAAATGAAAATAAAACATCTTAGAAATGATAAATAATGAGAAAAAATAAGAATTACTTTATAAATTCCTCTGAAAATCTTTTCAGTAACTTTCTCTATGTGGAGGTACAACTCTCAGGAAATCTGCTGAATCAGATGGGGCAGTTATTATAATGTTTGTAGTAAATTCTGTTAGACTTAATTTCTGGCACTGTCAGCGATTTAAGTTTTAACAAGCTGATCTGCCATTGTTTTCATGAAATCAAGTCATTTTACTTTCCAAAAATAATAAGCATAGAAATTATCTTCTAACAAATTAGCAATATGAGATACAGTTGTTCTCTCCCTTCCATTCTTTCCTTAAATGTTTCTCAGGACGAAATGCTTCTCACTTAGACCATCATCTGAGAGTGCAGAGTGCAGCCCTCGCTGTTCTCTGTGCCGGAGCACACACCGAAGACTAAGGCGTGTGGTTGTGAACGCGAGGCAATCTCAGAGTAGTTTTCCCTAGTTGGCCACTTTAAATTCCTTATTTCTGCTGCTTCTATAAGCATTTTAATTTCCGTCATTTTTTTTAAAAGAAGGTGCCTTATTCACAGAATATTTCCATGAGATGATATTCCCAAGACCCTTGTGACAACGGTTGCCTCTGAGGAGGGAGTTTGGGGATTGGAAACATCACATTACTGTACTGTTTAGATTTTTCGGTCATACATTGAACTATTTTTTTTACCATATGCTTTATTGATTTTTTAAAAAGTGGGTGAAACGACCCCATGACTCGATACTGGCTTAAGTGAAATAGAAGGTTTGTGTTGGACTATTGCAAAGGACATTTAGTTAACAGCAAAATAGGCTCTGTGACTGCTGTGTTTAAGACGTTACATTGGGTGCTTGACCTACGTTTTCATTTAATTTTCTCAGTCATCACATGAGATTTAAGCCTCACTTCTTTTTGTCTTTGTTGCCAGCAATTCATACCGGCGCTTTGCTGTTGAACCAGAAGTCAAAGCCAGGCTCCGTTCTATTCCTTAAGCCTCCTGGGCCTTCAGGCCTCATACTGTAAATAGAACTTGGGCACAGTCAGGAACTTGAAGACCAGAGAGAAATGGCAGTCATTGAAATTACATTGGCTGGGAAATGCTGCTGTGAATATTGCTTGCTGCCTTGGATTCACTATTTCTTTCTAGACTACCAGGGATCAGATAGGAAGAATTGGGCAAGAAGGGTATAGAAAAAGAATTTCAGTCAATTAAAAAACATACTTGACCTTGAAGATTCAGGGACCTTATTAGAATTTACTTCAAGCAGTACTTTGAGTTATAACTTTACCCTGGTAGTTTATAGAACATGAACTATTTGTTCTAAGGAAATATCTGTCTACATAATTAAAGATGGTCTCTATTACTCTAAGATAGAACTGGTTAAGTCAGTCAGTCAGTCTTTCTTTTTCACTTTCTCTTAAAGGAAGTTAATGTTTAGGAGAATTCCTTTAGCTAGAGAACCAGTTATTCATTACTCCATGACTTCTGTGTGAAGCGTGTCTTATTTATTTCTGGTTAGTAGTTCAGACACTGTAGCACGTGCCTTCCACGCTAACTTGAAGTCGCACATGAGGTCATTCCAGACCCTACGATTTATTGACTAAATGGTGTGACCTGAGGCAAATGATTTAGCCTCTTCGAGCATCAGTTTTCTTATCTCGAAATTATGTTTAATGATACGTAATTCACACTGTTGTGACAAAGGCAAAGATGAATAGTATGTTCAGAGACCTGGCACGTAGTCAGCGCTCAGCGCAGATTTTATCTGTGTCTCTCATTTCATGCCCAGTATTTTTGTTTGACCATTTAAACTCTAAACCTACCTCTGTAGAAAGGCATGAGGGCACTTGTTCAGCCTCTGTCCCAGTCTAGTGAGCATCTGGCTCACATCTAGTCATCCTTCAAGACACCGTGCAAATTGACCCTGTCCTGTTAAACCTTCCCACCTTCTGTGGGTAGTGTTAACTGCCCCTTCTTGCTTCAAAGTATTTTTCCCCCTCTGCCTGGCATGTATTAAGTGGTCCATAGCCATTTGCTAGGTACATGAGTTTCCGGACATTAGTGTGGAGGGGTGTGGTTAGAAAGCTTCTCGGTGAGCATTGTATTGCAGTCTTGTGAGTTCAGCTTAGTGCTTTGGGCTCAAGTCAGTAAACATAACTGAGTTAAGGAGCTGATATTCACTTGGTACTTTTTGGTTCTAAGGACAGAATGCTTTCAACACTTAGACTAATTACATTTGCAGACTAATTATCCATTCTGTAATAATTATAATGACATGATATTTTGTTATTATTTACTGTGGGCTAGGCACTGGGCTGGTCATTTTACCTACATTTTCTCCTTTAGTCCTCATATCGTGTTTATGATTTAGATACTATTATTGTACCCATTATACAGGAGAGGTATCTGAGACTCTAATAAACTGACTTGCCAGCGACTGCATAGCTAGCAAGTAATATAGCCTAGATCTGAATGTAAACTGAGTCCAGAGCTGGCTTTTTGAATTGCCGTATTAAAATTCTAAGAAAATCGTATGGGTGGATAAAGATGATTATAAACGTCACTATTTCTTGAAGATTTCCCCTATATTCACTGTTTCTGAATAGACAACTTGCTTATTAGTTTGCGCCATACACTGTTATACTCTTCACTATTATTTCTGGTGAGAGGCAGTTATAAAATGTGGCTTCAGTTTTAATTTTACCACACTAATATCTGTGTGGAGGAATAATTACGACTAAAGTACAGTGCAGTGAGAGTAACTAAGTTTCTATTAAATATTGCTCAAGCAGTGAGTAAGTCATTAAACTTGACTCTAGATGAATATATAATGATTGCTTAATGCCAGGCTGCCAGGAAAAACACACACACCCACTCACAGAGGTAGGTGTGTGTGTAGATATATGTTGCTAGAGATAGTTGGAGCTATATTTTCAGAGAGGAAGGGTTTTTTTTTTTTTTTTTGTGGAGGGAGGGAAGGCGGGAGAGTTTATACTGCCATTTATTAGACTTTATCCAAAGAGAAACTTCTTGCTTGCAAAACATAGAAGAATCAAGTTTTGATTTGAAGACATTAGGAAATATCTATTCTCTGTTTCAGAAAACAAAATTTCCCTACTATATATCCCATTGATCTATTCTAGGAAACTTATAATATAATCAAGCAATTCCCTGCCTCCTTTTTTCCCTTCCTCCTTGCCAGAATGGACATATGTACTTTATGGCATTGAATATTAATCAGGTCCTCTGAGTGTATGATTCATGTTGAATTGAAGTCAGCAATCCCATGAGAACACTAAATAGCTGCTTTGTCTTAGTGTGGTATTTACTAATAAAATAAGTGCATGGAGTTGAATTTAACCAACTCTGTGTAATCAGTATTGTTCCTATCCAGACATTCTTGTGCATGACTTTGTAGAAAAAAAAAATAAACACCTGATTCTGCCATTTTTATTCGTTTGGGACAACATTTTAGCAAACAGCTTGGCCTTGGGCAAAACTGTGCAATTGAATCAGGGACAAAATGTTGGAAAGGATAAGTAGGTAAAATTTGTCTTGAGGGTGTGCCTCCATAACATACACATATGCACAAGTGTCCCGTGGTAAAGGTAAAGAAGCTTTATGGGTTTATAAGACATGAAGCACTTGGTACTGTTCTGAACATTAGGGAGGATCCTGGAAAAGGACCTGTGGCTGAGATCATAGGAACAGCAGAGCAAAGCAAAAAGACACCTGGTAGTATAGAGAGGTAGCACGGAGATGCATGTGGATGGGCTAGGGGAACGGGGAGGGTGAGTGTTATTTTCATGTCTGTTTCACCGGAAGTACTTCTCCTGAAGATGTGGGGGATGATGAGGGAACTTACCTGGCTCTGGGTACTGTGTGCTCCCTGAGAGAAAAGAGTTTATTTCTCTCTAGTGCCTGCCTTAGGCTGCAGCTATCAGACGGCTGTGGCTAGGGAGGGGCCTTAATTGGAATAGCTGGTCATAGAGCTACATCTCTTAGCTACATCACTTACCTTCTGTTCTTGTTGAACCGGTCGCTGGTCTGGAACGCGAGCTCGATTGTTCTGTAGACCATGTCCACCTGGACTTGGGGAAGCCAAGGTAAAGAATCTTCTGCTCCCCCATTTTTAACCAGTGGCCTAGAAAAGGACATTATATTAAACAAATAGGATGTGAATAGACCCTAGACAATCTTGGAACTCACCCCGGATAAACTCTCATGTGTTCATGCTGTGCTGCATGAGAATTATATTGCTGCAAGCTTACTTACTACTCACGTCCTTTAGTCAAAAGACCTAGAATTCGTCTTCCTTGGATTGACATCTTTAAAAACATCTAGTTTATCCCCTCCCTGCCTTCCATTCGCAGACCTGTCTCCTCCCTCATTTGCCCCAGCCTTTCATGTTCAAGATGACCAGCCCTGATTACTGCTTTGCTTTCATGCTTATTCCTGCTTCAGCTATCATCTTCCTCTCTTTGAATTCTCCTGAATTTTAAGATGTATTTGATTGCAGCACTAAATCACCTATTTCTGCTTAACGTTCTACTGATCATGTAATATGCCTGTTCAACACTTCAAAAAGAATAGTAATAGTTATAATACTGCTGTTAGTGCATTTTGACATTGAGTAAGAGACGACATGTCTAATGACTAACATAGCGATTTAGATTGCATAATTATAGGTTTGTTTAACTTTAGAAAAATTATATGCAGGCCAACTTCATCCATTCACATACTTTTTTTATTGTATAAATATCGGAGCACTCCAGTCTAAAAAGAAGCCCTCCTTTAGTGATTATTTTTTACTTTTCTGGAGTTTGCGACTGGACAGGAAAAGAAATGAAACAGAAACCATCTTTAAAGAATGGGTTTAATGCAAAGCCCTTCCTGGTCTAAATAACACTCTTAAAGTTCTTCAGGTGCTAGTAGCAGTCCATAGACCTGGATCACTGGCTACAGACACATAGATTAGTAGAACAGCCCTTGTACTGGTGTCCTAACAAAAGCAGTTATAATTTTATAATGTAAATCAGGTGTATCTGTGTCCCCTGGACTTGCTTTGCAGGGGCAGTGGGACGTATTTCAGCTTATTATTGTACTAACTTCTTAACAGTTTCTCAGTTAGTGTGCCATATGTGTTAACGCATGTCTCCCTGTCACTGAGCTCTCTCTCCATAAGTCTTGCCCATGTATTTATTGGCTTGTAAACCAATGTTCAAGTATATCACTTTTGTTCATTTGATTAACACAAAGATTGGCTGTAATAAACGCATACTCATAGAATAGCACATCCTGGACTCCCGAGACCCTGCTTGGCTGGAGGAAGGCAGTTAAAGACGTGAAGAAAATAAAATGGTTTGGACGCTGGGCTCCACTCAGTGTATCTCTGCAGCGTGAAGTCTTCCAGGACCCTCCCTGCCCCTTGAAAGTTCCCCCCCTGCTGCCCTTCATTTGCTGCCGGGTAGTCAGTCCATGGCTGCTGCTTCATCTCTGTTGCTGCTGTGCTCCCGGCCTAGTACAGGTCTGACTTCTTAGCGAGGGTTGGCTTAGTTGTTCTCCATTCAGTGGGTGACTTGGTTGCTTTTATAGCACCTCCCCTTATCCTTCCTGATGTAGAAGGTCGGTCTTCACCAGTGTCAAAGCTTAGTACCGTTTACCCTTGAATAATGTGGGAGCAAGGAGGACCAATCCACTGTACAGGTGAAAATCTGAGTATAACCTTGGACTCTCCCAAAACTTTACTACTAATAACCTACTGTTGACCGGCAGCCTTACTGATAACATAGTCGATTAACACATATTTTTTATGTTATGTGTATTATGTACTGTATTCTTAAAGTAAGCTAGCAAAAAGGAAATGTTATTAAAATCATAAGGAAAAGAAAATACATTTATAGTATTTATTGCAAAAAAACCATGTATAAGTGGACCTGTGAAGTCCAAACTCGAGTTGTTCAAGGTCAACCGTAATCTTCAAAAAGGGGAAAATCATTTTCTTCTTATCAGTTTCCAATACTTAAGGGGTTTGGCAAAGCTTTTTCAGGGACCAGGTCCGATAGCATTTGAGTGGCGTTGCCTGGTGTCCTGCTTGGAATGGATCACCAGGGAGCTCGAGTGAAGCTCGAGGCCATGACTTTCACCCTCCTGACGGTTCGTCTCCTGGATATTCACGGAGGCGTTGGAAGTGCTTGTCCTTCTCCGCCTGTCTCAGCAGCTTTTAGCGCAGGTGAGCAGGTGTACAAACTTTGCAGTGAGAAGCATGAGTTGGAGGCCTGCTTTGCCTTGAGCAAGTTACTTCAACTGCTTAGTGCTTCAGTTTTCTCATATATAAAGTGGAGATAAAACTACCTATCTCTTAATGTTGTTGTGAGGTTTAATGTAAATATGGTGATCTCGGTACAGTCTTGGCACATAATAAAGTGTTTGCTAATTGTTAGCTACAGCTACTGTTATTATATACTTTTTTCATCGTTGTCATTACTTTCTATGCTTTATCATCTGCACCAATTTTCTCTAATGCCAAGCTTGCAGAGGTGTGGTACAGTATTACTTTCCTCTCTGGGACTGTCATTCTGTGAATTTTAACATCTTTTCTGGGATTCTCTTCCTCCCTGCTCCACTCCACCCGTACCCACTACCTTACGGGTGCCAGCCTGTTTCCTATGGAAAGATCACAATGAAAATATAATAGGCAAATGAACTTCTATCATGTCTTCTTTATATTTTAATCCAGTTGAACATCTGAGGCAAGACAATTTATAGTTCGGTGAAAGTTTAACTTCCAAATTTATTAAATAATGGCCATATAAGAATGTCGAAGGAAGAGTTACTGTAATTCTTTGTTGGAACCTAAGAACACCAAAGCATCATTCTTGGCGAAATGAGATGAATGCATATAAGAAGACAAGATCGTTTCTGGTTAAAAGTGCCAAAATATCAAGTATAGTTGTTGATAAATGAAGTGAGATTCTTCTAGGCTGGTATAGTTTAAAAGCAGGTAGGGCTTGAGCTGAGCCCTTGAAGGATGTGTGGAGTTTGGCGGGTGTGGATTTTGGGGAAGGGTTTTCCCTGTAAGAGTGGGAGATCTTCGACAGTGGGATTCCATACTGTGGAATAATGGAGCAGGGAACCTCTGGTCAGTCCCTGCACACCTACCCCATCCCCCAGCCACATTCAGTCAGCAGCCAAGTCCCTGTTGATTTGTTTATCCCTTTTGTTCCTCCCCAGTTCTTGAATTCTTCAGGAATCTGTTTGGCCCTTTGCCTGTTTCATGCAACACTATGCTCTTCTTTTCCCACTTCAATTCTTTAATAGAAAAAGACAAAGGCTCCCCGTGTCTTCCCTAGCCTAGGGTTTCTGAAACGTGAACCCAAATAATATTTCAAAAAAGAGGTTATTATTGCAACAATAAGGGAAATAAAGGCTAATAAGAAGAGCAAAAGAATTACAAAAATTACCTTAAAATAGCTGTGGGAGGTTGCAGCTAGATACACACGTTGTCGTGGCCTGTCCTCCAGGTTCCATTGTCATGGCCTGTCCTCCGCTACTTCTTGCCTTCCGTCTCGGATCTCTCCAACCCTTTTCTGCAACAAACCGAGACACTGACTTTGGCCGTTATCTGACGGAGCATCACTTCCAGGTGTGGTGTGGTTCTCAGTTCTTTTCAGGACTAGCTTCCTGATCTCTTCTGGTGTTTTTCCCTTTGTTGCCTCGGGCTGCCCTGTTCATCACTTAGATTCTTCAGCGTGTCCCAGCATTCTTGGATCTAGGAGCTTCACTGAGGCTGCCTGTACACTTGGACCAGGCCTCCCAAGATTCTTTCCTTAGACTTTGTGCCATCAAACACTGACCCGGCCATCGCTCACTTTCTCCTCTGCAAGAAATGTCTCCTTGGCCTTCTCCTTTGAAATTGCTATCTGATTCAAGTCTTACTATTATCCATGGGACCTTGATAATGAGACCCATCATCCTGTTTTATTTTATTTTGCAAACCCTTTCATAGCATTTTTCATGTCGAAGGCACAGTTCTGAATGTTTTTAAAAATTAATTCATTTAATCCCAGAGGGAGGTTGCCAACATTCTATCAATTCCCACTGATTTAAGCTCTTAACAAACTTTTATTTCTTATACTTCAAAGACTTTGCCCCCCTATAAATTCTTTAATGGGTTCCTGTTTAGTTTGAAGATGCCTCTAATTATTGGATTTTTGATATAGCAGTTTATGCTCTTAGTCCTTGCTCAGCTTACCAGCTTAACCTACTTTTTGACTGGTCCAAGAGTCAGAATTCAGTATCCATAAAATACACTGATTCCACTAAGTAAAGAAAAAAAAAACAACTATAATTTCTTTTAACTGGGTGAGGATTCTGTGAAACCAAGAGTCTATTTTTCATTATTTTAAATGGGAAAAAATTAAAATACAAGTCTACCTAAAACCGCTAGCCAGTTTACTGAAATCTAAGAGTGTATAGTCAAATGCCTAGATATAAGTCCCAAACTATCATATGAGGATATAAATTGTTTAAAATTCTGTTCCCGATCATCAAACAATTAATATGATTTTTCACAAGCAGTTGCGGAATATGTAGCAATTAGACGCACTCAGTGCCATCAGTAACAAAGGATGTTTGGACATCTTCAAAACGTCAGCCTGTGATTGATGGTCTAACAGTGTTATTTGGAATATGACTTGAGACCTTTCTCATATACTATTTTGTTTAAAATAGATTTAATTTGCAAAATGTAAATACAGATTTTTTTCTCATGTAAATACTTCCCTTTCCCTCCCTTCTCAAAAAAAAATTTCCATTCTGTAAAGTCTGGGTGTTATAAACCACGAGGTATTCTTCCAGAAGCAGGTTAACTTGAGCTGTTTTATGGAATATATTTATAATGAACTATTGTAAAATTAAAGCATCATTTTAAAGTCTCGGAAAATCATTTTTAAAGCTAAATGTAAGTGGATTTTACATTATTTCATGACTTTGAGATGATCTGCCATATTATTCTTCAGAGTAGATAAATACATTTATCTAAGTATTTCAGTGAAGAGTCTTTGCATGATTTAAGTAAGTTGGCTTTATTTTCATTTCATTCAGCTTTTTTTAATGTTGACATTTTTATTATCCTGTGTTCTCCATCTTTTCCTAATCTATGAAATTGTTTAGAGCTTGAAAAAAGTTTTGAAACATTTTTAAGAAAATTATCTTGCCTTTCCTATCTGTTGGTCACTTTTTATAGTCTCCTGATTCCTGAGGGTATTTTAACTTTTTATACATAGTAAGAGTAGTTGCTTTATATTCTGACTGATAGATAATCCCAGTATCTGAAACATTTGTGGATCTGTTTCTGCTGATCCTTACTCTTGCTGGCTTCTTTTCTTGTGTTATTTAGTGTTAAATTTTTTTGTTGTTTTAATTTTTAAAATGTTTTCCCCTGTTATCTGCTCATTATCCTTAACGATTATTTGTTGGGATTATTTGAGGAGCAGGATGAAAGTATCTTCTCCAGAGGGAAGTACATGTGGGCACCTTCAGGGGGAGACCGTCTCACAACTGTCTCACAAGGTCATAAGCTCTTAGGTTCCCCGGACCACTCAGGTGAGGGGAGGGGAGCCCAGGCGGCACATTCGGGAGGGCTGGCTTGTGGCCACAGTGTTTCAGAAACAGGTTTGTTTTCTCTCTCTCTCCCCTCCGTTCTGCTCAGTGGCCAAGGCCAACCTCTCCGCAACCTGGAGGAATAGGATGAGACTACTTCTGGTTCCTCTTTATTCTGAGGAAGGGTCCCAGCTGACTGCGTGTGACTTTGTGTTTGATGCTCTTCTTCTCTTTTTCGTTTTTCTCTAGATTTTGCCCTGGATTTTGCCCTAGATTTTTCCCTAGATTTATTACTGTCTTGTGACTCTTTTGTTTTTAAGGAGATTTATTTTTTTCTAGTTGTTTTAGTTGTCTTCAGTAGGAGGATTGGTCCACATAAGCCAAGCTACTGTTACTAGAAATTAGAAATCTTCCTCACTTGATCTATCGCAGTCCTGTGAGGTTTATGTGCAGACGGATGACTGGGAGAAGTGCAGTGATCGATTTAAGATCATACAGGCGAGTGAGTGGCAGAGCCTGGAACTTCTGAGTCTGAGTCCACATTCTGCCTTTGAGCCTTTTTCAACTGGGTGTATTTTTAGAATTTTGAATGAAGCAGTCATATGTTGAGAAAGTTTTAAAAAATATGTAATACCTTTACAAAATCATTTAAACCATTGACTGATTGACATAGGGTATGCTGGTGCAACTTTTTCCAGATATGGCATTTTAAATGGAAAATAATAATTGCTTTCTTTCTCTTTCAGCTGAAGTGAGTAGTGAATACAGTATGGACAAGGCAATGGTTGAATTTGCTATGATGGATCGGGAACTAAACCATTACGTAAAGGCTGTTCAGTCTGCGATAAATCATGTAAGTTTACAGCACACACCTGGTGATATATGGTTATAACTCTGATCTAAAAATAAAAACACAAAATCAAAATTCTTCCCTGACCTTTCATATTTCCTTATCCTTACTATAGCAGCTATTAATTTCTTTTTAATCAGGAAGTTCTTAGAATAGGAATCTGAAATATTTTCCCAGCTAGGCCACCTAGTTTAATTAGGATGTTACATCTATTTTAGAGTTCTCGCTTTTTTTTTTTTTTTTTTTTTTGGTCTCAAAATTTTTAGTCTAAGCCTCCTTCAATATGAGATTTTTATAAAATGCTAAAAATCACATAGAACTTGTTTTTATTGTCTTATGTGCTTAAGCATACAATTTAGACCAGGTTTAGTTACTCATTCTCCAGCTATAATTAAAATGCAGCTATTGCAAAATTCGTAGAATCAGATAATATAGAAGAGTTTCAGAGCAAGTTGAAAAATAAAGAAGGTTGGCATTTTGGTTTTTCCAGAAGCCAAAGTTATCTTTGTTGACTCCAGCTGTCACAGGAACGGATAGGCAGTTAAGGTGGGAACATAGCAACATCCTTTTCAGCAGTGCCCTGTTGAGTAAGAAGTGAACAATACAGTTGCAGTAATGTTTCTGGGAAGTCCTTTGTCCTCCTCTAAGCAGTGGAAACTCCCCTTTGAACTGATTTCAGATACCTGTGTCATAGGATGTCTTGTACTTCTGGTTTCTTTATTTGCCTTTTCTTACCTACATCTATGGGAAAATTCCAAAAATCAAATATTTTACAAGGTTGGCTACTGTTCAGTGGAAGATAAATGATTAAATACGGTTTAATACTTAAACCATGCTTAAATGAGCATTACATAGCTATATATTCATAGTTATGAAGTTTTTAAAAAAATTTTTAATGTTTTTTTCTGGTTTGAAGTTTTTTTCCTGAGGTTTTTTTTGTTGTTGTTGTTAGTATTTAAGTGTATCATTTGTGACTAACTTAAAAATATCTGCTTATATTCAAGTAGTAAACTCGTTCAGCTTGTAAATTCTGATATTTCTAACCATTGTGGCTATTAGTCCTCATACTGTGAATATTTATTCCATAGGAAAATATGAAAATGACATTATGTTGGGGCATTTGAAACTGGGCAACAAAGCCCTCAGATCAGAGGTTTTCAGTTGCAGCTGACCCCTAGAACCAGGCAGACTCTGCTCTAAAGAGATTCTGATTTCACTGGTCTGGAGCAGGATGGCGGCACTAGTATTTTTATTTTAAAAACGCATTCTAATGTGTATCCAGGGTTGCAAATGACTGACTTAAAAGAACAAAGTTGACTTTACAGAATGAAGTGTTTGGTACCAAAGCTCAGAGTTGGGCCTATTAGATCAGCCCTGTTTTGGCCCTTACATTCTGTGGAGGCTGTTCAATAGGTGCTTTCTAGCTTTGAAGTTACATAAACAGCATGCATTAGAGGGAAGTTAAAGAACTTAACATGGATTTTTTTCCTATTACACTGTAGGATTCACAGATACGTAAGGTATTTTTGCATAAAGAATTGAACTCTTCCCCCTTCAAAAAACTGAGCCATTCATAAAAAAAAAAAAAGTCAAAGACAAAGAAACCCTTACCCTCAACCACAGTCAGGAGTTAACAGTGTTTCTTTCATCTTGAGGTCTCATCCCATTCCCCTCACTCTGCTAAACAGAAAAGATTGTGCTCTGAGTTGTATCCCACTTCTTAGCCCTAACTTCACACTAGTCTGTGGAACAACTGGATTAGTGATTCTTGTGCTTGTAATAAAGGTCCCTGGTCTTTCATAAGAAGAGAAGACATGTTTATTGTCCTTTTCTGGAGCAAAGTTGTGCTCTATGTAAGCTTCATACAAGACCAAGAATAGTAAACTATAAGATGTCTAAGGCCTGAAACCATATGGGGACACAGTGGGAATATGGCCATTATTTCGAGGGAGATATTTTATGCCTCATAACATACTATGCACTCTTTATATACTTGCAGTTGTGGACATTGCTATCTTATTGCTTGTTTTCGTGAGGGATAAAGAATGAAGAGGAACCAGAATGGTAAAGCTCTTTAGAAATAGCAATTATTTAGGGGTCGGAAACCCTTCCAACCCTAGCTCTTCCATTTTCTAAGTTATGATCCTGAGTCAAGCAATACAACCTCTTGGAACCTCATGTTCTTCATCTATAAAATCCTCGGCCTCCCTATTTCACAAGATTATTATATGAGTCAGATTAGAATACCGTGTAACAAACACTTTGACATTCATAAAATTTGATGCAGATGTAAGATATTATGTTATTGCAAATCCAGATTGCTAAACATATTCCTTAAAAAGATGGAACAAAATCTTTCTTAAAAACATACTTTGCTCACTGTATTTCAAGACTTTGAAATAAAACTTTTATTGACTTTGACCTGTCCTAGTTTCGAATTCAGGAATTATAGGGTTAGATAAAAGCTTAGTTAAGTTATAATATGAGGTGTTTATGATAACCAAACAAAGAAATTGTTTTAAGTCAGATTACTAAGAAAGAATACAGATACTAGGAACCCGTACGAGTCCCTATGTAACTTTGGCTGCAGCACTTCCATGACTGTATCATTTGCCCAGATTCTTAAAAAAAAAAAAAAAATTTTTTTTAAATTTTATTTGTCCAGATTCTGATCCATCTTGTGGTTTTTCTGTTTATGAATTTTTGTATAGTTACAGTACAGTAAAATTTTTTTTAATCATCAAAGAGCTTTTCTTTATTATTTAAAGAACTGTCTCTCTCCTGCTCTCACCTTCACAGAATTCTGAAAGATTTTAGAAGTTTGCTTTGGAACCTTCGAGGTGTAGGTCAGTTTACCATCAATCTCTGGGAAGTCCCTCTCAGCAGAAGCTCTCAGATTGCTTTTCTTTGTCCTTTGAGAAAATAGAGCGACTTTATTTTACAATGCCTGAAGATTTTCTTTGGAATCGGTATTTATTTCAGTGCTCTGGAATTAGGACTTCATCTCACATAGTTTCTAGAGAGAATATTATGCTGTGAACACTAAAAAAAATTCCCAAATAGTCTATAAGTCGTTTATAAAAACTTTCAGGATAGGGGGAGTTATATACCTGTCACAACTCTTAAATATGCATTTTGAACCACAAAGAGTTCTGTATGAATTCTTTGGAGATTTTCAGCCATGAGACCACACATGTGATGAAAGTGTTTTGAAACTATGAAATGCACAGAGATTCACTATGGTACAGTTACTTCTTTTATAACTGTTACTGCCAGAGAATAGCTTTTCTCAGTTTCATGTTGAAACAGAGTGAAGTTCTGAACACTAGACTCATATGATTTCTAAGCTTTTATTATTTGAGTATATTGAAGGAGCACTGTTGGCTGGCTTTTTGTCTCATTCAGTGAGTAAATATTATGTGCCAGATACTTCTGGGTGCAAAGCCCACCTCAGGTTGTCCGAAGTCTGGAGAGGGAGACAAACGTTTACACAGAACAATACAGATGGTATTTAATAACTATTACGGGAAAACAAAGCGTTCAAGGAGAGTAAATAACATGAGGCATAATATTTTCTGGGGTTTGGGGGAAATCCTTCCCGAGGAAGTGATATTTAAGCTGAAAGTCAAATAAGCCTCAGCAAGGAGATCGTGATATATAACTTCTCTAGGTGACTTTTGCATGAAATGGAAGCATCTTTTTTCTGATTTTCTCAATGTCAGAGTTTCAGAGTGCCTTGATCAATTCAAAGATTTAATTTGAGAAAATTAGCACAGAGAAAGCCTACTTTTGTATTTAGAAGTATAAAGTATATAGAGTAGTCGAGTAACCTACCCAAGCTTGGTCAGTTATTCATTCACAGATATGAGTGCCTATTGTGTGCCAGGAGCTGTGCTTAAGTCATGCAAGTCATGGCCACAGTTGATTTCAGAATAATTTCGTTACTGATATTTTGCTTCTCAAACCACTTCACTAGTCACCTGTTGGTTTATCCCTTTTGAAATGAGACTTTTTATCCCGTATCAAGTACGCAGTAGTAATACTACATATTTCTGAATCTGTGTTTACGGGATTGTGTAAAACTAACCCTGTAGTTTCATCCTGTGGGCCTCAGATTCCAGAGCTAGGGCACCAGTTTCGATCAAGGAATCCTCAAATCCATTTTTGGGTGTGCATTTCTTCAAATAAGACATGGTAAAGAGTCCAATCACTATCATGCGACAATCCTTGCAACTTTTTTATACTCTGATTCTCATAGTGAAAAAGGATGGAACTAGGAAGCTACATGATGAACAGCCTAGGTTCGGATTCGTTTCACCTGTCATTAGCCGTCAGTGACAAAATACATATCTTCTGTGCTTTTTGGTGAGCAGCCTAGTCCTAGAATTTAATACAAGTAATTAAGCTTGAGATTCACATTATATGTTGGCATTTACTTTTTATCGTGATACTTAATTGTGTGATTTAACTTTAACAAACTTTAAATCTCAAAAGAATGTCAGGTTTTACCTGTATATTGTTCTTTTAGTATGTGCTGCTTCAGCATGTAAATTTATTGGAAAATCGAGAGTTTTATTTTCTTCACTTTCCTACTCTGTCTGGTGCTCCATGCATCTTATAGATTATGTAATATTTGAAAGCATTTAAATCAGATTGTTGCCACATGTTTGTTTTTGTTTTCTTTAAGTCAATATTTTATAATAATTCCTACCAAAAGCCTGAGGAGGGAGAGTATTTTTTTCCTTAACCTAACAGGAGCAATTAAAAGCTAGTTTGATATACTTGTGTTGTTTCATATAAATCTGTTCATGGATTATGTCCTGTGTGTTGTGGTTTTCACTTGGTAAGCTAGCTCAGGCATTTAATCTGCCTTTTAAAATGAATATGTTGGGAGTTAGAAGTGTGGAAATGTACCTCATGTAAACTGTTGAAACCAACACAATCTTAGATATAATAAAAGAACGAAATAGGTCAAAGGTATAGCTTACCTCAGCCTTGTCATTATGCAACTAGTTTTAAATGTTTTTGACATATCACTTCCCTCTGCCTCCTCACCCTTCACCCTCCATCAACTAGCAAGTTTTGCTTTTTCTACATCTTAAAGTTATCTTAACATCCACTACTTGAACATGAAATCTTATGGTAAGGAGTTACTATTTAGTTAAGCCAGATTTGGGGAGCATTTCTCACTGAGAAAGCTACTAATATGTAGTATCTGAAGGAAGGTCCAGGCCAGAGAATATGATTTATTAGCTATGATCATCTACTGACTGAATGTGATAGTGCAGCCCACATTGTGAATCATCAACAAAAGAGGAAGGAGGGAGAAATTATAAAATTTGAAGACAGAAGACTCCTGAGCATAAGAGAAATTACTGTTGTCACCAGAATAGCAAGAAAGTGAGAGATGACAGTGGAATCAGTGAAAATCTCTTGGAGCCAGACGGGAAAGTACTGGCGAATACCTCTTCTCCGCTTCATGCCCCCTACTTGACACTCCACAGCAGTGCGTAGTCTCTTAACACCTTTCTTGTCACAAGTTTACATGTTCTTTATGTGAGCGTTGTCTATAGGAATATTGCCCACACGTGGCCGTTAACCAGAAAAACAAAGTCGACCTTGGGTATTCACTCTTCAGCCGCTTGGCCCCAGGATGTGTCTGTTTTAATAATTACTAGTAGTTAATTTCTATTCCAGTACTTTAGAATTTCCTCTGCAGTTATTTCCAAATTAAGGTTGTATTTGATAGCATTTTGTCTAATATACACAGAGGGTTAGGTCCGGATATAGTATTCCACCAATCGAGTTGCCTCTATAGGACCCAAGAATCTAGATATACATCTCTTAGGCTACCAAGTAATGTCGCTGCTAGTAGGTGAAAATTCTGGTCTATGCTGAGCTGAGACTGATTTTCATGGGTAGTTTATAGAAGTCCATCTTCATGCTTTGTAGGTATTAAGTGTAGGTATTAAGATTTTATTCAGAATTATAAAACATTTACACTCTACTGGGCCTTAGTGGGCCTCTAGTGCAGCATTTTCAAAAGTCGCCCCATAGTGCTAATTAATCAGGATGTGAATAAGTACATTAGGAGAAATGGATTTTGTGGTCAAATAAGTTTGGGGAATGCTTGATTAAAAGAATTTCCTTAAAGACTAAATCTTTTAATATGCTTTTATGCATGTGATTCTCCAAAGGAAGCTGTTTGCTAATTTCTTAAACTTATTTAACTTGAAAACCTCTTTGGGGAAGGACTGTCAACTCTACAGAACCCACTTTGGGAAATGTCTCAACCCCGTTATCTTACATAGGGGACTAAGAGATGGGTCCAGAAGTTTGTACAGAAGTGTGTGTGTGTGTGTGTGTGTGTGTGTGTGTGTTTAACCTATGGGGAGCTCGGGAGTGCATCAAATTTCCTACCCGAAATGGCCTAAGAGATGTTTCTACGTAGGACATCAGGAAAGGACCAGGCGTCTGAGAAGACTGCATCATTCCAACGACGAAAAAGTGAAAGGAAAAAAAATGTTAAAAACATGCAGTGATTGCTTGGCTATCAAAACCTTATGTTTGAAGCAAACAAGACCTCTGTGTGGAGAGGAGGAAAGGAAGAGAGGTGGGCACAGAAGAGGCAGAAGGGACATAGCAGCAGTGTGGGCAGGAAAAGCGTACAGACGTTGAGAGGCCTCGTTCACCACAGCACTCCAGTTAGGCACTGGGGTGCCTACTGTCGTTGAATACCTTGTCCTCTGGAGCACCAGACAATTCTGGCAGCTAATTACTTGAATTATTTAAATGAGGTGAATGTTTTTTAATGCAGCAAACTCCTGCTTGTTTTTGACATTGAGCGAAGTCCATACATAAGAGCATCAAACCCTTATTTTAGATAGTGACTTTAGCCTCCTTCCATATCACACTTTTCACCACAATTGATACGTAGTAAAGAACTTGAGATTTAGGCCTTTGTCCCCCACCTAGCAGTAGAAGAGAGATGAGGAAAGAGGTTGGAGAGGGGAATGGATCGCCAAGTCTTAAGGTTCACGGGAATACGAATGCCTTTTCAGAGAGTCAAAAGCAGTGGCTTAGTCTGACGAATAGTATGCTTAGTCTAATGAAGATGCAGAAGCCTCTCAACATATGTACACAAAATCATATTAACAGTGAAATTAGATGGACACAGACAATTAAAATGTGCTTAGGAAATTCCGAGTAAGGGAAAAGAGCATTTGCTTAAATTCTGCCTTTTCTTCACTCTAACTCTGAGCCCCCGTTTCTTCTTAAAGTGGGGATCATAGTGCAGTTCCTAGAGTTCCGGGAATGATGAGAAGTGATGGCACGAAAGCACCTGCAGCGGTTCCGTCCTACTCCTTTACGAAGCTGCCCAGAGAGTTCTGGAAAGGAGAAGTCATTTCCTGGATCAAATTTAAATGGTATCCGAAAGGGAATTTTGAGTTAAAATTTGGAGAGTAGACTAGGCAGCAGGAAACCATTGGGAAAGGCCAGAGATGATGTTCCTTGAGAGGTCGAAGGAAGGACCTCTTTCCTTAGAATGTGTCTTCTGGTATTGGGAGCTGAGGAGATTTGTGGAGTGGGGGCGGAAGGGGACTTAATGTTCATGATTTTGTAACTGGAAAGGACTGGGCAGGTTCTAGGAGACCAGTTCAGAGGCCAGTGGACAGCATGGCATTTGGCCAGTTGGATATGAAAATCAGTAAGTCTATTCGTGTTTGTACGATGAGAAAAAGATTGTGTCCTTTACCATATGCTAATTAATAGTGGAGGGGGTCATACTAGAGATAAGAACCAGACAACTAAGTGAACACTTCGGTAATTTAGGAATAACTTTTGATGTTGTCTTAGATAAAGTAAACAAAAATTACTTAAAGATGCGGGCAGGGTCATTCAGTAAATAGCATAATTATATACTCACGTGCACAGAAATATTTCTTGAGCTACATTTCCGTCTTTAAGTAATTCTTGCTTATTATAGCATGCATTTGAAAAATACTGAGAGAGAAAAATCTACTGGATTGATTACTCTAAGTATTATATGCAAGTTGTCAGCTATATTTCAAACATGCAGTCTTTATTAATTGTTGACAAGTACAAGAATAGAAAGAGTGTAGATGTAGAGCATATCAGTGGATTTTATTTTTTCAAGCCCTGTGCGAGCTGCAGTTGTTCTTTTATTCTGAAGCAGAGCCCGTGCCCAGTGAACTGTCACTGAGAAAATGGAGAGGATTTCTCTGCCTTCTGTTTTTCTCAAAGATCAAGCTTCTGACAGTAGTGACACTTTATCTTCTGTTGTTCTGTGTTGCGGCCAACCTGATCTTTTAACCACTGGAGGTTTTTTTAAACATTTTATTTCTCTCTCTGCTTCTTTTTTTTCCAAAGAAAATTTATGTCACATAATACAGCATTCATTAAAATAGTGAAAATCATTATGTTTGTCTCTCATGGGCTAGAGTAATACAATCTGTTATTTCGAACAGTTTTTAATTCAGTTACTTCTACCCTTTATTTCATATTAAAATAACCATTTAATTATCTTCTAATAGGAAGAGGTATTTAGGAAGACCAGGTCAGTGTTACTTAAAATTGGAAACAATAACCACAAATAGATTAATATCATTACATCACATGACTGATTTCTAGACATTTGACTTGCTAGCTTTTTACCTTCCCCTTGCCTGACACGCAGGAGTCTCACCTGCTTCATTGGCTGCCTTCCAATTGCCTCAGCTATTTGTGGTTCTTGCAGTGTTATTGGTACTGAGAGGTGCTGTCACCTGGAGGTTTATTTTAACCCCCAACCTGAAACAGAAGCCAAAAATGGCACATGAAACACTAAATAGGGACTCTAAATGGACTAAATCCTGGGTGTGCTTAGAGCATTCCTCTTGCAAAAGCAGACATTAAATTTGATGCATAAGGTTACACTATGTTTTTAAAAGTCTCAGCACAAACATCGGATACTTAGTTTTTTCTTACAACTTCTTAAGACATGACATAAAACACCTGTAAATAATCTAGATGAAATTAGAATATGTCATACAACCTTTTCTATTATAGTAATGAAGTTACTCTGCCAAAATATGGAATTAAAGTGCTTTGCAATATAACGTGTGACTGACCCCATCGTAAGAGTAAATGATGCGATGTTAACATTCAATTTAGTTATTGAGTCGTCTTCTATACCTATCTACGGAATGTCCGTGTGACCTTAAGCAAGTACGCAAACCGAACGTAGTAATATCTGCCCCTATCTCTCTTAGAGTGATTTCTTGATTATAAAATGAGATAACTTATGTGAAAGCACTTGAGACGTAAAAGTGCCATATAAAGGCAAGGCCTTCATGTTCTGTCTTGTTAACTTTTCATTTCTTTCTCTTACCATGGAAATGTCTACCACATGCTGATTTAAATTGGTGAACTCCTTTATACCAACTAAACTTGGAATAAATGATAATAGGTGACTCGTGTCTTGTTTTCTTATATTCATTTTTCCATCTCACAGCTTAAAGTGGGAGGAAAAACCTGTAAGTTTTACATTCACTTTTTTGTCCTTAATTTAGTCATCTTTTTGGTAAATGTTTATTTCTGTCTCCCGCCCACCTCCCAAGAGTTTTACATAAATCCCATGTTACAGTTCAACAAGTGACTAATGTGGATTGGACTTGCTTAGTCCCTGAGTCACTTTATTATGAAACACTTAAAAGTTGAACATCTATATATAACAATGAGGAAATAATTTAAAACAGTTTATACTTTCTGATCTGATGTTTTTAGTGACTAACTCATCAGGCAACAATAAAGAAGGAAATTAATGAAAATTCTCAAAGCCAGACAAAATTAGTTTAAAAATGAAGTCCAAATAAATCACAGTCATCTTTACTTCCTTCCCCGCTTTTTTAAGCGGTTGTTGTTTGAGCGATAAGAGCATTGGGCTGGGAAATAAAGATCTGGCTTCCGATCCTCATTTTGATAGGCTCTGACCTTGGACAAGTCACGTAACTTTTGTACTTCAGTTTCCTTGTTTCTGAAATGGGAGTAATAGTAGTGTTTGTCCTACAAACCTCACTGGCAATTGTAGATAGAAGGAGATTATAAATAGGAATGTGTTGTGACCAAAAAAAAAAAAAAAACCCAAAACAAAAACGAGAGGTGGTTATATAGTTATTACCTCCTGGCAGTCAGCTGCCGTCGCATGTCTGGATGGCCACAGGACTGAGGAGTGAGGGAGATCAGAAGCGGGGTCTCTGTGAGCTCCTGGACCTGGAAAGAGAGTGGAGACGTTCCCCGTATTTGGATTTGTAAAGTGAATCATGGAATAGTTTCCCATGGAAATAGCTATGGTGGCTAGGTTTCTAGGCTAAACTTAAAAAAAAATTTTTTTGAAAAATGATTTAATCATAGATGATTCATTGCAATCCAATTTTTATAAAACTAACGAAGCTGGTTTGTAGTATAGGTATCAGTCTGGTGTTTAAAATGATCTGGAGGACGTAGCCTCGATCTGGATGATGGTGATTCACTTCTCTTCCCCAGTTTTGGATATTTGCCTAGTGCCATGGGTCATTTGCTTAATCCAGATTTGGAAATGTCATCAGTTTCTACTTCAGTCCCTTTAACCAAGAGTCCGATACCCATTTTCTTGGTGCTAGGTCAGGGATGAGGGGCCCTCTCGGATCCCTGGCCTCTCTGATGACCATAGGAAACTTCCAAATTGGGGATGGTAGATACAGTGGACTCTGAACCTCAGGAAGGTCAAGGGACATGCTTAGTCTCAAGCGGCGGAACCTTGAGCCTTGGTTTTTTGATGTGTAATTCAAGGCTCTTTTCATGCCATCTCCATGCCTCAGGACAGATGGAGTTTGTTGAATTTATTTTCAGCTGGGAGCAAGAATGCTTTTTGTCTAGTCTCAGTAATAAAGTATGCGTATGTTCTTTTACACAGCTTACTGAAACTTTCCCAGAGGTGAAGGTTTGGGACATTTAGTCTGAAGGAAAAGTGCCTCCTGACACTGATTTAGCGCGCATAAGGGAGGGATTCTATGAGTCTTAAAGAACTGCTTGAGGAAAGAATGTTGTGCATGGACCTGTTATCTTAGCAGGAGTCAGCGTTGTTGCCCCTTTGAGAACCTTTTGTTTGTGGTTTATTTTCAAAGTGGCTGTGGCCTAAATTTTAGGGAATCGAAGTAAAATAAAAAGAAATCTTTTTTCTAGTTTTAATGTAATGCTTTATGTTTATGTTTATTAAAATATTTAGTCCTTTCCATAATAATAGGAGGCCTAGCTAACATTTTTCTAGTGCTCACTCTGTGCCAGGCAGTATTCTCACTTGTATTTCGTTAACTCAGGTCGAGTAACTTTTCTCGTCTTGCCAGTCTAGCCTACAGATTTATTCGTGGTTAATTTTTAAAAGCAGCGAGGGGAGAAGGGAATAATATGGTCAGTACGTGACATTTTGTGGGATGTATGAAGAATGTTTCACTGGAATAGCAAAAAGAATACTCCAGTAGGACTCAGAAGATCTCGCCTCTGTGACATTGGGCCAGCGACTTGTCCCCTTAAAATCTTCAGTTTCCTTGTCTATAAAAAGAGGACAATACCAAATGGGGCTGTTGCAAGGATTAAATGAGATGATGTAAGTAAAGTACTTAACTTCGTGCCTTCACAGGAAGTGAGGCTTCACCATAGTAGGCATTGAGAAAATATTAACTGCCTCTTTTAATCTCCATGCACAAGGTGGTTGTGAAATTAAATTGGAGAACAGACTATGAAAGCTGGTTTACACATTTTTAAAATATCATTCCAGTTTAAGATGGTATTTTTCACTGAATGCTGCCTCCTTTCGCACCTCAGAGTAAAACGAATTGGGGAATCAAGAGAAATAGGTTATGGCGAGAAGATCTGGATTTTACAAGATGGCCGCCAAGCCTGGAACTGTAGGAAAATACACAACGGGTGGCTTAGTGATACAATATTACAGTGCATTATGAAATAGTATTACCTGTGCTTTCAGACTTGGTGGCCACCTTGTAACTCTGTCACCTCTTTAGTGTTTGGTTCAAGGAAGTTGTTTAATCTCTCCGGGCAACGAGAATCAAATTATATAAATTATTCTAGAAAGCTCTCTATAAACTATGAAGCACCTGACCTGTTTTCGTTTTGTTTATTGTCTTAATTTTCTTGTGGTACAGTGGTTTTTGATTGTTTTAGTGGTGGATAGAATTCATTTTCATTTAGTCAGGAACCTTTTTTCATAGGAAATGAATTAAAAGGCGAAAGGCAATTTGATAGCATTAGTCGTGAAGAGTAATTTCAAGTATGAGGAAGCCATATTAATTATAGAGAAGGTAACATCAGAGAATTTGATAGGCTGCTAGACAGGAGTGAATGGAGCAGGCACAGGATAAGGGGCATTAATAAACTGCCAGAGTATTAGTAATTCCGTGGTCTTATTGTGTTAACTAAAATGCGATAACTGAGGGAAAGATCCAGCCTCATATCCTCGGGTTGCCTTACTCGTGCTGTAGACAGGCGGTCTGCGACAAAGACCAGGGAATTGACTTACTAACTGCCAGAATCCGTTGGGCACCTAAGAATGTTAGAAGTTAACTTATAAATTTAGAGAAAAATATAGTATGCCCAGAGTAGATAGTTTGCTTTTATTATTATTACTATTATTATTATTTTTTTTTTTCAGTTTTTGGAGTCATATTAAACAGGTTTTCTTATGGATACTTAGCAAGAACAGAAGGAAGAAAACAATTAGCATATCCCTTTCTGTTTGGTTACAGCAGAAACAGTAAATTTCTTCTTTTGGTTATTAGGATCCTCCGGTTCATGGAGGACATGACTGGCAGTCCCAGGGAAGACATGGAATGTGGGAAAGAAGCTCTTACAGCCCTCACATCAGCTACGGTGTGGTGGCTGGGGTGCTCCCTGGTGGTCCCAGGGGCAGAAGCCGGACCTTTCTGGTCCAGAGTGCTCCGAAAGAAAGGGCTTCCACGAGGCTTGGCATTGCTCCCGTCTCCTCTCAGATCTTCTACTTTCTTCAGAATGGTTGGGACCATGGTGTACATCCCCCTTCCCCACATACTCACACAAAGGCTGGAGCAAGAGATATTTCTCTTACTGTTTAGATTCTAAAGCAGGATGCCGCTTTACCACCAGATAAGCTTGACTGTCACCAACCACTGCCGAGTTGTGTGGAAAAGAGAAGTTTATCTCAATGAGTACAAGAAAATCGAGATCCCCTTTCCTTAGGACTTTTCTAGGAACCTTGACTTTGATGGATGTAGCAGAATAAGCAGGTAGGGAAGGGACTGTGATATATCGGCTTTGTGTATTGAGAGTTGGATTTCATAGGCAAAAAGCCTATGAAAGAAATTATGCTAGGATGAGAATAGTTTGGGTTAGATGTAAAAAAAAAAAAATCAGTGGAATTCTTTTATGTAAAACATGTTTGTACATTTTAGAAGCAAGCCTTGGACGGTTTTCCATGTTTTTGAGGAGGTGAAAGCAGAAAAGGGTGGAACCTTTTTTAATCCTTAATAGGAAAGTGTCTGCCATGGCGACACTTCTCTGTGACTGTCATTGTGCCACTGTCAAAACTAACCTGAGAGTCAGTTTGGTTGTCCAAAGGTCTCCTTAATCATGTACTCAGAATATTTCATTTGATAAAACATTACCTGGCTTATCATTTTAAAACTGTTGGAATAATTTTTGAAATCACTAATCAATAGATAAATTTCTACAGAACATTTATTTTGTTTGTTTGCGGGCTGCTCATGAGTTTAAGTGCCCTTCTTAAGAGTGTAACATCTGTACCACAAACTCATGATGATTACTACAGATATCTGCACAGAATTCTTTGTGTAAATACCAAGGTGTGCTTCAGAGGTCCCTTTGACAGGCTCCTGGGACTCTGTGCATTACAAACTGCTTTTAGAAAGGAGAAAGGAGACATTGGGAAAGAGGCGGAAGAAAAGGAAAAAGGTTATCGTTCTTTTCTCCCAGTTGCTCTTTTTCAAAACTCCACGGCCATTGATTCCATGTAGCTTCATGCTCAACCCCCGTTCTGGCTACCTGGTCTTGCCTGTCTGACATGCACAGAACACGTGGTAATAAAAGCAGAGTATTTTTTGTGCCTAGTGCGTCTAACACATACTAGGTCCTTTATACATGTCACCACGTATCCTCACAACAACGGGGTGCAGTAGCTAATGTAACATTCTTGCGTAGATGAGAAAGCTAAGGTGCAGTGATGGGAATTGCCCGAGGTTACACACCTGGTAAAAAACCCATAGGATAATGTTCAGTCATTCTCTTTTGTGGCTTCGCTGCTGTTAATAACTCCCTCCTTTCTGAATTATTATGTTCTTTTGACTTTGACTTTCATAACAACACGTCTGTTTTTATTTCCAGCTTCTGGCCACTTCTCTGTAGTTTCCTTGGTGAACCCTGCTTCACCTTTTCACCCATTAAATCTCGGTATTCCACCCTGTTCTTTGATTCTTTTCTCACGCCGCATTCTCCTCCTGAGAGAGAGCATCTATGCTTATAACTTGAATTACCGTCTTTATGTCGATGAGTCCCACCCAGATCCTTCCGTTCCAGATCACTTGTCTGAGAATCACACACGTGAATTTGGGCACCTATTTGACATTTCTACTTAAGTGTGCTCTTTAAGTTCAACCTGTCCCCAGAGAGAAGTTTTCCCCCTTGATTGTTTTTTTTTTTCCTGGAACCCTATAACTTAGTAAGTGGTGACATCATCCGCCCAGTTTCCCACATCAGAAATTCGGTAATCATCCTTCCTCCCCTTAGCGCCTCATCTCCCTCATTCCATCACTGAATTAGTTTGCCTACCTCATTGTCACGGTCTGAAGTCTCCTATGTCAAGTTTGCTATGTGAAGTTTTGTTTTCTTCTAATGTTTTCTAGTTCCCAAGAGATATTTCTAGATCGGAAGTTTGATTGTTTTGCCTGTCTTTTTCACAGCTTTATCTTCTTCGGATATTCTTTTTACTCTTGGGATTAAATTCAAACTTCTTCACCTGGCATACACTTTTATGCTAGTTCTTGGGATGTTCTCTTGCCTCCAGGAGTGCCCTTCTTTCACTGGTCAATAGTTAACTCTTTCTTACCCTTCACCAACTTAGTGTAGCCTGTTTTTTAATAGCTCCCCGCCGACATCCCGCAGTCTCCTTCCACCAAGTGTATTACTCCCTGTGCTCTTGTAATGCCGTGTACTTAGTCATTGTTCATAGCATTTGTAGCTGTAACATGTCTTCTCTCCAAGTCTCAAAAATACAACTGCCTTCATTTCCACTTCATTTCATTCCCGTAGGCATTTCACATTTAACCTTCCAAAACCAGCTGTTCCTCCAGACTTCCCGACCTCAGAAAATGGCATCTGTACTAATTCATTGAGTCGGGCCAAACCAGGTGCCCTCTGTTCCTCGTTTCACAGCCCACACCCAGCCCATCGATAAACCCAGTCGTTTCTACCAGACCATGTCTTGCTGCTTCTGCTGTCACCTTAATTCATGCCATCCTCACCTTTTTGCCTAGATGACAGCAGTAGCCCGTTAACTGGTTTCCTGCTTCGAAGTAGTCTTCTTCCTCCCCTAAAATCTGTTCTCAGTCGTGACAGCCAGAGTGATCCTTCAAAAAAGAAAAGCAGATCTTTTCCCTCCTCTGCTCAAAACCTTCCCATCTCTCTTAGAGTAGAGGCCAAAGGCCACACGTTGGCCTCCATGGTCTGTCCCATCCTCGATCCATCTTCACTTCTGACCCCATCTCTTTATTCCCCAGCCCTTTCGAATCTTCAGGTCTTTTTTTCAAATGTCATCTTTTCAGCGAAGCCTTCCCTGGCCATCCATCATAGAAGAGCTCATCTACCCCTGCCTTGTTTAATTATTGTCTACAGCACTTACTACCATCTGGCTAATTATATGTTTTCTTATTGTTCTTCTCAGCTAGAATGTAAGTTCTGTGAGGGCAGAGGTCTCCTTTGTCTACTGCTGTGTTCCCAGCATCGGGAGCAGTGCATGGCCCCTCGTGGGCACTCGATAAAGACTTGATGATGTCGGGGTAGTTTACCAGGCCTGCCAGTGCTTGTTCCAGCCCCAGCACTGAGGAGTATTCGGCCACTTGCAGTTAGGCCACTCCTGAGCTTCGATTTTTTTAATCTGTGATATAGGAATGTATTAGTTCTTCTTAGGTTGTTTGTTTGCGAACGATTAAATAAAATAATCCACTCGAAGTGCTTAGTTTAGTAACTTGCCCACAATAAACTCTATATTGAGAGTAGCTGTTGCTTTTGATGCTGCTGCTAATTTTTATCAGACTCCATATAATTGCTTTTCACTTGTCCATCTCCTCCACCAGATTTTAAAATTCAGCTATATTTTAAACTTGCTATTATAATAATAATGATGATAATGTGTTTGCCAGAGGGGAAGGAAAGGGTAAGGGATGGGAAGGAATTCAGTGAGGTGGTCAAAGGCACAAACTTCTAGGTAAAAGGTAAATGAGTTCTGAGGCTGTAATGTAAAACAATAATAATGATAACAATACTAGTAATAATAATAGTAGCAATTACCATCCGAGTGCTTCCTGAGTGCCAGGAAGTATTCTGTAAGTCACCACTTTGCAGTAGAACTTTGTCTTATATCTGCACTTTTGAAAGGTAGCCACTAGCTGTGTGTGGCTATTGAGCACTCAAAATATGACAGTATTACCGAGGAACTAAAATTTTAATTTTATTTCATTTTAATTAATTTAGATTTAAATAACCACATGTGGCTAGTGGCTACATGTGGCTAGTGCATTTGAATTTCAAAGCTCTAAATTCTTTACAGATATTAATTCCGTTAATATTCACGACAACTCTATGATTTGGGTGAAGTTATAGGTGAGGAAATCAAGTTTCTGAGAGGTTAAGTAACTTGCCCAAGATTGCACAGCTGGTATAAAGTAGAATTGGGTTTTAAAGGTTAAATCTCTTGGTAATGTGGTTGCAGAGGCTCTACTGGCACCTTCTATACTGCAGTCCCACAGCCCCTGTGGCAAAGGGCCAAGGTGACATGTCTATATTCTTGCTGCAAGGGAGGCTGAGAAGTAGATTTCTGGTCCCTGTCCCGAGGAGGCACCACTCACCAGGTGGGAAATGCCCCCTGCATTGGGAAGGTTTTCGGAAGATTCTCGAAGTATACGCTTTTCTTCCAGACTTAAATCTGTAAACCGTGGCAACAACAAAATGCTTGCTACTAACATTGCAAGCTATCTCTCGTAAAAGCGAAAACATGCTTTCTCCTTCTCCCAAAAGTGGAAGGATATAACATCTTATCAGTTACTGTTTCCAAGCCTAGGATATTTGGGCCAAGCTTATTACTTTTTCTACTGTTCCATATGGCACTCTGTAATTGAAGAGCCACCAACTCACTTTTTATAACATATTAGGCAAAAGGGAATGGGAGAAATTAGTTAAAAACGTAAATACGTACAGGTCAAACCGAGGCAGAAATACGAGTGGATACTTCAGCCTTAGCTTTTGCTGTTGGTCCTGAGCACAGAGTTGGTATTTTTAACTCCAACTTTTTCTGCACTAGCCATTTCCTGTTCTCTTTGCTGTCAGCCAATTCTGAGCTGACGTAGGTTTTGTTTAGCTGTAACACCTAGGCTTTCAGTTGTGAAGTATCTGTGCTCTTGATGGTCCTGTCTGTATGGACTGGTTTCCTATTTCCATTCCCATTCAGCAGTAGAAATGGCAAAACCAGGAGGCATTCCTGGTGCCAAACACGCACGTCCCTTTCTTCACTGTGTAGCTGCAATCCCATTTACCCTTCAAAATCAAGATTCACTGTCCTAACTGAAACTGTAACCTCACTTTTTGTCTGTTCAGTGTCATGAGGAGCTCAAAATTGCTAGGTTGTAGTTTAAGCTTTCAGATCAGTGGAGGCATTGTTGAGTTCCTTAGTGAAATCATTCTTCTCTTGGGTACAGACACTGGCAAACCAGCAGAACAAGAGTTGCAGCCATGGGGGAAAAATGCAAGTTGGTCATTAGGCGTGATGAGAGGGAGGAGGAGAAGTGTAGCTAATTCTTCTTTTGTCCCTTGGTTTCTAGGCCATGTGTTCTGGCTGTTGGAAAAAACAAGGTCACATATTATTCATTGGTTACAAGCATCCCGTGGGACATACTCTAACCTCATGAGGTGGTGTCTCTCAGGTAGCACTGGAGCTGAATCTTCTTCAGAAGATGATTTAGCATTCTGAACGATCGTCTTTCTGGGTAGTTGGATACTTGGTAAGACCTGTAAATACCTCTAGCATCAACCCATTGCTGTACTTTTCCACCGCAAAATCTTGAGTGAGACACCATAATGATGAATAAAACATCTAGTAATTCTGTGGATGACAGAGGCATGGTGGAAGGGAAAGGCAATTTCAAATTCAGAATAAGCGTCTTTTAACCTAAGAACTAACAAATGACCTTAAGGTTGAGGACATATGCCCGAAATCAAGTATGCTTTTATAAAATTAAGATGGAGTATAAAGGTTCATTCTGGGTTGTTATTCAGAGGCACATGCAAAGCAAAACGAAGTTGAAAGGGAGTTTGAATGAGTTGAAACCATCTGTCACTGACTCAGTATGACCTTGGGCAAGACGCTTAACTACTGTGAGCTGCCCATTCCTTACATCTGTAAAATGGGGATAATGATTTCTGTGTGTGTAAGGCTTTGAACCACTCAGATGAAAGGTGCTGTACAAGTGTGAAGTGTTAATAACAACAATAATAAGCCTGACCTCATCCTCCCCTCAGTCTGACCCTAGTTTTTAGATTGAACTGTGCTTGAAAGGATTACCTATGAAATGATGTGCTCAATATCCATGTTGTGACATGCTCTCCTAGCATCTGATATGTTTCCTTCCCAGCACTTATCACAGTTGGTGGTAGTATATTTGTTTGACTATTTGAGTAACAGCAGATCCCAAGCCCCACAAGGACGGAGGCCAAGGCAGTCTGTTTACGATTGCAACTCTAATGCCTAGCACAGTGCCTGTGTGTGGTAGGCATTCAGTAAATATTTATTAAATGGATGACTAAATAAGTAATGCACATGTTCAGAATTTCTCCCCCAAAAAAAAAAAAGAAAGAAGAAAAAAACATGGAGAGGCAGTGTAGGCACTTTGTTCCCACCCCACCCCCACCCTACACCCCCAGGGGAATCCTAATGCTGCATTCTTTGTAAATAAGTGATTTCTGTTTGTCATAATCTTACAGTGGGAGTAGTGCCATGAGAAACTTATTGGAATAATTTTCAATAGCATAAATGTTTAGTAACAGAAGCACATCGATGGCAGATTGCCTCATTTAACTGCCATCTGTTAGACAACTGCCTATTCTAACAGGACTGGGCCATTAGAACTAGACCAATAACACTCTCATGCATGTTCAAGTTTATTCATTTTCGAAATTTTTCTGAAAGCCTCGAAGAAGAAAAGATGTTTCCATGTCTGGTTGGCCACTGTTTGATCATGGCGTATCTCGACACCTTGGTAAACTACAAAGGCCAGTTGACGTGTAATAATGCTTAACAAGGAAATATTCTCTCTTAAGTGTTTTGTCAGAAGTCAAGCTAAATAATGGCACTAGGAAACTCACTTAACTACAGATAATTAGGTCCCACAGAGATCAGTGAGATTGTATAATGAACAACAAAAACGGGCGTGAGATGAAGGTCATAGTCCATGTTGGTCATCATGGTGTGTGTGATGTTTTTTCGAACAGGGCAAAGGCACTATAGTAAACTCTGTAGAAGGTGCAGTGTGTCTCCATACGCACACGCAGTTAGGTTATAGCCAGTGAAAGCATGATTCTTAGCCCGGACATGCCTTTCAATAAAACTTTACCAAGCTTTTTTGCTCTATAAAGGTGGAGACAGTTTTGGCCTATGTAAATTTATCTTGCATATGACCAGTTGGGTCGGTGGTGTGTCATAAGCCTGGGCCAGCTCCCATAGATGTCTGGGTGCTTAGCATAATGCCTGGTACCCAGCTGAGCCTCAGTAAATATTTGTTGAATGAATGTTCTAGGACCAACTGAGGCAATGCCGTCTGGATTCACAGAATGAAAGCAGGTCCCGTAGCCTTAGATCAGGCTGACTATGACTTAGAACTTGGCATACTTAATGTACTGAGCAGAACACAAAGCGAATTAGTTATTACTGTTATGTACTTGTTATAAACTTCTAAAGGCTGCGTGATTTCCAAAATGTAAATCATTAGGTGTATGTTATTTTGGTAGCCAGACATCTAACAGTGGCTGTTTTGGAGAGAGTAAATCCATCTGAGTCTTGGTTCAGTTACAAGAATGACTAATTTTATACTAGATTCTCACATGATTCAAAAGTGTGTGAATGACTCAGCCCATTAATACCCTTCGCTCCTGTGATCTCCTCTCCCAGTGAGATGATGGCTATAAGGCAATAATGATAATTGGAGGAGGAGACCTTGACTTTGCCCCATGGCAGTAAAATGACACACTTTGAGTCATTGCGTGTGTGTACAATCTTGTTTGAAAGAAATGAGATGTATTGTCATCATATAAATATTTAAAATTTTAGGTTAAAGCATGTTGAAAATAGTATATAGTTTTACTATGTTGAAAATAACATATAGTTTCACTATGTTGAAAGTCATATAGCTTCACTATGGGTAAGGGCTGACTTCTCCCTTTGGTTTCTGCCATTATCTTTTTGCCTGAAACAACCAGGCTCTGTTCATAGGGACAGAGCCGCCAGAGGCCTGACTTAGCTGTTTACAGTCAGCTCATTGATGACATTCCCCTGCTGACATAAGAGAAATATTGCGGTCACTGGAGTAATGAGTTCCAGTTAAATGTAGCTAAACATTTACAAGTGATTTTGAGCTGAAACTGAGCAGTTGGAGAATCAATGGAACTTTGGGAGATTTATGTGTTTCTTTCAATCACTGTTCCATCTTCTTGAAACAGTTCATTAACAAAGATCCGAGTATTTTGGAGTCAGCACTTTGTGCATATCTCTGCTCCTGCTAAAGTCCACAGTGACCCAATCACCAAGTCCAGTGGACACTTCTCAATCCTTATTTAGCTTGACTTCTCCGCCGCTTTTGACAGGCCTTGAAATTTCTTCCTAGACTTTTGGAACACTTTCTTTGGGCTGACTTATTCACTCTCGTACTTTTTTCTTTTTAGACTCTCTTAGCTGCTCCATAAATACAGTATTCTCCAGAGTTCGGTCCATGGACCGTTTTTAGTTTCTGTGTATTCACTTCCCTTGGTAATCTCATTCATTTCCACAGTTTCCATGAAAATCCACACAGAGACTGATTTCCTCCACGTGAGTGTTTCCATGTCAGTCTGCTGAGCTGCAGACCTGTATGTATATCCAGGCTACTCTTTACTGAATATTCCCTGTCACAGACAGCTCAGTGCTTTATTGCTTCATTTCATCTCTTCACAGCAACACTGTGAGGTAAATTCTATTATTATTATTTTCTATTTACAGGTGAGGAAATTAAGGTTATATACATTTAGTAACTTTTCTAAGGTCATTCGGTTAGGAGCAGAACCTTATTTTTAATCTTAATCTTAAGTCTAGAGCGAGCCCAGGTTTTTAATCATAAATACTATGGATTAGCGTGTCAAAATGGAATCCCTTATCTTCCCCACTCTCCCCCACACTTGTCTTTTTCCATTATTCTCTTGCTTGAAAAGACCACATTTCATCCCTAAAGTAGAAGTCTGGGAATTATACTAAACCACCCAAATACTGTGGATCACAAAAGTACTTTTAGTTTTATGTCCAAAATATGTTGTTTGCATTAGACAGGTTTCAGATTCATGGCCTTTAGGCTAAAGTATTGCTTGGACTATACGTTGTTTTAAAAAACACAAAAATCTAGATTTCTAACTTTTCTTCAAAAACGTGACTTGCTCTCTCACGAGGCAGCAGTCATCTGGAGCTGTGCAGCAGCTTCCTCTCACCTGGGGCTTGTACCGTCTGCTCAGCACAGCCCTCACCACTTCCTGTTGTCCTGCACTTTGGGGTGTTTCTCAGATCCTCGCTTGCCCAGCCCTGTAGGCACTCATGACACCTGCTAAAGACTCTTGTGCTTCCCCGGCTGGTCGTAGTCTTTCTTCTCTCGTTTTGCCCTAGTAGTTGAATGATTTTCTCAAATGAAATCTGGTACTGGTTTTCTCTTAGTGTTCTTGATTTACGTTTCCCCATTGGCTCCTTCTCAGTCCACAGACATGTTAAAGGCTCTGTGCTAAAGTTGGAAGGAGAAGAATAAATATTTTTTCACATCAGTGCTATGCCAGAGGTAAACACACACATGATTTCATTGAGTCTTCGCAGCATTGAAGTAGGCATTCCTGCTTCCTATTTAAGAGGTGAGAGAAATCCGAGGCCTGGAAGGACTGTCTTAAGAACCACGCGTTGGGTGGATCGAGATCTGTCTGATCCCGAGGTCCACGTTCTTTCTCCTCCATCATATCAGCTTCATTTCAGGCAGCTGTTACCCTCTATGCAAATAAACAGTCTCTTTGCCACGATCGCCTTCCCATCTCTCTCTTCTTCCTTTGGCGCCAGGCTTTATTCACTTGTTCACGCAGAACTCCCTTAATCTTTTTTCTCATCTCAGTGCAGCATAATTTGGCCCCACTGTAACTCTTTCATCAGCATCATTTGAGCATCTGCTATTACACCAGGCAGTGCACTAGACGCCAGTGAAACAATCCTCACCTGAGGGCAGCTAGTAGTTTGAGACAGATGCCTAGTTCCGGTGCATTGGACTAAGTGCCTAGTAATTAAATCTAGTGGTCTCTTTTTAGACCTTATCTTATTTTAGCTCTCTTGTATCATTTTTCCCAAAGGACAAACATCTCTCTTAAGGAAAACTTCTCTGTTTCTTTCTTCTGTGGCATTCCTCATTCCTGGTTTTCTTTGCTCGTTTTAGTCTATTTTGAATCTCTCTTCTTTTTCTGCCCATGTTCTCATTTTAAATGTCTTTCCAGGTGGTTAGATCTCTCCATTTAGATGTTATACAGACATTCAGGATCGCTCTTTCCTTCCCCAAGAAAATGACGCTTAACTATTTGCCCATGTTAAATATTCAGTAACGTGGAGTCCTGGTCAGTTCCAGCCTTCCTCTCGCAAAAAGACTCACTCATTCTGCTTCAAAAATAACATTCGTAATTTGACCAAGTCGCCAGTCCCTCTGCCATCGGCTAATGTATAGCGATAACTTCCATCTCCCTCTCTGTCCGTAGTGCAGCTTATATGCTTTAATTATAGTAATCATTTTTTTAAAATTCTCATGGTATTATTACTTTACTCCTCAAAATCTTTTAATGTCTTTTCTGCTGCCTGTCAGGTCAGCTCTCATTTCCATAGCCTGGCTCCCAAAGCTACTTACCATCTGCTCTTGATCGACTTTTCTGGTCTTCTGTCCTGTATAGCTACAGCGCTTAGCACATAGTGGGCACTCACTGAATACTGGATGGGTAAGTGGGTGGAGCATAAAAATGTGACTTTCTTTCTCCCAAGGGCAGTATTAAATTCCCATTATGGAAGTATGATGTCTGCTAAGTTTACTTCTCAGTAGTTTCTATCAGTTTTAAATTATAATGGTGTAAAGATGGATAATCTATAAGCTGTTTAAAAAAAATTCATTAACCCAGTGTCTTTGCTAAATTGTATTGCCCCAGAGTTCATACGTTTAAGTCCTAATCCCCAGTACCTCAGGATGTGACGGCCTTTGGGGATAGGGCTTTTAAAGAGGTCATTAAGCATAAATGAAGTCATTGGAATGAATCCTAATCCAATATGACTGGTGTCCTTATAAGAAGAGGGAATTTGGACACAGACACGTACAGAAGGAAGAGTGTGTGCCAACACAGGTAGCAGACGGCCATCTCCGAGCCAAAGAGGTAGGCCTCAGAAGAAGCCGATGCTTCTATCACCTTGGTCTCAGACTTTTAACCTCCAGATCTGTAAGACAACTATTTCATTTGTTTTAGCCACCCAGTCTGTGGTACTTTTTTCATGACAGCCTTAGCAAACTAATACACCCTGTGCTTTTTTATTCACTGAGGTTTTAAGTCCCGTATTTAGGGATTTTATCCTTAGGAAAGGGGTGGACTAGAATCTAAAGGATTCTCTCCTCCCATCTCAAAATTCTTTGGGGTGTTTTAAATTCGTCCTAGGAAAAGAGGGCCATTTTTCCCTTTTTCAGACCAGGGAAATAAACAGTCTCTTTGCCCCAATCAGCTACACAACGGATGGCTATTTTCCTTTCCCTTTTGGGATTATGTTTCTCCTTCTCTTGAAGATAGAAACAGAGCAAGAAACCATTAAAAATATAGTTAATCCCCACTTACTGCATTGATTTAAACAAATACTGAATTCGATGTTTTCCAGACTCTCGTTTTGATAGCTGGGGTACAGTAAGTTCTCTTTGCAAAGGATAGTTATGCCAATCGCAGCATCAGATTTCCAGAAGCCGTGAATTTATATGCTTTATAGCAGTTCTCTTGAGGCTGTGGGGAATAAAAGTACTCTGAATCACTAAATTTGGTTTATTCAGGTATCCTAGTCATATTTCAAGTCGCCATGTTGTGAACCTCAGAATGTCTGTTCCCGCCATTCCCCACTCCCCATCCCATTCTGTCTAACTCCTCGGCAGTAGTTGTATTTGAACTAGGGAAACTTAGTGTGTTGAGTGAGTGAGAGACTTCATTGGAAAAGAATATTTGCATTTACTGACCATCTGCTCAGATCAGATCTTTTTCTGATTGTCCCAGATGTAATAATGATTTCATACTCATTAAAGACCTCGGGCAAGTTCATCTGTAGGCCTGCCTGTAATGTTACCATTAACATCTCGGGCAGATGTGAGTAGTCGATTTTATTTTATAAATCCGGAGACTATAATTCTTTTCTAAGAACTCATAATTTATTTTCCGTATCTGTTCTGAACTCTTCGTGCTACCATCTTGAATTTGTTTCATCTTGTTCTGTCCCGTGTAGAGGTAGAGGATAGCTAGTCACCGTGAATAATAGCTCTTATTCTTGAGACATAAGGCCTTGTTAAATTGCCTTTCTACCTTCTTTTTTTTCCCTTTGTTTCAAACTGAGCTTTATTGGTTCTTTAGCCTTACAGGGCTTATTTTAAATTTTTAATTATGTATAAGACTTGGCATTAAAGCCTCTCCATTTTTCACAACTCTCTTTGATGATAGATCCAGCGCTTTCATCAGTATAGTGAGAACACAGTCAGTTTCTTCACTCTAATATAAATATAAATTTAGGCATGCTGGTTTTATGCTTAATTTTCACTTTCGATTTAGCTAGTTAAAATGCATAACAATTAAGCAAAAGATTATATAATTCTTATCTCCATGACAAAGGGTAATCTAAGCATATCAATTAATATGCTTTGCTATGCGTTGATACTCAAATTCAGAGAGATGAGAATTATATCCCACTGACCAGAACCAAAAACAAGAATTTTTTATATCTATCTTATAGTCTTAGCATTTCCTCTAACTGGATGATCATAGATAAGTCATTTAACTTTTTTCTATATCATTTTATTTACGAAACTGGAGAAGATAGATATCAAGACTAGATGATCACTAAGTTGTCTTCCAGCTTAGAAATTGTATTATGTGCTCTACTAATAACAGTTGATAAATTATGAGTTTTAGTGGGTAAGTATATTTGGAGCAAATAACATTAATTTTTTTGAAATACATTGAGTACATATATATTGAGTGCTACTTTCTATGTACGCGGTGCTGGTAACACAGTGATAAATCAGACATCTTTCAGAGTTTACATTTTATTAGGGGAAAGAAACATAAAAAATGCAATTGAGTATTACTGGGCTTGTGGAAGAAGTCTCTCTAAGACATATTGGGGCATATGGGAGACTTTGGTGAATTTTGCTTAGTGGCAGAAGCATCAGGAAGAGGCCAGTGATTCAAGGGACCCACTGTGAAGGCCTGAAGACGTGCAGTTGCACTGAAGTGGAAGAGCCAGCAGCTTGATTGTATTGGCTGAGGACTGAGGATGAGGAAGTAGAAACAGTGGGTATAGATGACTTTTTTCCCCAAGGGGCTGGACTATAAGGAAGAAAATACCTGAAGGGAGTGGGCAGAGATTAAAGAGATCGGTTCTTAAATATGGGAGTAAAGAGCCAAATTAAAGATTTTGGGGAAAAGAGCTTAGAGCGAGGGAAAGCTTGTTCTGAAGGAGATGAAGAAGATGGAATTAAGAACAAACTTAAATACAAAGTTTAGGATGGATGGAGGGAAAGATAGATGAATAGATACATGATAAAGCAGACATAGCAAAATGTTAATCCTGGCATCTAGGAGGTGGATGAATAGTAAAATACAATTCTTAACATTTTCTGCATGTTTGAAAATTTTATAATAAAATATTGGGAGGAGGAACATAGATCAAGAGTTTAGCTTTGAACAGAATAGAGGGCACTTATTCCTTGCTGTGGTAGCAGATGGTGAAGTTCAAGGTTAAAGTCTCAACTTCTTTTGTAAAGTCGAAGCCACTCGTAACCTGCTGAGGCAGAGGGGAGAGCTGAGGAGTGATAAGAATGAAGGATGGAATAACCACGTAGGGAAGAGGAGAAGGGTCTGAGCAGACCTGGGTTCAAGGAAGAAGTAGTGGTGGTGAAGTGAAGGACCCAGGAGTTTAGCTGGTATGACGTTTTCCTCCAGTATTTGTCAGGAGACAGCAAGTTGCTAGGGCACCGAAGGGGCAGTTTGAGAAAGCGATGAGCGGATGGGGTGAATGATTCCCTCCCTCCATTATTCACCAGCAGCCAGTTCTGGAACAAGTCCCATCCTCTTTGGCTCTCTGTTGGGAGGATTCTGTTTTCTGCCTCATTATATATTTATTTGCATGAAACGAGATAAAAATAATGTTACGCAACTGTGTTATTTAACTATTAAACATTTAACTAATATAGTTTCATTATTATCTTCCTCAGGTAAAAGAGGAACGTCCAGAAAAAATACCAGATCTGAAATTATTAGTGGAGAAGAAATTTTTGGCTTTACAGAATAAGAATTCCGATGCAGACTTTCAAAATAATGAAAAATTTGTACAATTTAAACAACAGCTGAAAGAACTAAAGAAGCAATGTAAGTCAGCATGCTTTGCTTTGCTTTGCTTTGCTTTGGCTTTTTGAAATGAGGGAGCCGACTTGAACAGTCCCAGGGAGTTGGTGATGTAAAGTGTGCTTATCTGCTTGGCTTGATCCTCTTTCTAAATGGCTTTTTGATTGTTGTTGCAATTCTGTGTTTTGTCTAACCTTTGGTTCACATCAGCCTGTTTGTTTCTGAAAGCCAACAGTTTCCACAAAGTGCTGAGAAAATTCCCCACCAACTACAGGAATTTACACTGTGTTGTCCTTCTGCCGAGGAGGGGAATTGGGAAAAATAAAAGAAAACTGAAAATGATTTTATTAAAATAAAAACGGTGTTTTTCAAATTTTAAACTGCTGTGCCAAGCTTTAAAATGACCATATTTTGATTCTGGTTTTGTTGCTTTGGAATAGCAGGAACAGTGTTTTCTCAGGCTGTTTTTTTCCTCTCTCTCAGATATGGATCAGAATTCTATAAATCCCTTCTTTTTCAATTACCGTTGACTTTCAGTATTATTTTATATTAGTTTCAGGTTTACAGCATAGTTGGTTAGACATTTATATCGTTTACGAATCCCTTCGATATTTGTTGTAGTATAAATTACATATGATTTTGAAATTTTGCCTTCCTCATCAACTTTATTATACTCAGGTTTCTTAATTGACATAATTTTGATTTAAAAATGAGAGTAGGGAAAATGATTAATTTTACAAAAAGAATTTTGTAGACAGTATTGGCCGGAAATAATGTATCTTTTCTACACAGCGAAGTACACGTTTTTTAAATTTTGTCATGTAGTTCACATAACATTTATGTAATTTGATTCTTTTACCTTCATATCAATTGCCGTTCTTTTTTTTCAACTCAAGGTTCTTTTATTGCTTAAAGAATTAAATAATGAAGCAGATAACTTTTTTTTTAACTTAAGTTTCACATCACTTTCATTTGAATACATGTGGAACAGGAGGAATGTTGCATGATATGAGATGCAAATTTATTTTATGTCCTTATTTGTACTTGGTATAGAGATTCATATTTTGAAATAGGCTTTATTTTAAATATAAGCATTTTCTTTGAATTGATGCTGAGATCTCAAAAATAACTGAGGAAGCTGCTTTATTTCTGTCTATTTTACAAATTAAGTTTCACAATTTGGAATGTTTTGCAATCATGGTGAGACTTTTGCTTTTACTGTAGATTTAAACACTAAGCACTTTCTCCACATTTTAAGTCTATTTTCTGTTCTTCATCGAACATCACAGCTGCCAAAATCTTTTCTAATATAATTTTCACTGTTCCCTCAAATGGGTAATAATCCCCCAAACAGGTGATATTTGCTAGTAGTTTTCTGATCTTAAAGATGCTAGTAAATTTCAGTTTTGGTGTTGGTCAAAGTAGCCAAATGTGTTTTATTTGATTACTTGGAGACAGTTAATCACAAACTATAGCACATTTAGCTTCCGACCATAATTCCTGATATTTTAGGTATTTTATAAAACAGATTGAAGGATACATATCCAAAATATAAATTTTTTCTTCCTCCATTATTGTTTATAAAGTTATTATCCTATAAGAGAAAACTGTAAAGATATTTAAAATCATATACTTGTGGGGAAACACTTCCTAATTAATAATATATAATTCAACAAAATGATAAATGTTGGAGATCATAGCTATTGTTTAGTTGTCTCTAAAATTGTGCGGGTGGGGGCCAGAATTCTCCAGGCCAGCAGTACACATTATTTGGATAGACAGTTAAACCTATGACAAAGTAAACTTACATTGAAAGAAATGCTTCCTTATATAAAGTTTCTCAGTATATGGTAACACTGGAATTCAAGACAACTTTTCTTTCTTTTTCTCTTAAAATAGTCTTTTAAAAAGATTTTAAATCTTAAATAATAAGCAAAATAGTAATACTGTCTCAAAGATGTGTATCCCTCACTTGCAAAATGTAATTTTTGTGCATTATTATTAGCTCTATCAACTAAACTTGCACCATGACTAGCAGACTTTACTTCCTTAGATTTAATGCAGCTGTGAGGGTGCCGACTAGCACCGGGCTCCCACAGTGTTTGTGGAGGCAGGTTCAAGGGACCGTGACTTATAAAGGAGCCACTGTAATCTGTTTGTTTGAGGTCTGTTCTCATGGAGGCAAAGAATTACAATAATTTTTTTTTTTTAATTGGAAAATATTAGCCAAGGAGAGATACTTGCTTCAAGTTGCCTATTTTGCAAAGTAAGGCTGATGTTTTGATGGTCTGCGTATCTGAAGGGTTTCACTTACCCCCCCCCCCCCATGGGAATAACCATCATGTCTTCACCAGCTTTATTATGCAAGAACATAAATTGCCTGAAATTAAATTTTACCAAATCAGGATCTAATCAAAGAAACGTCAGGAAGCTACAGGTTGAAATCAGGTGGTCTATCTGGTGGGCCTGAGGAAGGTCCCCGCCTGCCGCCTGGGCGCTCTCTGTCGGCAGGAATGAGTCAGCCTGGCTGTGGTCAGCCGCTAGTTCGCAAACTGTCTCCTCTCAAGATCCCTCTACACTCTTAAAATTTACTTAGGGCCTCCAGGGGACTTGTTCCCATGGGTTATAGCTGTTGACATTTATCATATTAGAAATCAACACTTGAGGAATTTAAACAATATTAATCCACTTAAAAATCAATAATAAATCCATGACATGTTAACATAAATAGCGTTATGAAATACAAGAATATATTTTCGAAACGTAAAGAAAAATCAGTGAGAAGAGTGGCATTGTTTTACACTTTCGCCAGTCTCCTCAGCTTCTGCCTTAGTGAAGATGGCTGGCTCTTCGCATTTGCTTCTGTTTTCAGTCTCTTGTAGCACATTGTTTTGTTTGAAGTACACAGAAAATCTGGCCTCACACTTAGGACGTTAGATTTGCTGAAAGGATCTTGCAGACCACCAGAAATTCTCACTTTGAGAACCGCAGATCTAGGCCAGAGTCACTAAACTCTGTCCTGTGAGCCAAATTCAGTCTGCCTCTTCTTTTTCTATGGCCTGCAAGTTAAGAATGGCTTTTATAATTTTTTAATCGTTTGGGGGGAAAAAGATCAAGAGAAGAGCAATCTTCTGCGACATGTGAAAATTATATAAAATTCAGATTTCAGAGTCTATAAAGTTATATTGGATGTTAGACATGCTTTTTCATTTGCATATTGTCAGTAGGTGTTTACGCTGCAATGGCAGAGTTGAGTGCTGCATCAGAGACCATCTGACCCACAAAGCTTATAGCACTTGTTATCTGGCTCTTTACAGAAAAAGTTTACTAACCTCCTGGTCCAAACTATAATCAGAAACAAGGGCAGTTTTTTTGTTTTTTGTTTTTTGTTTTTTAACTTGAGTTTCTTTTTTCTGTTTTTTTTTCTTTCTTTCTTTCTTTCTTTCTTTCTTTCTTTCTTTCTTTCTTTCTTTCTTTCTTTTTTTTTTACTAAGTCTCATACATTCGTCTCAGGTATATTCAGAACACTTTGAGTGCCTACTGTGTATGAATCATTACAGTTGGTGATCTGAGATAAATAAAAGGCAGAGTCCCGGTACTTGGAGAATACAATATATACAAACATGAAATAACGTGAGAACCATTACTAACAAATGTGAACTCTAAAGCAAAGAATGTTAGAAACAAATTCTCTACAACGCGGGACCTAAACGAAGAGTCAGAATAGGAATGCAGATTTCATACGGGTGACAAATATTCCCCGTCAATGAACAGGGGCTGCCTGGAGCTATATGTTCAAGAAGGTTCTGAGGTTGGGTCCAGGCCCAGCAGCAGAGAGTGTGCCGAAGGATTGTGGGGGGAAGGAGGCAGTATGGTAGAACTTAATGAGAATGTGCAGACACCTCCGTATAGACACTTTCTCAAGTCATCAAGCAGTCTTTCTGATGTGCTTTATTCATTTGCCTGTTATCTCATTAGCAGGCTTCAAAAGTTTTAGTGCAGGTTAGCAAGGCAGAAATTGAGAGCATTAGACAAGAATTGATTCTTAGAAACCTTCAGAACATAAGGGCTTCGCTTCATGGTCAAAAATAGAATTGACTGAATCTGAGATCTTCAGTGTTGAGATAATCTAATATACAGTGTAATTCTGTTGGTACAGTTAAATGTTAAGCATAAAGGAGAGCATGTCTTTTTAAGTGCAAGTTTGCTAATCTGAAGGTATTCATCACAGATGTAACAGTATATTTAGGTCAGATGTGAAATATGCAGAAAATGAGATGGAGATATTTGTCACTGAAACTTAGAAATCACTTTCAGTGACAATGACATATGTATTCGAGATATGTATGTATGAATTTACACTGTAATCTTATAATTATGTAGAGTCACAAAATAACTGTGTACCTTTCCTTTAAGCATGCTCAGTCTAGATCTCAAAACTGAAAATAAGGAGTGGCCATTCACGTCGCTCACATTGAATAGGGAATTCCACGGGAACATTAAACACCTTGACTCTACTGTACCTAGTGGGTCGATTTTCCCTTTCATTCAGCATCTGTTTCACACCACAGTGTAGTTCCACGAGAGCAGGGACTTGCGTTTTGCTTACTGCTGTATTCCTTGAGCTCCTCCAGCATGAGGTCTAGGCATTTGGTACCTATAGCCCAGGTCCTTGATGGTCACCAGAGTCTTCAGAAGAACCTTCAGAGACATGAGATCTTATGCCCTATCCAAAGGAGGCACCAGCTAGCTGTGCTGGTCTGTCGCTGACATGAGTGAGCGTGGACCCCGTGTTGCCAGCTTCTTTTGGAAGATTCAGAAATCTTGCAGATTATTTATTTGTTACTAGACTTTTAAAACACCGTGCAAACAAAAGTTCCAGTTTATGACCTTTGATTTTACCTTCTCAAACCGTTTTTTGGTGTTGGACTTAACGAGAGACATCAGTATTAGTTTGGCCAATTACCAGTGGATTGAGGATGGTGGGTTGTATTGAAAAGCACATTGAAGTTTTGTAGTGAGGAGCCAGGTATGGGAGCCCCTACACCAGATGCAGGTGAACTGTGGGGTTTATAGAGAAGATTAAGAAGGCGTGTGTGAGTTTTGAAACCTGGAAAGAAAGAGATGAAGAAACAAAGAGGGAAATGTTTGGCTTTGCCTAGAAATATGTTGAGTGCATTTAAACCACGCAGTGTTGACCGACCTGACTTAATCCTGATACCCCTCAACATGTAAATCTCTTTGTCATAAGATGTAACTGTCTATCCAAGTAGTGCGTGTTTATGGCCTGCAAGTAACTGAAGCCCAAAACTATTTAAGACAGGAATAATTTCTTAGTCATCTCTATGTGCCTTTCATACCTCACATACTCAGAACTCAGGTAATATTAACAGAACAGAATTACTCAACTAGAAAAAGAGGATCAGAACCTAGTTAAGGCGAGTCTGATAAGTCTTTTTCCCTTCAATAATGTGTCATCAGTAAAGAAGAGAATGAGAAAGGAAATTAGCATTTCTAGGGTTGGGATCAAAAATCAGCAGCAAAGGTTAACAACGTATATGGTCTTTGAAAATCCTTTAAATTACTCCAAAAAGTCAATATATATATATGATCGTATGTATAGAACCCTTTACAGTGATATGTTGGTACAAATGTATAGTGTATATAGTAAAATACAGTTTTTAATACCGTAGTAACATCATGCTCAGGAATTAAGTATCACTCTTTTAAGTGTGACTGCTTAGAACATTTAAGCAAATTTATGAAAAATTACGTTTTCTGGCTCTTCTGTAGACAGTTTTATCATCTCCGTGGCCCTCAGCTGCTCTTCGTTTTTTCCATGGTAGTGTAGATAAAGCCATCACCATTCACTTGCTGGGTGACCATTGATTGTGGGAAAATGCTAAAAATCATAAGTTTCATAGCAGAGACTGACTTTCTTAGTCTGAATTATATCTCTGGCCTGGGGATTTATGCTCAATGAGTGAAATTTCTGCCCTGTGCAAATTTTTAATTCTTAGTATATTTGCCTCTCTCCCTCTTCTTCTTCTCTGAGTCCGTATCTTTCTGACTTTTTTGTGTCTCTTTCCTCCCTTCTGCTTTCTTTGTGTTCCCCACCCTATACAGTTTCTCTTTCCTGTATGTCTTCATTGAAGCTAAATGGTACTATTCCCATCATAATGATGAAGCTGCTTCAGAGAAGTCAAGTGATATGCCTAAGGTTATGAAGCTGGTAAACAGAAGGCAGGAGATGCCAGGGCAGCGAGAGGGCACTGGGGAGAGTTGTGATTATCCTCCCTCTTCTGTTTTATAAAGTTGTTACTTCCCATAAATGTTTACATTTTAAAGCAGATTGGGGTACCAAATAATAATTGAGTAAGCAAAGAAAAAAGATTAATTCTAATTTGACTGACTCTGCCATGTTGGAATTTTAGTCAAGGCTTTAGTCTATCAAGGAGCTCTTTGGTAGCGGGAAATGAGCTTTTCTACATGCCCTAATAAGCAATGAAGATGTCCATCCACTCTGCCTTCGCCTGGGGTCTGTGTTAGCCCTCTAAGAAAGTAGTAATAATAAAGGGAATAGCCAGGCTTTGTATGGTGCCTAGTACATCTTATTGAATTAATGAATAACTACGGGCGTTGTTTGCTTGAGTGCCTACCTATGCACAGGGTCTGGTACTTAATCCTTTATATACATGATTGTTGATTTCTCACAACTCTATGGGACAACTAGACCCATTTTATAGGTTAGAAAATATGCAGAGAGAGGCCATATAACTTCCCTAAGATCATAAGTGCTGAAATTCCAGGCCCGGTTCGGGTAACACCAACGCATGTGTCATTTTCCCTACACACTGTGACACCTCTGGAAAACACTCCCGCGGTCTTCTTTTATCTCAACTCAGGTACGTCATTTATCTCTTGAAAAACTGATCGGTCGTAGGACTCCTGAGTAGTGGACAGTTTATTCGGGTCTCCCGTAGATCTGCACTGATGTGTGCCAGTGACACTAGGGTGTCCGCTTTGCCTAGCTGAGACAGAGTCTCGTGCTGGGTGCTTCTGTTCAGAGACCGGGGAATAGGAATTAGATCAGACGTTATGTAGCAGTTTATGTGTGCTTCATCTTGCCTTCTAAGTAGCCACTAGAAAAACATGAAGTTGTAGTCCCGTTTTATAGATAAAGAAGTGAGACTCATAAAAGCTAAGTGGTTTGCTCAGGGTCACAAAGTAAGTTACAGAGGGAAACTTGAAACCACGTCCTCCTTTCCCAGATTCCATGGTGTTGGCAGTACCAAAAAATTCAATAAATAGTGCCTAAGAATGCTGTTTCCGGTATGAATAGTTGCTATGATATGGCAGACAGGAGTAGGATATTCATTGCATTACAAGTTTAGAACAAATTCCATGAAGTTTATTTCAAGCGTAACAACAATAATCCCATGCACATACATCATCTCTCTCAGTGTTCCCGACATCCACGTGCAGGAGAGGAATGCATGAAAAATGCAGGTTCTCTTTTTAGCAGACTGAATCTTGGAAGTGACATATTTACCCAGTGTCTCACAGTCAGGAGGTCACAAGGATAACAAACACGTTCCCGAGGAAAGGGGAAGCTGTAGAATGAGAGATGGCTATAATTAAAGTTATTGGGAAAGAAAGGTTCAGTTATCAAGGAAGAAATGAGTCAGCGGCAAGTTTAAACACAAACTGTGAGCTATGGGTGTTTCTCTCATGGTGGCTTATTTTGAGAGAGTGTGATGCCATCTGTGCTCAGAAAGCAGCCTGAACCTAGAATAGGAAGACCAAATCTTAAGTGTCCTGGGGACGATGTACATCACACTTAAGAAAGTAATTATCTTGTCAAGTTATTAATTTCTGAGGTTAGAATGCTTTACATTTTATAGTTGCTGGATGTATATATTGAGTGTCCTTCATAGCCAACACCTCCCTCATTTCCAGTCCCTGCCAACCACTGTTTTGTTTTCTCCATAGTTTTAACTTTTCCAGAATGTTGCATACTCCGAATCGTACAGTATGTAGCCTTTTAAGTGGCTTCTTTCACTGAGCAATATCATCAGCTTGTTGCATTGTGTTGCTGAGTAGTATTGCTTTCCATCCTATGGATGTACCATAGTTTATTTATCCAGTCACCAGCTGAAGGACATTTTAGTAGTTCCCTGCTTAGGGCCATTATGAATAAAGCTGTTATAAACAGTCATCTACAGGTTTTTATGTGAATGTATGTTTTAATTTCTCTTGGATAAATTTCCAGGTATGGATGGGATGGGGTTGCTGGCTCATATGGTAAGTATATTAACTTACAAGAAACTGACAGACTGTTTTCCACTGTGGCATTCCATTTTGCATTCCCGCCAGCAGTGTGTGAGAGTGGTAGGTGCTGTGTCCCCTCACCATCACTTGGACATTTTGATTTTGTTTTTAATTTTAACCATTCTAGTAAGTATGCAGTGATATCTCATTGTGGGTTTAATTTACATTTTCCTAATGACCAATAATGTTGAGCGTGAAGTTCAGTTTTTATATTTAAATTTTTCCTATAATGTTCATGTTTTTCTATTTGTGTGTCTCCTGCATTTATTATTTCATTCATTCAAGAAACATTGTAGATGGTCTGAAACAGTGGTTCTCCAAGTGTGGTTCCTACACCAGCAGCATTATCATCACCTGGAAACTTATTGAAAATGCAGATTTTCAGGGGCTACCCCAAACCTACTGAATCCGAGGCTCTGGGAGTGGGGCTGAATTTTAACAAGCCCTCCAGGTGATTCTCTGGTACACCAGAGTTTGAAAATTTGAAAACCATTGGTTTACAATAGTGGTTGGTACTCTCTCATCACTGGATGTCAGTGCCAACATAAACCTTAAAAGTAAAATCAGAGCTCCACCCCAGCCCCAGAGATTCAGACTTAGTTGGTGTCTGGTGGGGTAAGTTCCTCAGGTTATGCTAATGTACATTCAGGATTGAAAATAACTAATCTACGAAAAGTTATCTAACTAGATATTCTAGAGGCTACAAATCTGACTCTAATTCCAGATCTCATGTAGTTGATTAGCTAAGAGAGAAGATCCATACATACACAGCATAATTATAGGCACACGTTACTCAATAATTCCCTAAAGAATTAAACTGTACTTAGTGTCCTAGGTTTTAATACAAACTAACTTTATTCTCCTATGTCTGGGAGCCTCTTTTTTATATTCCATGTTGTACTTAGCATTCATTCAACAAGTGTTTATCGGGTGTGCTGGCAGTACAGGAGTGAACAAAATACGCAAATCCCTGTGCTCTTGGAGCTGATATTCTGATCTTTGGCACACCTAGTTAGCATCTACTCACTTTGCTTTACTTAAGTGGAAATGTGGTATGTTCCTTAAGAGCTCTAAAACAAAGGTATTTATTCATACGCATATTTGATAGCCTCGATAATAATCATACGTGCGTATTTGTTATCTTCAAGTACTGTCCTTCAGAGTTATCTGCCTTGCATTTGTTAAAATTTATATTGGTCATGAAATCCTATTTTCTCGATCATTTTTAAACTCATTTATGTGATCACCGTGATATTTCGATAACAGTCTTAAAAGATAGAGACAGTCTAAGCCGTGGAAAGATCCTGAAATTTGGAATCAGAATATACAAGTTCAGATTCTGGCTCATCCAACCAGCAGTTTGTGGGTTTTTGATCAAATCAATGGAATTTTACTTTTCACTAAAGTAAATTTTCTGTAAATCTTTATCCAGTTAACAAGATATGCTCCTTAACCCACAGAGTTGTGTAAGGATTAAATCAGATAGTTAAAAAAAGAAAAGTGAAAGTGTTTTATAAACTGTAGTATACTCCCAAACATTAGTTACCTCATCTTTTTTAGCTTGCTTAAAGGCATTTAATTGTTTTTACTTCAAAGAACATACGTTTTATAAGTTATTGGCAGTTGGCATAAATTCTCAAGTGCAAGGAAACAAGCTCAGAGTGTTTTAGTTATTTTTTTAAAGCATTAAGAGATTTTTAGTGAAGGATAAAGTATTACTAGACTGTCACATAGGTATGAAATGTGCTTTCGTGAACAGGGTATGAACAAAAAAATGTTGATTAGGTAACAAATCATTTTTCAGTATAATATAAAAGGTTTTGGTAACCTTTTCTTGATAGGAAATCAGAGAATGAAGTGTCAGGAATAGCACTATTCACATAACGAACCATCCTGTGGTGAAGTATATTGATTATGAGCAAATGTAATGGGACAGATGTAATGGAGTTGTATTTATCACCAGAGGCTGTTTGAGTCTTTACTATATTAGGGTTTCTCTTATATACACTAGATTTAATTGGAGAGAAGCAGCTCTGCTGTTTCAGCCCAGCTATTTAGTTAGATTTTTTTTCTTAATCACCTGATGACTTATTTCCAATTATATTTTTTCATGAACGGGCACTTCCTATATGCAGAGCACTGTGCTAGGCACAAGGAACATAGGCAAGTAATTAATGTCTTGAGAGCGAGAGAAACAGGATACTGGTCACTTGAAATTGCAGGGTCTTCAAACTTACCGTGCAGAATTTGGAGAAGAAATGAGAGTATGGGGTGAGGGTTGATGAAAGGTATTGAGTAGAGTTTTCCAAAATAAATGTAGGGAATTTGTTTTGAAAAATAAAATAATCAAGTTTTCACAGTCAGATAAATTAATTAATTTTCTTTACCGTGGGATCCCTTAGTCTTTATTATGTAGTTTGCATTTGGCTAGAATGTCAGTTCAGTGAGAGCAGGTACTTGTCTGCCTTGATCGATACCTTCCGCAGTGCCTAGAATAACACCTGGCATGGGACTGGTGCATCCTACAATTTTGGGAATGAATGGAAGACTACAAAAGGGGATGAAAACCTAGTTTATGGAATCTTTGTTTTTTTCCCATGGGACAACTATTCCCTGGCAGATAGTTTGACACACACCAGTCCTGGGAATGAGAGGGTAGGGTAAGGCATTGTGCCCTCACTCGGGCAGACCTGGGCAGCAACCATGTGCGAAATACAGATGTGGCTGCCAATTGGCTGGAGGTGGTTCCCAGACTTTCTGGCAACCTGCCTTGCCTAGTTCGAGCATTGGGTGCTTACTGATGGAAAGTACTTCCTTCCTCTTTCCCTAGGGGGACACTATTTGGTGACTTCATTTGGATTGCATAAAGCAGGACACTTACGAGTCGGACTCAGGAATTTTCCATTCCTCCCCACAACCATCTGCCTTAACAACCTCCATCTCTCCTGTTAAGTGGTAGTGATTCCCCAGGCCCGAAGTAGCCAGTTGAAAATACATCTTACACTTGATAGTATTATAAGTCAAAAAAATATAGTAGTAGCTTATTTATGTATGTTTTCCTCTGCTTTAGAGCACAGTGGCTTTACTTTACACTTATGAAAAGCAAAAAGCTATTTTCCTACAAAGAGGAAAGACTCTTCCGCCAGTTATCAAGATATGCCGTCCATTCCCAAAAACCTCTCCCAGTCCCATCTCCACTTCCTTCTCCCACTCACTGCTACTGCTGCTCCATCTGCAGTTTTATCCGTAGCCTCCCACGTACTTCCGGCTCCAGCCTTGCCTCCCGCCAGTTCCTGCCAGAGGGACTGATCATTCTAAAGTAGGTCTGGTCATGGTCGCCCACCACATGGCCTTTCTTGGGCTTCCCCAACGCCTCTTGGAATAAGCCATTCTGGCACTCGGCTTCTTTTTCACTTTCTCGCTGCTCTCCTCTCTAGCCCCTCGATTCAGACACTTGTAATTCCCCAAGGGTGTTGTGTTCCCTTTGACTTCCAGACTCTCACACTTGCCGATCTCCCTGCGTAACGTTCTGCTTACTCCCTCTCTCACTTCACTTGGCTCGGCATTTCCATCCTTCTGCCTTAACAGAGATGTCACTGACTTCAGGGAGTCTTCCCCACGGTGGAGTAAGTGGACATCTATAATGCGGGACCTTTAAGCAGTTGAAATTTGGAGAGCAAATCTGATAGCAGAGATTAGGAAGATTACCATGTAAGGTGGTTTGGCAGGAGGAGGAATTTGAGGCACAGTTCATGGTAGCTTTAGTATGGTGGCTTTATAATAATTATTTTTATTTCTAATAATGAGAAATAGGCTAATTATTTGTTTAATTAGTGTGCAAAATGGAAACCAATACTGACGTATCCAATTTATAGTCTGATATTTGAACATCTATTAACACTGTCCTTTAAAATATTCTGTGTCCACTGGTTTTCGTGATGGTACATGCCAACGCAGGCATACTGTCTGAAATATATTAACTTTCTCATCTTGACTGACTTATTTGACTCGAATAGCAAGTTCCCCATGACCCCGCCTCTAAAAATAGAAAGTATATTATTATGTTTTCAGAATCCCAAGCTTTGAGAAGCAGTGAGCTCTTCTTTGTTTTTGCTCTGATGGCCATTGGCCTGCAGCTGAATTCTGGTCATTGCATGGACTGGAGACTGGGGGTCATAGTTGGAGCAGAGGAGGCCCCGAAGGAGCAGAGGGGTGGGAGAAACATGTCAGAAGTATAGGTTATAAATACAAACATTGTTCATAAAATCTACCAACTGTATCTGAGAGTCAAGCGTAATCTTTGATAATATGCTGATAACTTAGGATAACTGTAATTAACTGAATATTACAGATATGGAATGTGTAGCAAGACCGTTAAAATGTTTTCCTGATAATTGCACTTTTGGGAATTAATTCTAATAAAATAATGCAAAATGCAAATACAAAGATGTTTCTCAGTGATATTCAATAGGAAAATTTGTAAACAACAGATTTGTGAAAATCATTTATCAAAAAAATGAAATGTTTAGAAATTGCTTTATTATATAATGTTAAAATTTAAAGCAGTGCAGATACTGTATATGTACTCCTGTCGACAGTACTGAGCAAGGAAATGCTGTAAGCCATGACCGGAAATGAAAATAAGGCACAGGACATGAGGACCAACAAGTAGTCCTGTCAGGTCATAAGGACGTCAGATGAGATTACAAAGGTGAGTTGGGACCGATTTATGGAGCAATTTGTTGCCTTGAACAGGACAGTTTAATTAGTAAGTTGTGGAAGCAATATAGTTTTCATTAGGTGAGCCATCTGATTAGTTTGAACTTTAAGAAGATAAATCTGGTTGTGTTGTGTAGGATAAATGGGGTGGGAAGAGGCCTTGATACATTGTTCCGGTCAAGTACCGATGATACCCTGAGTTGTGATGGAGGAACTGGAAAAGAGAGAGCGAATGCAGGAGCTGCCGTGGAGGTTAAACCTGTAGGACTCGTCCATTCGTTTAAAACAACAGTAGACACAGGAGAACTAGGAGTTGAAGGTGGCCCTGAGGTTTCTAGTTGGACTGACTGGGAAAAAAGCGATACCATTAAAAGCAATGTGATGTCTCATGGAAGAGCTGGTCCTCGGGTGAGGAGGACGACCTTAATGTCACGTGTATCAAATTTAAGGTGCTGGATTCAGGCATAGATCCTCAACAATGGTTGAGGATCAACAATGTAAGACCGTGGCTGAAGAGAGGGAGAGAGGCTCTTCATTGTTCCCAGGTGATCGTTGGGGCCGTGGGAGTAGATGGCTGCCCAAGGGGAAGAGTCCAAGAGGGTCTTAAGCGGAGGAAGACGAGGAGCAGCCAGCAAATAGTGCCGAGGAGGCCGGAAGGAGGACCAAGAGCAGCTGGGCCAACAACACTGATGGAGAGTTTGTCTTAGTGTCATTTTCTTATTTTACTTGAATTTCCTACTACCAGGGATGCACAAACTTTTTAGTCCTACACTGATAATTACTCGTATTTTATATATTTCGAAATTCATAAACTAATTTTCATAACCTAATGAAATTGAAGGCATTAGAATTAGCCATTGTTTTTGATTTTCTATGTTTCTACTCATTGGCAGTATTGATTAAGAGTTTGCTTCACTGCTTATGTCGACCCTCCCAGATTTGGGTATTTAAAGCAATGAAGAGTAGCGGTCACATCAGACTTCAAGCAAGAAACATGTTGTGTAGTTAAAAAATATTCTCATAGTGCATACGGGATAGGCATGAGGTGTACTCATTTATTAGATAATAGGTTTTTAGAAAAATTGATAAAAAAGCTAGCAGTTACTTTTTATTTATTATTTATTATTGTATTTTAATCATAATTATACCATTTTATTAAATTAGAATATTTAATCATAACTAGATTGTTTAAGATTATTTTAAAATAAACATTAAACATTGTGCAATGATTTTCATTGCACAATGAAAAGTTCAAAACTGCTGTGGAGTAGAGATTAGTATTATGACGCCATGTCAGTGTTCTGTTTTAAATTTAAATGGTGATGGGTTTCTAGCTCTCCCAGTTAACTTTTGTAGTAGAACAAACCGCCTCAAAACTAAGTGACTTAAAACAGCCACCATTCATTTGGCTCGTTCTTCCATGGATTGCCCATGTGGACTGGGTGGAGCTGGTTGATTCCTCTGCTGGTCCGGCTAGGCCCACTCACGCATTTGCACTCAGCTGCCTGATTGGCTTGGGCTTCTTGGTCTAGGGCACACTCAGTTGAGACAGCTTGTCCCCACTCCATGTGGTCTCACCCTCCAGCAGACTAGTTCAAGTTCGTTCACACCATGACAGAAGGGAGATAAGAGGCTCAAGAGCAAAAGCAGACGATCTCTTGGGGCCTCAGCTTGGAATTGCTCAGTGTAACTTTTGCCAGACTTTATTGGTCTGAGTCCTCAAAAGGCAGCTTAGATTCAAGGGGGTGGGAGAATACAGTCTGCCTCTTAGTGGGCAGAGGTAGTAAGTCTTGCAGCCAGGCTTTCAGTCCACCGTATCAGTTTATAACTATGGAAAACAGCACTGGTGCGTGGTGTGTGTGTGTGTGTGTGTGTGAGAGAGAGAGAGAGAGAGAGAGAGAGAGAGAGAGAGATATTAACCCTCACTTCTCAATGTGGAACCCTCAAAAGCAAGGGGTATTTCAAGTTACCTCATTTTTTGAGTCATCCGTTTGATCAGGGACATGTTTATTCAGATACCAAAGCAACTGAAGAGATAATTTAACATAAGTAAAACTAAACTACAACTGGTTTATTTATACAGTATTTGTTGAATGTCTTTGAATGGCTTTTTTGTGCTTGGCACTGAGCTTGGTACTTAAGAATAGAGAAAAAAAAATGTGGCATATTCTTTTCTTTCAGAAAGTTTGCATTCTTATAGATGAGCAAAATTTAAGTCCATTCAATCCAGAAAGCACATATTATTACTGTGTCAAGGACTGGGCTTTAATCAAAGATAGTACACAGATAGACATGACTTAGTCCTTGGAGTGGAGCAGAGAAACAGATATTTAAAAATAACTGTAATTCAAAGTAAAATAATAAGTGCCATGAGAGAAATATAAACTGAGTGCTATGGAATTAGAGAATTAGGAGGCAAATGATCAGCTGCCAGAATATATGATTCATATAATTAAAGCCTGAGAAGGGAGAGATCTTTGAAACCAGAAGGTGATGGCTTCATAGAGAATATGCATTTTGAACAAGACTTTGAAGAAGAGGTGGAATTTGGGTAAGTGAAGAGGTAAGAATCCTACTGAATTTAGGAGCGAGCTATGTCTTCCCAAGAAGTTAAATATTAATTAAAGAGAGATTCTTTTAAAGAGCATGAGATAATACTGTAGAAACACTCTGTAGAAAACATCATTCTAGGAAGGTGGCTGACAATGTTTTTCCCTTCCAGTGGAACCAAGGCTTTATAATTTTTTTTTAACCAGACATTTGTGTGCTTTCGTTGGAAAATGGAGTCAAGAATATTTATTTTACTTTATAAGGGAAGTGCACATTTCGCTTTCATTGAGTGGTTTCTCTTTAGTCATATATTGATTCAAAAAAATAGAAACAGGGTAATCCAAAATCAACAAAAGTAAGAAACCCCCCATTGAGTGATGTCAGCTGGTACCTTCTACAGTGTATCTCCAGATCTATTTAAGAGCTAAGCTTGTAGAAGGAAATTGGGGGATTTCCTTTCCTAAATTTGACACGTAAATTTGCTTTTCAAACTTTCTTTTCTAGCTCGTTCTGTTCAAATAATTTAACCTACTTTGAGAAGTAGAGAATTAGGATGCATTTTATTTAATGCTAATTGAATAGTATAATATTTAAACATATACCAGTTGTCAAAGTGCTCAATGTAACTATAATTAATAGAATATAAGAATCATAATTTTTATTTTAGTAAGTCAAAGGCGTTATCTCGCTGTTTAAACGGCATTTACACTATGCAAATCCCATTATCTAGTTCATCTCATTGCCTTTCCTATGAAAGCAGTGATGCTTGACTAATACCGTCTAACTCGAATGCTACCAGGTGATGAATTCCTGTAGCGTTCTTTGAAAGAAACTTTTCTACTACTTCAGTTATTTTCAGTGATGAGAATTTCGAGAATTTATCATTGTTTTTATTATTTCACTTATTGTGGTAAGCGAAATGAATGTGTGTTCATTTCAAAGAGAGTGGATCACAAGGCGATTATAAATTGAAAATGAGATAACATGTGAAAGTATTTTGTAAACTGCAAAGTCATATTCAAATGAATGTAACGTGGTATTATTATTCTGAGGTTGGCACTGGTTCTTTCGGGATCAGTAGTAGTAGTTCGTAGCTTAGTTCCAGAGCCACACTTTTTTGAGTCCAAGCCTGGGTCCAGCCCCTTACTAGCTGTATAACTATGGATGAGTTTTTTAAAAAATACTCTGCGCCTCATGTATTAAAATGGTATGATAATAGTATACCTACTTCATAGGGTTGTTGTGAAGATTAAATGAATTAATTTGTGAAAGTGACTTAGGGCAGTGTCTTGGCCCTTGGTACATGTTAGCTGCTGTTTTCGTCACCACCGTCATTATTACCGCATCATGTAGAACAGATGGATAATTGCTCTTGGATACACGTCAGTCAAGTTTTTTCCTCTAGAATTCTTATTCTGCTTACCTCGTGCTGCACTTCTCTCACACAGAGCGCTCACTGAGAATGAGGACCGAGTCTCATTGATTTTCATGTCCTCAGCATCCAGCTTAGTACCTAGCTCATGACAGGCGTTCGGTAAGTGAATGGATTACCTCGTATGTTCATACACATGCCCTGCTAGGAGAGAAGCACAAGAAAGTGTGGCAAAGGGAGTAGCATGCAGTGTCTGCATGATGTTAGTCTCTCTTTCTCACTCTGTCTTTGCAGACAAAAAATGGCTTCCTCTTGGCAGCCATCTCCCCAGGCTGGTTTCACTCAGGCGCCTTCTGCGGGGAGACTTCGTTAGCCACTCCTGCTTAACACAGTCTCTTCCTTTCTGTAGAACTTCACCTACGAATATATATCTTTTCGATTTGGTGATATATGCACATAGTATAAAATTTACAAAGTACAAATGTTGCGTTGTGAAAAGTAAGGTCTTTGCTTCCCTGAAGACAGTTACTGTTGCTGGTCTCTTATGTACATCTGAACGTGTGTGTGTGTGTGTGTGTGTGTGTGTGTTGATAATAGCATATTAGGCACACTGTTGGATATTGTCGCATATCGGTACATGTAGAGCTTCCTCATTCTTTTTAATGCTATATAGTAGCTTATATATATATTTTTTTACAATTATTACATTGTATTTAAAGGTTTTAGAAGATGAGTGGCAGAACTCAAAAATGTTACCTGAATCATTAAAAGTAGCTCATAATTTTTAACCTTGATGGTGGCAATAATAATTCTTTGACAGTTATCGACATTGCCGCAATAAATATTCTTACACAGACAGAATTCTACACAATTAAGTCGTATCTGTAAGATAAATTCTGGTGAAATTGCTGAGGCAAAGCATATGTGAATTTTTAAGTTGTACCATGGGGGACAAATTGCCCTCCATAAAGATTATATTAATTTAAATTCCCATCAACAGCATCTGGGAGAGCGCATTTCCTCAATACTGGCCAACTTAGGTGCTATTAAACCTTTTGGTCTTTGCCAGTTACATGTCCCAGACAAGGTGCTCTTCGTCTGTTTTTTTTTGTTGTTATTTGTTATCCTTTAGAAAATTTTCATCTTTCTCCTTTACATTATCAGCTCTTTGCCATTGTGGATAATCTGAGATTTTCATTAACTTTATACTCCTTAACTTTAAAGTTTCAGTTTTGATGTTCTCTCCCATTGGCATGTCCTCATCAGACCGCATATCCTGAGTTTTGATGTGAAACATAGTCGTTCTATTACACATTTTTACATTGTTTCCCCCACTCAGTTACTTACATGTCATAGTGCTCTGTGAATGTTAATGGATTGATTATCCTTGTGGGCAGAATCAATCTATTTATGTAATTTTGAAGAAAAGAGGGCCATAGCTTTCTAAATATTTTATGCTAGCTCCTGCCCTTGTGTTAAATATTTTAAATAATGTTATTAGTATCTGTTATTATATATATGAGTCATTCTCAGTGTTCAGACTCACCCTCTTTGCCACTGACTTTCACCTTGTTAGAGATGCTAACACAAACGCTCGAAGATGCCAATAAGATTTTATGACTTATTTCTTAGTGTCCCTAGTTAGAGCCTTTCTGGGTCTACTGTGCAGAACTGGGTGAGTTAGGTGGGAAGAATCTTATAAAAGATGTCACTCTTGGGTAATGACGAAGCTCAGGGCCTTGGTTGAGCTGACGGATGCCCCCGCAGAGCTGAGGCAGTTAGAGCCAGGCAGCTGTGCAAGGAGGCCTAGTTCACAGCCGGGTTATGCCGTGCACCTCCCCAGACAGCAAGGTGAGTGGAGTGGGCAGTGAAGTTGTCAGCCATGTTCAAGTTTGAGGGCAGGGAAGATTCAAGTAAGTGGTTGGATATCAAACTATTGAAAGGCATTGCCAGGGTGTGAATTATTTTGACATCTTAAATAGTTTATAAATTTAGAATGGTTCATCAGGTGAAGAGACCTGGTGGGCTAGAAAGTACTGACTCCCAGAATCTAAGTAATTACTTTATTAAAATAACTTATTTCAGCTCTGGGGTAGGAGGGGTCCACCGTATACAGGTGTGCAGTTTATTATGCACTGCACAAAAGCTCCTGGCTGAGGAAGCAAGGCCAGACTGAATGGTAGCTGTGTTCTGATCACCAAGGCATGTACCTAGTTTGCCTGGAGGAAAGTGTGCCTTCCGATTCATCTGCTAATTCAAACACTTAGAGTAGGTTCTCCCTGGTATTTTAATAAATGTATGGAGTGATATAGTCCAAATTTAATGTCATAAACAGTAGAGTCTGCATTAGGCACTCATGCTTCTCCCTCCCCTCCCTTCTCTTCCCCTCCTTTCTCTCTTTTTTAACATACCAACTCGCACAGAGGCCCGGACGTCTACGGGCCACATTAGCCTGAAATTTGAGTTTTGTTTGGCTCACACAGTGTTGGGATCTCTTGTTTTAATTGCATTTAGGTAAGAGTTGTGCTTCTCAGTCAGTCACTATTCTGAGACTATACCTTTTTGTCTTATATCTGGTACACTTGAACTGTCTATCCCTGGTAGCCATTCAGGTTTCCAAGGCAGGAAGTTAGAAGGTAGAATAAAATTCTGCTCCTAAGATAAACAAGCATTTTATATTGAATAATGAACTCTTTTATTTCTAGTTTTAAGAAATGTTTTTCAATATTATTTTGTGCCAGTATCGCTCCCCCCAAGCATTCTTCATATTAGGCTGGGCTGGGCCTTACAGCAAGATAAATACAAGGTTGGTAGATAGAATTAGGGAACTGTATCAAAGGTTAGAGTACCAGGGGTCAGCAGTAGGCCAATCCCTTCCAGCCCAAATATGTACAAACAGTGAGGTCAAGACAAGTCATAAGTTAGAGCAAGATTGACAGACTGGGAACAGTAATAGCATCCAGGGCCATGTGAACAAGAGAATACAGAATCCAGGCCTCTAGGAGCAGGACAAACGTGGACATGAAAGAGATGAGATCAGAATTGGCAGGAAAGGAAGCTATGTGGTGGGGGCTCAGGGTTCAGACAAGGGCGTCAAGGGACCCGGATAAGGAAAGGGGCCACCAGAGAATCAGTACAGGGCACTGCACTAAAGAGAGGAAGTTGCTACCAAGAAACCTCCTTTGGTTATTAGATTTCTTTTTTTTTTTAATTAATAGACTTTATTTTTTAGAGCAGTTTTAGGTTTACAGAAAAATTGAGCACAAAGCACAGAGATGTCTAATGCTCCCACTTCCCCTATTTTTAACATCTTACGCGTTAGTGTGCAGTCGATGAATGAATATTAATGCACTGTTAACTCGTTTGTTTACATAGAGTTCACTCTGTGTATTATGCTGTTCTATGGGGGTTTGGAGGTAAAACATACGTAACGTGAAATTTACCATTTCAACGCATGCAGTCCAGTGGCATTAAGAATGCTCACGTTGTCGTGCAGCCATCAGCACTGCTCATCTCAAGCACTTTTCATTGTCCCACGCTGAAACTCTGCCCATTAAACACGAACTGCTCTTTCCTCTTCCCCTCGGCCCTTGGTAGCTCCCGTTCCACCTTCTGTCCCTGTGTTCTTCATGTGAGTGGAATTATACAATATGCGCCCTGTTGTGTCTGGCTCATTTCACTTAACACAGTGTCTTTAAGGTTCATCCATGATGTAGCATGTATCAGAATTTCATGCCTTTTTAAGGCTGAATGATATTTCATTGTAGGTGTAGACCATTTGTTTATCCATTTATCGGTTAATCGACACCTGGGTGGTTTCCACCTCACGGCTGTAATGCTGCTAATCAACATTGGAATACACATATCTGTTCAAGTCCCTGCTTTCAGTTCTCTATACTCAGAAGTGGAATTACTGTATCAAATGTTTTTTTAAAAACACATGATGTCATGTTTCACCAGAATAATATATAGAATAGTTTCACTGCCCTAAAAAAAAAAAATCTCATGCTTCAACTCTTCATCCCTCCCCATCCTTGCCTCTGCTTAGATTTTAGTATGTTTCTTTTATGAAGGTTTAACTACTGTTTATACTCCTCTAATATGAAACTTTCAGGTCAAGATGAGTAGGATCCTTAAACTATTTGTAGAGTTAGTAAAATCAGTGATCGAGGGAATCTGAAAGCAAGAAATTCTGATCAATTATTTGTAGTTCCTTAGGTTTTCAGATTCTGAAAGTTACCTATAAAATAAACATATAGATAACAAATATAGAGCTTTAGAATGTATGGGTTTCAAATAAGATGTTTGGTGAGTGTTCAGTTGTATATGCCACAGAGATTTATTAAGCACCTACTATATGCCAAATCCTGTTAGATGTTTTCCATGGAATTAGAGATTCCATTCAAGCAAATTAGAGACTATTTGAAGAGCTTCCACCTTGTGCACCACCATGCTACCCCCTTTCACAGTTGTTCCTTAGGAGCCATGTGTTTTGAAAGATGTCTGTTCTATAACTACACTTGGGCTAGGCTTTCCCAGTTCATTGAAAATAGCTTTTGAACCTCCATTATAGTCTTCAGGGAGTCCTGATGGTCTAGGGATCTTGAGAAGAGAACTGGTCAGTTCTTTATTCAGAGCATGGGTCTTCAGTTGGGCTGGTCCATGTGACTGGCGGTGTGTCCAGTCCTGTCATTCCAGTGGGGCCAAGGTACTTTGTGTGGCTGTTTTCCAGCCTTGCCTTGCTCAGATTACCATTTCTCTGTCTTCTCCAGTTGCTTGCTGACCTAGCCTTTTCCACTCTACTTCCTTTGTGCCAGTGACCATTTGAATGTAAAAAAACACATTGTACTAGGATAGAACACGAGGAGAAGGCTCCTGTCCTTCAGGAGGCTGTGTTCATTGAAGCAGTGGTCTCCCCAAGTTTTGACTATTCTTCCTCATCAGTAGGAGCATATGCCTTTCGATATTTTATTTACTCATATTTATACATGTTCTGCATGATGTTACTATTTACATTATTAGTGAAACTTAATTTTTTTGTTAAAAGTTAATTATCAAAAGAAGTTCTAAGCTTTTACATACACTCAGAGGTGCACGCATCCTACTTGGAATACATGTGCTGGGATATCTAGCTTTAATATTTTTTTATTGAGCAAAATATGTAACCACTGTATACAACTATAGATTCTGTAGCATAGATTCTGTAGCTAAGGCTGAGGATTCTAACAGTTATAAACAGACAGGTAGATTTAATTAAGGGAAAGCCCTAGCATCTATTTCTAATTCATTGTGCTACCTCAAGTATAAAAACTCTATGTACATTTGGTATAGAAAGCATATTTTGAAAAATTGAGGGATTTTTTTTTTTTTTTTAGATCAATCTGATTCTGGCCATTCATCTCCCAAAACCAATATTTTTGAACACTATCTGAGTGTTTATATTACCACATTACCAGACTCTGACCATGCACTGTACATGATATTGTAGAAGGATTCCATGTGGAATCTGTAGTCACATTTTCTGCTGTTTTTGCTATTTTTAAAGCATTTTAGTCTACACGATCAGAGAAATGTGAGGGATTGTGATTCTTAATAGAGAGCCACGATCAGAGAAATGTGAGGGATTGTGATTCTTAATAGAGAGCCAAATAAATCCATGAATAACAGTCTATTAGAGGTACTTTAATGATACAGATTTTTAGATAGATTATTATACTATACTGTCTACCTCTCTGCTATTTGGGGTCTGGAGGGCTAGAGAGACAGAGGAGACGGAAGAGCCTAAATTGCATTTAGTGTTTCCACTGTTCCAAAGCCTGGATATAAATGAAAGATGAGCATTTCTACTTAATTTATCTGGCTGGATCCCTGTGCCAAATGGCTACATATATACCATAAACACTGTGAAGAAGCAACCATGGAAACACTTGTTTTTTTGTTGGGCTAAATTTACTCTGGGTTGAATATTAACACAGTGCCTGGCAGTACTTTAAAAGCAAAAATAGCTTAAGCGTGACTCACTCTGAGTCATTTTCTGCTAGTGCTGCTATACTGCCTAGAGCTTGACATTGAACAAGTTGGCAGCCTGTATTGCTACATTTTTTCTAGGAACTCTGAACACATTTCATTCTTGCGAATTCGCTTGTGCAATGATATTAAATAGAGTAATATGTTTATTTTGTTTCAAAGTCAAATGAATTTGAGAATGGTGAAACCGAAGTATTTTTCTTGGGCTTTCTGGAAAAACTAGATTCTCAGAATTCTCCTGTGGTTAAAAGACTTGCTTTATTTTATAAATAATTAATAAAATGTCACAGAGGTTTTGTTTTAGAGGCATGGGCTTTTCTGAAAATCATTGTAAAAACGAGCCACGTAATACTACCAAGTAGGATTCATTAATTTTCCAACAACCTGACAAGATGGACTGTGCCATTCAGAAAGGTTTTTTTTTTCTTTCTTTCTTCTTCTTCTTCTTCTTTTTTTTTTTTTTTTTAATGCAGTGAGACATGCAACATGGCCTGCCTTGTAGTTAAGTTGGGTGTATGACTTGTAAACTTCTCTCTTGTTATTAAAGGTTATATAATGAGAAGTTCATTGGTTTTGAAAGGCAGGCCAAACCCGGCCACTGGATTTCTTATTGGCTCTTTAAATGTATTGCATGCCTTTCCCTGAGTAACCGGTGTGGCTGAGGAGGGAGTGAATAGCTTGTTGGCTGACTGTTTGTAGCAAAACCTCTGAAGGATCAGTTGATCTCATCTGGGCTGGGGTCAGGAATGGCTGAGAGTCTAAAACCGTATATATGAGGATGGTTTTCTCTCGATGTTGCAATCTTTATTGTAACATGTTTTTGTGTTTAGTTTTTAGAGTTGCCTAACAATTTCATTTCAATTGAGGCTCAGTTGCAACTCTTTTATTATAAACTGTAGGGAACACGATTTTTTTAAACATTACTTAAAGACATTATCATGTTGCCTTAGGATTTCAATGATTTATATAGAGTTTTCCTGTGACAGCTTAAAACCAGAATGAGCCTAACCCAGTGCTTGATATTATTTTGAAATTGTTTTACCATAAAATTCTTTCATTAGAAGATGTAACTCTGGCAGAGAATTTCAACATACTTGCATAAATTGTGTTTCATATTACAACTTGTTCTCTACTTGACTTCATTGAAATTAATAAAAGGGCTCTTTCAGAAGGATCTGGTGAGTTAGCATCATTATTTAAAAAAAAAAAAAGTAAAGAACTTACTCATAATGTATCCTGTGTTGCTAAGTTTGCAAAGCTAGCTATCTCAGCCACACCCAAAAGCCCTTTCAGAAGACTGAAATCCACTTATTCATTTACCCTGGCTCAGAATTTACTTCCCAGTAAAGTAAAAAGTAAGAGCTGAGATCGATATGAATTTTCCCTGAGATATATGATGATTTCATGAAAAACTAACATTTGGAAATTGAGTTGCTGCCAAATCTTGAATGTAACATGTAGTTCCTTGTTCTGTGGTTAGAGAGATCCTTTAAAGCAGAACTTTCTGACTTGGGCCGTGGGTGCTAAAAACATCCCAAGGTGCTTTTTATATTCAAAAGGAGTACCATCACCCTGCCCTAGATCTGGAGGAGATAATGCCGGTCCCACTACAGCATCTCCCTGAGCCGTGGCCGTGTAGACCCTTGCTGCTACATTTTGGAATCATATGTGAATGACTTATTTGTATGGCCTAAAAATTAACTCAACAAGATTTAGTTAACCCACCTGTTTCCACTTCAGGCCGTGAACTGAGAGGCTAGTCTAAATGAGTCTCTGCATAGCCCAGTAGACATGCCATTATTATTGAAGTTATACAGATATATCTTGTCTACATAAATGTATTAAGATAACAAAAAGGCTTCACACAGGGCCTAACAACATAAAATAGGCACAACATAAAAGCTCATGAAATTTGAATTTATTTGTATGACGAATATGACAGCTGCTTACCTTATTTGGTTTGTAAAGTTTTGTTCTTTTGCTTTCATTTTTCCTTTCAGCATTTATTATTATATGCCTGAAACTAAGATATTTGAGACAAAAATTTATTAAGCCTTCAAGAAGTACATTCTTAACTTGGAGAGGCAAATGTGCAACATCACTAAATACATTAATCATTTGATTTTTTAAAAAACTCTAGGTACCAGGATGTCATGCCTTGCAGTACTAGTAACATTTTTTTTTTTTAAACCAGTAACAACTGTTGACCTTCTTTAAGCACTTCCTGTGTTTCAGTTATGTTCAAGGTGGTGTGAGGTAGGTGGTGAAATCTCACCCATTTTACAAAGGAGGATAATGAGGCTCACAGAGGTTGAGCAATTTGCCCGACTTTATATTCATGATTCAAACTCAGGAAATCTGGCTGCAGAATCCTTGCCCTTAACCATTACGTAAACTGCCTCTCGTTGACGGGCTTTGTTGAGGAAAAAGAAAGAACTCTTAGAAGTAAGAGAAAGTGGGAAGTCAGTACACCAGTGATAATGTGATGAGCTCTTTTGTGGAATATTAGATTTTTTTTTTTAATAAGTGATTATTTTGGAGGACTTTTGTTAAAATCTGTGTTGCTGAAACAAAGTGGCTTCATAAGTGGACTAATTCTGAGGGTGATTTACCACATATCCAGCATATCTTTCTCAGGCTACATGTGCTAATCCCCCAAATGAGGTAAGCCTGGGAACTTAGTGTTCTTACACATTACCTCAGAGACTAAAATCGGCTCTTAAACCAGTGTTGGGCTCTGCCATTCAAAGAGGCACTGGGGGGCAGTGCCTGGAAACAACGTAGCTAAAAGTAAAGCTTTTCTTCAGTCGAGGGCAGGCCTTCTTTCATCCTGTGACTCTTTTAAGCGCTCTAACAACCTCTTTCTGTCCTTTCTACTCCATTCACCTCAAACCCAACAGTTCTTTTTTATAGTCACACTACTAAACAGTGATTCAGAGCCCTGAAGCTCTTGTTTCTTTCTTGGCTTTGTCCACATTCCTGAGAGTTCCAAGTGGAAGAAGTGAAAATCGTCAGCCCACCCTGTTCCCGGGTCCTGTCGGCGGCCAGCACCCTGTCAGGAGCAGGGACTAAAGGTTCAGTGAGCGGCTAAGCTCCGCGGAGGTCCCCAGTAGTTTGTATTGTGCTTCAGGGGGTACTCCCTACTTAGTTCTTGGTATATTTTCCAAAAAAGTGTTTTCTCTTAACACTTATTTGCTGAACAAAGTTGTCTGCAAGGACCTTTTAGTTTTCACTTCAGGCAGCACAGATTTTGGCAGTTGTAGACAAAGTCTCATACTGTTTGGTGAGGTATAAAATAACACACTTTAACTAGAGAATGAATGCATTTCCAAGTTCACTATTAACGTTTCCTTATTCTCCAAGTAATAATGTCCAAAAGATGAGTTTTTAATAGACTTGTTACAGTTTAATGGAAATGTATCATCAGGTCTCTGAAATTGCCTCACTTAACACCCACACATGTAACACCTACCAATTATTTACACTTTTGATTCAATACAGTCATTATATTTATTTGTAAAAAACAATGCATACAGTTTTCTTCAGGAAAACCAGAAGCAAGCATTTAGTCTTCATCCTTGTCTTGGCATATTAAACCGACATTGGGATGCACCGTGGAGATGAATGTGTCCCACCCTGAGGACATTATGGCTTTTGACCGAGTAATCTCGTGGCCTGGTCTTTGTGTGGATTTTCTTTTAAACATGTCCAATCTTGACATTTTAAAATAGCATTTTATAAATTTGCCAGAAAGAGAAGGTGACCATACAATGATCAGATGGTAAATTCTAATCATGGGACATTCGCGTGGGTCATTTGTAATTGAAGACAGTGCATCCTTTGTAATTGAAGACAGTGCAAACGAGGACATGGGATGGCCGGGAACAGAAAGTGGAGAGGTGAACAGCTGCTCCCTCTGCTCTGTGCCCCCTCGTATCTGTAGCCAGGACCAGTTCTAGATCTCGTCCTTGATGCTCGGGGGCCTTGCGGGTTTGGCAGGCCAGCCGGAGCACTGCAGGCCACTCTGGATTACTGGGTTAGTGCTTTCCTAGGCTTTCCCTGCCTGACCCCTGCAGGAAGGAATGCCATGTGTCGGAGAGGGAGTAGGGAGTGACTCTTGAGAATAAAAATGTGGTTTTGGAAATGAAGAAGTGGAGGAGTGTGGAAAACAAGGAGAAGAAGGGGAATAAGCACAAATGGGGGAGAAAATGGGGAGAAGAAGACAAAGGAGGAAGAGACAACTTTTCCTGTCTCCCTCTCTCCTCTTCCCTGATGGACAACCTGGTTATTTCCGCTTTCTCCCTGAGCTTCCTCTTTTCCCCGCCCCTCCAATGGCACTGCCCTCAAAACTTCTTCCCTCCTCCCTCTCCCTCATCTCTGTGTCATTCCCAGCCCCTCACCCCCATCAACTTCACTGAGTGGCCTCGTCCCACTTTGCAGAAGGGTCCACCAGTGAGTGCCCCATTCACAGCCATGGCTGGCGCAGTCACTGTCACTCGGCGTCTGTTTTAGGATCAGCCTTCGCTACCCAATGAGCTCACCTAGACTTTCCAGGTTCCCTTCAAATAGAAGGAACCCTGCACCCATCCTTGTCTATCTTCCAATTGAGCGAATAATCTCCAGACCCATGAGATACGAGACAGGGGAAGACCTGCTGTGTCCTAGACATGGTGACGTGATTTCATAAATAGTATCTACATCAGTTCTGCAGCTTAACAGTGAGAAAGTATAGGATTTTTCTTGATTTGTGGATAGGGTAACTGGCCCAGAGAGAGCAAGTCACGCAGCTGATAAGGGGCTGAGCTGGAATGCCAAACCAGTATTTCCCCCTCCGGGGCTGGTGCTTTGCTGCCTACCAGGTTTCAACTCAAATGTTTGCTTGCTCTGCTTCCTGTTTAGAATTAAGGAAAACATTTGTTAATAGTTTCTTCTAAACTACAGCATTAACTCTCGATGTTTAATGATGTCTACACGTATATATGGCGGTTAATATTCAATATCGGGAAGTCTTTCACTGGGCTAATAAAACCTTTTTTAAGTATTCACAAATATGATTAAATAGAATTTAATTAGAATTTCTGTATGTTTGGTCTTTTTGAATTTCTTTTTTAACTTTTAATTTTTGTAGAAAATTCAGATAATCCCATCATTCAGAAATAATCACATATTAACATCTTCTGTATTTTCTTGGTCTTTTTTCTTTTTGCGTGTACTTAAAAATTTACGTCCTGAGTATTTTACTTAGTACAGTGTGAGCTCATTAAGTATTTGGAAGCATGATTTTAAATCGATGCCTAATATTCCATGTTATGTATGTACCATTATTTTCCTTTTTGAGTAATGCCCCTCTATTAATATTTACTCGCTGGCAGTCTCTCAGTGGATAAGAACTGATATAATAAATTTTTAAAATCCGTTTAATAGATTAAAAATAATGTTTGTTTTATGCACTAAGTCTGAATTATCAAAAACACACCATTTTAAGTTTCTTTGTTATTTTTAATTTATGTATTATAAAGATTAAATAATGGTCTATTTTTCAGGTAGAAGTTGTTTTCTAAAAATTACTTCAGAAGTTGAAACAAGTGATTGGAGTTTTGTTCTGGTAAAAATTTATTCCTTTTGAAAATGTTTTGATACTTTATTTGTTCAATTAGCAGACATTTCTTAAATCCCTTCCAGTACAAGGTGTTAATTGCTGAGAATAAAAAGAAGAAAAGCCTACTTTCTGCCTTCAAGAAGCTTATAATTCATGCAGGTAACATACATATAAGCATAATTTTATGTTAACATAAGTATAGTATTATAACACAAAAAAATAAATAGTAAAGGAAAGCTTCAAGCAGTGTGCAGGGAGACCACAAAGAAAAAGTGGTCAATTCTGATCAGTGGACTAGAGGGAAGACTTCCTGGAAGAGTTGACATTTGAGGTTGGCCTTGAGGCATGGGTAGGATGTCACTTGGAGAAGGCAGGAAAGGGCATGTGAGGCTGAGGGTATCGTATAATCAGAACCACAGGGGCCTGAGAGTGCATGTCATATTTGAGGAAAGCGAATGTTGCAGAGGGATTGGTGTATAATGTGCCAGGCTGGCGAGGGCAGGTGTGATGGGAGCAAGGCAGAAGGCAGTAGCAGATGAACCTAGAGCGAGAAGAGGGTCAGATAATTGATGATGAGTTCACGTGTGCCCGGCTCTGTGCTAAGCTCCTTCTCATACAAAAGCTCATTGATTTGCACACCACTTTTGTGAGCTATTCATATCACCACTCAAAGATGGAAGTAAAAGCTCGGAAAGCCTAAGTAATTTCCCCCAAAGTCACAAAGCTTGCAAAACTCAAACCTAGACCTGAAATTCATGCTTTCTTCCCCATCACCTTCCTACTTTGAGCTAAGCATATAGAAAGCCCTGAAAACTTTGGTAAGGTGTTTGGATTCTTTTGGAGGTAGTACCGGTTTTTGAGAAGTGACATCTGACTGGTGAAGATACTTCTAGGGGCAGAGTGAAGGGTGAGTTGGAAATAGATATTGCAAGAAGCGAGACGAGTTAGAAGACTACCACAGAAATCCAACAAGCCATGGAGAATCTGCACTACTGCAGTGGCGGTGGACAAGGCAGAGAGGTGGGGGGGTCTGAGAGGGAGTTTAAGCGCTTAGACTGACAGGCTGAAGACAGTGAGGAAGCCTGGAGTAGGTTAGTAGTCTCCCTTTAAAAAAAAAAAATCACGCACCCTTAATAGTTAAATACTTTGGGGCATGTATCCAGTACAAAAGTTTTAATATTTTGACCCCCTTTCCAGTGGATTTTCTTGCGTATACCCATTTTAGAGATCATTAAGAAGAATGGTGTTCAGGGAGGCTGGAGGAGGAAAGGGTAGCAGTGAATTAGAGTTTGGCTTTGGACATAGTGATTTCGAGATGCCTAACGGAGTGCAGCCATTTGAAGATGCTTCATACAAAGTTGAAAGTGGGTATTAAAGATTATAGAAGGAAAACAATACCAAGCTTATGTTCCTGTGAAATTCACCTTTATCTTCAAGATAGAGTCCAGTTTTGTTTTTTTTTCTCAGTTCTACTTTCCATGTAAGAATACTTATGGATTAAAAAGGAATCTGTTTTATATTATTTTTAGCTACATATCTTTTAATCGATTGTTTTACTGTTTTATCATTTGCTTCTCAACTAAATATTTACAGATTTTTGAAAATTTATCCAGTTTATCCTTAGCAATCTAAATTCAGGAGCGAGTATTCTTAAAATAGACTTTTTGTGTAGCTAAAACATAAAGATCTTTTTGAAGACCTTTTTGATTGAAATTCATCGACCTATTCGCACTTCTTTAGAATATTCAAAAGTATGAAGCCTCAACTTGTCTTCTAAGCAGAGAGATTCACCCAGAGATCAGAATGTCTTTATTAATGGCTTATGCTTTTCAGTAACTTTTTCAAAAGTATAATTCATGTTTCCTTCTGGCCAATCTTTCATTACTGAATTAATACCTACAAAGCCTAGCCCAGAATACTTTCAATTTACTAAGACTCTACAATTATATAATTAACAGCATAAATGCTGGTTAGTTTTTTTGGGGTTAGTTCAGTTGGTTTGATTTTAATTAAGAATACTTAATTAAAATATTTTATCATTGATATTCAGAGCATGTTTCCCTTTGGGGAAGTAGAGATGAGAAACAGCTGTAATCCTCCAGATCTCATGAAGTTCAAGTAACTTTCTTTTTGTCTATTTTTTAGTCATTGTCAATATCAGTATCCTTGATGACTATTGAATAACCAATGAATAGTCTACACTATGACAAGCTGATCACATGCAAATGTGAGAAAGCACCTATTTTTTTTTTTATTGCTTAATAGATAAAGGGTACAAAGAACTCACCAGACTAGGTCAAGTTCAAGTTCACAAAATGAGTCTTTGGTGCAATTAGGCAAAATGGATTCCCAAAACAAGTACCTAAAAATGGAAACCTTCCTATTGGAGGAAATTGCAAAGCAAAATCAAGTCAGTGGGTCTTCCTGATCTTGCCCCTGTCTTCTTAGACAGCAGGGGGCAGCAGCATGAGATATTCGTACCCAGTGGAGCCATTGCCTTTTGCTAGCTCTTCTCTTCGCTGAGTCTGTAAGTAGCAGGTACAACTGCCCTGGAGGAACAGTAAATGGTTGAGATAGAGGATTAAGGCATTGAACAAAATCACAATATGGCTTAGTGGTTGATAAAAATTCCAATATATAATTTGACACATGTTATCCTGTTCTCTTGTTTTTTAAGTCTTTATTCTAGAGAACAAATATTTAGGACTATGAGTCATAGAATGAACCTTGCAGTCTCAGGTGTTTACAGTTGTTTTATAGGTAGTTACAGGATGATCCGATAGACAGGAAGTGCTGTGCCATGGATCATAGATTTAGTCCATGTGAACGAATGATTGCTGACCTCCCTTTGAGAAAGCAGCTTGTTTTCATAGCTTATCAGTGAGTTCACAGTCTATTGCTCTTTGGTATTTGGCCAGTGTAAATCAGCACAGCTATTGCAAGAACAAATTGATTAAAGCATCGTAAGACCTTTGTTCTGGTTCTGCCACTTTCATATTGATAAGTGCTCGGAGACCAGCCTCTTTAAGGGCTTTTTCGCTCCTTGGAAGAGTTTTTCTTTTTTGTGTGTGTTGCCACAGGACTCTGATCATGCTCATCACAGCACTTTTGCACAATGTAGGTTGCAACCGACTGGTGAGTAATGAAATTGCTATAAAAGGTTGTGACCAGCATTTTATTAAAAAGGAAAAGATTACTGAATAGGGTAGATTAGAAATTACCACAGTGTGCATCATGGATAGGAAGAGTATTGTTTCATGAAACTATTGTTTCACTTAAACATATATTTACATATATTGGGTGGTAATGTAAAATACATTTCTTAGTACAGGTCACGGTAAAAAAAAAAATGAAGAATTTCATTGTTACATGAGCCACATCATCGTGGAATTATCAGTTTATAAGTTTATTTCGTCTGCTAGACTACATACCTCTTGAAAGAAGGAATGACGTTTTATCTAATTCCTAATACCTAAGCCAGAGCCAACTGACACATTCTAGGTATTCAGTAAATGTTTCTGGAATGAGTGAATGAATGAATGGATGAAAGTCTCTTCTCTTCTCTGAGCCTCATGTTTCTTTTTCATAAATTTGAACGTTACTGTGGTATCCCACAGTCTTATGGTGAAGATCAGTTGACATAATGGATGCGCAAGTGCTTATGTAAGCGCTGTATGCATATTAAGAATTATTGTCTGGCATAATTTTCGATATTATTGTTGGGCACCTAAACCTCAGGAACTCTTGAAATCTTAACTCAGTGTTCTAAAGATGACATATTTATTGCAGTACTATTAATAGTAATGAGATGTCCCTTTTTAGGTATTGAGTCAGGAGACAAACTTGAAAAATTAGGTATGTGCCTTTTTTTAACTTTATTATGGAACATTTCAACGTACAAAGTAGGCCCAGTAGAAGATGAACTTCTGTGTGCTTATTTTCACCTTCAGCAAACAGCATCTCGCAGCCAATTTTGTTTCATCTACGTCCTTCTCCACCTCCCCCTTCCCCTATTACTGTGAAGCAAGCTGTGTTTCATTTTCCTTCCCCTCTTCCTTCTCCTGCTCATCCTTTGCCTTCCTCTCCCACCTTATTTACTCCTCCTTTTCCTCCTCCTCTTTCTTTTTACCTTTTCAAGTACATATAAATAGTCTTAGCATTCTTTTAACATGTGATCATAAGTACCAAGAACTGTGGGTCGGTAGCTTAGACTAAAGTACCGATGTACTACTGTATGATGAGTTATTCTCTCATAAGAAGCAGCAGGTAAATAAGATATTTTATTTCCCAAGATTTTCATATGATGGTGACCAACTACATTGCAACACAGTGGTCACATTCCAGAGTTGTAACTGCTTCTGCAGGCGTAGTTACACAATTGCCAACTCTGTCATCTTGTACAAGGATGTGACTGTACAGAAAAGTGAGGAGTCTGAAGCATGACAGATCTCTTTTAAGCCTTTTGAATTTTTGTTTTCTATCATATAATAGCCTCTAGTGAGGCAACGTAGACTTTTGGAATGCTGTAAGGCTGTAATAAACTCCGCCTTCAGATGACAGCCCAGGGTTGTAACATGTAACTCAGAAGTCAGAATCCTTTAGAAGAAAAGAATTTTAAAAGCATAGTAAACAAGAATCATTTATGTGATAAATTTTTATTGATCTTTCTTGGTTTTCATCATTTTCTGATTTGGGTTTTAATATAATACAAGTAATCTTAAACCCTAAGGTTGTTTAATTCTGTGAAATATTTTATTTATGTAGAATTTTTCTTCCTTAAAGTCAAAAGTGGAATTTGTTTTGATTTTTAACAAGGTATCGCTAAGCTTTGCCCACTGCCGTCACTGAATAGTTTGTAACTTTGCATGGTTGAATTGTTCAACGGTTTTTATTCATTCTTGAAATTCTTTTCCAAAATATAATGAATATAAGTACACTTTTATTTTAAAATATTTCGAGCCGTATTTGTTCTAATTCAAGGAGATTGCCCCATGCCCACATGGGGAGGGCTGTGGTTTGGGAGTAACAGAGAGATGGAGGAGGTGAAACGCACGTGGTCAGAGCGTCGTGACTCCAAAACTGGTAGATCACAGATCAAGGCAGTTTCTAGAGGTCAGGGACATCCCCATTCCTCCAGTCTTCCCTGCCGAAAACCTGGAGATGGCCGTCTTTTCCTCGTCTGTTCCCTACACCCAATCAGTAGGTCCTTATTGATTATTAGAAGAATCTCTGGGGTTTACCTTTTCTGTCCCCATGATCAGGGCCTCAGTTCTGATCTTTATCAACGTGCCTCTGGACTGTAATCAGCAGTTGAGAAGAAATGAACTAATGCATTAGATTTTGACCTTGCCATTTTCTGTACATTTCATCCCTGTAACAATCCGGAGAGATAGGAAGTTACCTGTATTTTTCAGATTACAAAAACTGGTCAGGCTTTTTCAAGTATGTTATATTGCTAACAAATGACCTCGCTCCGAGTCTGTCTTCCCCTGTTATACAGGAATACCAAGACAATCTTTCTAAAATGTAATTTTTAATATAACTTACTTAAAACTTATAGTTACTGATTTAGCACTTTACAAATTACCAGTGATTTTTCACGCTTGATCTCATTCTGCACAAACTACTCCATGAGGTTAGTATTATCTCATGTGACCACCTTGTACAGTAACCAGGATTGACTTCTCGTTCCCATCAAACCAGTTAGTAGCTCTTACTATGGATGGCGTTCCACATTTTATGTGATGGCTCTGTTTTGTCCATTGAATCATATGTCTGCATGTCAACTGGAGTTGGCTTTATCCAAGCGAAACTTCCGTATTGTCCTCTTCAGGTACCATCCTCATTTCTTCCCTAATGTCTGCTCAAGACAAAACTCATCCACCTCTTTCCCCACCCCTGTTCTCTCACTTAAACTCTTCCGGTCCTTCAGCACCCATTTTAAGTCTTATCTTTTGAAGAAACCTTCCTCAATAATTTCTTTCTTTCTTTCTCTTTTTTCTTCTTGGTTTCCTTTTGTCAGATATGTTTGCCCTTGAATATATATTTTAAAATTTCCCCCCAACTATAAAATATATGCTTTGTGTAAAAATATTATATAGGATATTTGAGAGTGAAGAGATAGCTTCTGGCTTCCCAGTTCTTGTCTATAGAAGTAACCACTGTTATGTGTCTTTGCAGTTCTATTTTTATGCAAGAACAAGAATGCCCACAGGCACACATTTGCACACACACCTGCTTACACACGTGGGAGATGAATGTCGACATATATTGTATACGCAGACACCATCCTACAAATTTCTTTTTTCATTTGAAAATATATCTTGGAAATTTTCTATATCAATAAATATAAGTGATTTCATTTAAACGTATCTCTTTATTACCTGACATTATTTCACATCAAATTATTTTATGCACGTACATCTTAACTTTCTTTGCCAAAAGGAAATGGAAACTCCATGGCAGGAGCACTTACGTATTCGTTCTCTTTTCCGTGGCTTTTATTCTTTACTCTTTCTGCATTTACTGCATGTTTCACTATTTGTGCTGTGGGAAAATGAAGATGTTTGCCTCCAGACCCCTAAGGAGTTAGGATCTGGTGGGTAAGAATCTACATTTATACATATAACTAACACAAGGAGGAAATTGAGAAGTGACACAGATTCCTGTTACTGAAAATATGGCCGATTCGAACAATCCTCTTGCTGAAAATAATTGAAAATGTTGAATATGTATGAGAAGACCTCAGAGCAGCAAAGAGCTGAAAAGATAAGGAATTAAAGGCCAAAATCTAAGGAAAAGTGAAAGTTCAAAGAGGCTTAGGGACGGAAGCTGCTTTTGACCGAGGGCATTTGCAGATTCAGGCAAATTTGAACTTTGCCTGTTCCATAGGTAGTAAAACTATACAGAAACCTAGGAAATGATTAACAAAAAATTCAGAATAATGATTTTGGAGAGGGTAGGAGCATGCAAGGAGTTTCTGGGGTTTCAGAATTTTCTATTTATTGACCTAGTGGTAGCTATACAGAGTAATTTATTTTCTAAACTGAACATATTTATTTTGTGCACTTCTTTATGGACATAATTTACAACAGATAATTCAATATAAAAGAACAAATTTCAAGACAGTATATATTAGTATGATCCCAGTCGTGCATATATGTCATATAAATGGGTGTGTGCATGTGTGTATTATATAAATGAGATGTGTAATATAAAGTTACGTATAGATGTACACATATATCTAAATATGCATGTGTTGAGGAGTACAAATGTGTGTGTGTGTGTGTGTGTGTGTGTCTGTGTGTGTGTGTGTGTGTTTGTGTGTCATATGTAGATAAAAAGATCTGGAAGAGTATTGGAACTACTGTGGGCGACCTTGAAATATAGAACAGGGAAGGGGAAATAGCAAGGAAGGAACTTGTAGTTTGTGCTAATTTTTTAAAATCATCATTGTTATTTAGTACATTTTTTAAATCAGATCTAAAAAAAGATGGTTTCTGTCTCTGCTCCTAGATATAAAAATATTCCCTCCACCATGCTCCATGCCGCTTGGCACAGTACCTTTTCTTTAAAAACATGGCTTGTTCTTCTGCTGTATTGTAAGCTATTAAAGGGAACGAGACAGTGCCATGTGTATCTTTATGTTCCTCGTACTTGTTAAATCTCAGTACATAGTAGAAGGTCTGTAACTATTAGTGGAAAATGAATAAATAAATGTACCTTTAGAAGAACCTAGGATTCAGGGATCCAGCAGATAGAACACGTCCTGAGAGGCTCTTGTTATACTTCTGAGTATCGTTTTGTACCTGGCACAGCAGTGGGCATAATGTTGGCGCAGTCGATTTAAATTTGACGGACACTTTGTGGAACCTGTAGGCAAATGTGGATTCCATCATGTGGTGCCCTTCTGGATCCCAGGGAGCAGGAAAATAAAAAAGCTCTCTGAAAATTAAACTGAGAAATGAACACCTAACAGATTAAAGCCAAGAGAGGCAATCTCTTAAGAGACCAGAAGACTCCTTGGGCCGTAAGATTTGTCTGTAACCTAATTGAAGGTTATAAAAACACACAAACATCTTAAAAACACACAAACACATAAACTCTGCCTCAGAAGAGGACTTTCTCTGTCTCCAAAACAGAGAAAAAGAAAAGCTATTAATGTAATTGTCGTGACACCTACAAAACACTGTCTGACCAGTCATACCTGCCAGGTGAAGGCCAGCGTCCCAGCCTGCCTGGCAGGTAGATAATGCCGGTGTAGACAGCTGCGGAGCCTCATGCCATTATGCACTGGAATCCTGTGTAATTAACTTCACTCGCTCTGCTTCCAGGCTTTTACCCAACTTCCCTCTGCTGATTTGCCTTCCCAAGGTGATAATTCACCGTCGGGCTGATACAGACGGGGACATGCAGGGTGCCTGATTCTTCTATTGCTCACTGTAAATAATAAAGTCGCTTTCTTTTTCTTTTTTTTTTAATACATCTGTGTCTTGTGAGTTTTGTTAGCATGAGTCTGCATTCCCGGGTCCAGTCAATGAGGTCGGGTATCAGAGTCTGCGAGGCTCCTCAAGGTAAACACCGCCGTGTGGGCATCTGTCAGAGCGGACGGCTGGGTTTTCCGTGTGGTCACGCTCCATGCTTCCTTTCCATTCCACACACGTCACTAGCGTACTTCTCCCCACATGCTCTGTAAAGAGCATCTTAATCATGTGCACATTTCAGTTAGAGAGCATCAAATAGTATTATCTCAGTGACAGTAGATCTTTCCCTCTGGGTGAGTATTATTTGTTTGGATTTGCAAATTTCACACCTTCATGGATAACGGAGCATATGTACACCCCATTTCAAGGACCTCCGAAAACATTTCCAGTTCTGCCCTCACCCCCTCTTCTGATTTCGCTTCTGCCTCTCATCTCATTGTCAGCATTGGTCCTGGCATCATGCTCGGTCGGTTCCTAACTCAGGTCTCTCTTGCAGCGGGGAGACCTAAAGAAGATGGAAGACGCAGTGAGTGCGACAAGATTAAGGATAAGGAAGCGAGTAGAGCAGGCAATGAACGAGGTTATAGAATTTTTTTTCCTCCATTCTGTTCTTTCTCTTTCCTCAAAACAATCCCAGTTGCATTTGAAAGGGTTTCAGATCCCCCACATTGCTAGGGAAGAACTAAAACACGTGTTCTCAGAGACATGTTCAGCCTATCTGTGAATGCAACGGGACCTGAACCAGATTTCATTTATAGCAGTTTCTTGCCAAAAAAGGGTATGAGTGTAGGTAACAGGGCGAAACCCAGTACGACTCTTAGGTGAATCCCAGAAGTTTAAAAAAATTAACTGACGCGTCACATAAGTAGACTATTGGGCGGGACTCCGTCAGCCAGCAGTTTTTCCACTCTCTTTCCTCTTCCTCCCGGTTCACTTCAACTTCCGGCCGGAATAACTGATCACTCAATTTCACCATAAATTTGTCAGGAATTACCCAGAGCAATTCTCAGTCGTCTCTGTGGTTTAAAATAATACATTTTATTCGTAGGTTAGGACCTCAGACATTGCGGATGGCATAGGTAAATACAGAAACCTAAAAAGACAATTTTTTTTTTTTTTAGAAACTTGGTTCCTAAAAACTATTGTTTTAGCAATCACAGTTTTGTTCATTTATACAATTCGAGTTCTGCAGCAAAGTAAGATGCTATTGGATTAATAGTATGTATAATAAATTCCCGAGGTTCTCTCCTGTCCCTATACATGGATACAGAGCTAGTCTTGTGTACCGATGTTAAATGACATGGGGCCAAATGGCTGTATCAGTAGTCGTGGACCATTCTTGATTATTTAGATGCTGGTTAACCAGTCAGTGAATTCTTTAGGCCTTTTCACCACATCCACTATCCTCTGGCTCTCATTGTCTTTGGATGAAGAGTATGCTAAGGAGGACAGGGTCCATTTTTCATCCTTATGTGAGCAAATTTTGTTTCATAGCCAGAGACATCTTGCACTTAAGAGCAGTAGCTACACTGTGGGCTCTACAGTGATGGAAATTAGACTAGGTATCATTGAAATACTCAAAATCAAGGTTATCATGACCTCTGAAGTGCTCATCCTACCTTAGAGGGTTAGTATTAGGCAGTATAGTATGTTTTATGCTGATACAAGTAATTACCAAAAAGGGGAAAAAAACATTCTCTTCCTTCATTAAATGCTTTATGAATATGGTCAACACTTATAAAAATAAAAGAAAATGAGATAAGAAAAGAAAAGAAAGAAACACCTACAACTTTCAAAACTACCAGTGTTTTTCAGAACTTACATACATTTTCTCATTTTCCAAAAGTGAGTGATAAGAGTCCTGCAAATAGGGACGTCCATAAACTCTACTCCAAATAAAGACAGGAGTAGAGTGAGCCGGAGGAAGATGCTCACCTGGGAAGTAGTGAGTGCTTGACCCCCTCCTCTCCCTGCCCCTGCCTTCTCATAAGCCCAGGCCACGGTCTGCCTTTTGCTGCTTTTCTTTCCTTCTGTCGAAGGTCAGAGTCTAGACAGGGACTCACCGGACAGAACTGAAAAGACGGCTAGACTGGTAGAACAGAACCGTCCTGAAGCCGGGCAGCATTATGGCAAGCTGAAGTTTGCAATTTTCAAAATTATACAGAGAGCTTCAGACATGACATCCTTTGTAAGGAAGCCAGCCTTTCACACAGCGATTGCATAAGGACCCTATATGAAATGGCAGAGTAGACTGAAGGTCCTGTTCTCTTTCTGTTCTGCCTTTCTAAATTCTTTATCTGGCATCAGCTGTTTTCTTCAGTCTTCCTGCTGCCCTCTTAACTCCTCTGAGTCTTGTCCCTTTTCAGTAAAAAAGGTTTACCCTGGGCTTGATGTCATTCAGTTCATGTGTGTGTTTGTGTGTCTCTGTCTGTGTTGTGTGTATGTGTCTACAATTTGATTTTGTTAGTTTGTAGTACACTTTATCTTTTCTAACCAAATAAACTGCAACAGTAATCTTTCTCAAATTTTTAGGATGATAAACTCTAGATAGACTGAAAATTACCCTAAAAAAATGTATATACACGCACAAAATGTTGAGTCCAATTTCATAATGTTCATGCACTCAGTTACTTATTTATGGATCCCAGCGAGATTCAGAATCTGTGTCCGTTGATGGAATTCCAAAGTAATCTACTTTCATGGTCACTGGTGATATTCGAAAATGTATTTATTTACCAGATACTCACTGAATGCCAACTCTGTGCCAGAACTGTGCAGGACACTGGGATACAGTGAAAAGGACAGTGGCCCACCCATCAAAATTTACAACATAGTTGAGGAAACAGACAAGTAAACGGACCATTACAATACAGAATAGATGCAATATTAGGAGAAGTACGGGATGCTTTGGAGAGCACAGAAGGTGAATGTTTAATTCAGCTTTGGGACATCAAGAAATTCTCCTTTGAATGATGCCTGAGCCGTTCTCCCAAGTAGAAGGAATGCTATGTACAAAGTCGAGAGAGTTATAGACTTGTTTGTTGTGTTGAGAAATTAGATTTGATTTTAAAGGGCCTTACGTGGAGGGATGATAAAAACTGTCTAGTGGGAAGAGAGAACTCCGCCTGTAGCATGGAGGGTGGGTTGAGGGGAGGCAGGACAGGAAGCTGGGAAACTGTGGTAGGAAGCCTGGTAGAAAATAATAGTGATTTTAACTAAAGTCCTGACAGCATGGATGAAAAGACGAGGATACGTTGAAAGGATATGTATCGGAAACCACAGAATTTTAGCGATTGACTGAATTCAGTCCTTCGACAAATACTTATTGCGCTACTATGTTAGACACTCTAGTAGATATGGCGGGGAACTAGAGAGACACCATCTTTGTTCTCAAGTCTAGTGCTGATGACTTTCAGGCTTCTGGGATGGATAGCTCAGTGGATGATGGTGCCGTCCGTCAGAGATGAGGCAGAAGCGTGTCTCAGACCAGATGTCCCTGGTCAGAAGTGCTTTTTCAAGCTATGAATACCCCTCCTGAGATCTCAGGATGTCCTTGTTGCTGTGAATCTCTGCGTTGAATGAGAGTTGTTACTGATGAGAGAATGCTTCTATGTAAACAATATTCAGGGAGGGGCTTGAGAACCACTGACAGAGATGACAGTTGGATACAGGAAGTAGATGAGATCACCCAGGAAGAGTTTGTAGAATGAAAGGAAAGGAGGGCTGAGGCTTGGACATGGCAGAACCATGGAGAAACAAGGAGCCTGATGAAAAAGCCAGGAGTGTGTAAAGAATGTAAAACATGTTCCAAGATGGAGCCAGTGGGACAGATGGGAGGATTAGCACTGTGGCAGCAGCGGTCAGCTTCAGGATGTGCTGGCTAGGCTTCTGCTTCAGGACGATAACCTGAGCTTACATATTAAACTTCCCACGTTTATCACCAACCTTAGCTGAAGGGAGTCACGTCAGGAGCCTTCACATCAAAGGGCTCAAGAGCGGCCAGCAAAATATGATGAAGAAATTTTATGTTGTGTGAATAAAGCTGTCATTAAATAAGGAGAATAATAATTATGAAAAAGTCACTCTTAAACACATTCTATCAAAATTGTTATATTTCAAAAATGACTAAACTGTAAGCATCCAGATATGAGGGTGGGGTGGCGTGGAGTGAGGAGAAGCTGTTACCCTCAAAAGGGAAGTACATCTGTACCCAGTCACCTCAGCGCTGTGCGAAGAGCAGTGACACGTCACCTCAGACATTAGAGGAGAAAGGATTGTCATTCCAATTTTACATCGAGCTGAGGCATCTTTTCTTGAAAGGGCAACAAAAAGATCATCTTTGATGCCGAATGACTCACAAAATATCCCACTTTTCTACTTGCCCTGAAAAAAAAAATTAGCTGACTTAACTTTACCACCTGAAAGTTATCATTAGCAATCCCACTTTTTAGATAAAGAAACGGAGACTTTTTAAGCAACGCTGAATCAGTTGCCCAAGGTCTGACAGGGGCTGTGTCAGAGCTGAGATTTGAACTCTTTTGGACTTTTTTCCTACAGTATATATACTGTCCTGTGCTGCCACCACAAGACACGAGCCCTAGATGAGGAAATGGGCTTAGGCTTATAGCAGTGAGACTGGCTTTTCAACATATCGAGTTTAAGAGTTTATATAATATCAATTTGGAGATAAACCATCGGAAATATGGTCTGGAGTCAAGGGAAAGAGTCAGCTAAAAACATCATTAGGGATGCCGTCAGGCGCTACGACCTTGCAAATAGATGAGATCAATGGGAGAGTCGGGGTCGTCAGCAAAAAGCAGACAGAACTAATTCTGGAAACAACCAGCCTTGAGGAAGCGAGTTAAGAGAAGTAAATGTGTAAGACCTGGCAAAGGATGGTAAATACAGGAAAGAAGAGCAAGCAGGTCAAATAAACATACTGTATTTCATTCGTTTTAGGACAGACTATTTCTTACATTTTAGTATCTAAAATTAGCATATGTTTACTATCGATGAAGTCTTATAATTGGCACCTTTTTTACTTAGTAGTGCATAAAATAATGGTGAGTTTTATAACCGAAGGAGTATTTTAATCTTGTAGTCAATGGTTGAAAATCTATTTGTGTTTGTCCATTTCTAAATTATTTTAGAAAGAAAGCATACCTTTAACTTTCATTGGCTAAGCAGCGTGTAGATTAGATTAAATGGCTAGTCAGTCACGTGCTGTGTGGGTAGTTCAGGAGCTCAAGGCTCAAGCACTGCAGCAAAGCAGAGTCATTTAAGGTGTCCTCATCCACCAGCTGTGTCCCTTGGGTAAATCTCTTTACCTCCTTAAGCCTAGCTTTTCTGGCCTATAAAACAAGGATTAACAAACGGTACCTTTTTCTTAAGATTATTACAAGAATTAAATGAAATAGTACATACAAAGCACTTAACATTATGTGCCTGGCAGATGGTAAGCTCGCAGCTCTCCTTACTGTTTTCCATATTGCTTTCTCAGATCGAAAGAAATAACTGTCCTCCTCCTCTCACTCCAGAGTACTGCCATGTGACATCGGAAATAGGGAAATGCACAGGGAGTTTATGTACGCTATGTGAGCTCCGTGTTGCTTGGGCTTGAAGAATGTTAAACTTGTGTTATCTGCTAGAGAATTTGAATTAGCAGGTGTACACGGATTCCGAATTTTTTTGAGTCTAGCCCAAAGCCTTGCTTACAGTAGATGCATAATGAAGCACTGATTGATAACAATTAACCCTGAGGGGGCAGGCTCTGTGTGTGTGTGTGTGTGTGTGTGTGTGCTTGCGCTCTAAACAAAAAAGATGCGGGTTTTGTGGAGAGGTGTTTGGGGAATTCCTGTAGTATGTCTCAGATGGATTGCACGAAGTTTTTTTTCTTTTACTTTCCTCTTTATCTCTGATCAGTTCCAGGGGATTTTATAGTTTCTCAGATGTCATGGGTAAGAAGTAGTAGCCGCATAAACATTGGGTAGTGAGTGCAGATAGTGTTATAAATATACCTCTTAGTTTGTCTTATAAAACCAGCATTCCATGAGACTTATCTTTATTATGGGATTGTTAAATTAGTATTATGCCTTTCCTCCAAAAAAGTTTAAGATGAAGTCTTTTAGGCAGTTTGATTTACAAGGTAATTACATTTAGGAAATGTAATTTCCTAAATGTTCTGCCACACAGGAAGAATTCTGAGAAAATGGTTATTCCCCTGGGGAAAACTGATTTTACTTTCTTGGTTAAAGGCCACTGAGTATTCAGTTAATTATCAAGTCTCACTGATTTTTTGTTGGTTTTTTTTGTTGTTGTTGCTGGTCACAGTCATAACTTCTCATATAAGATTAGTATTTTGGAAACTTCATAGAAAACCTAGAAGAGATAAAAGATTTTCAGGTCTAAGTATGTATTTCTAAAGCTATAATTAGGTATCTCTCTGCAAATTAGTAAACTAAGCTATTATTTTTTTATTTAGTCAAAATTCACCTTTTAGAGTTTGGCTTATAATTTGAATCCTTGTTGATGTCAAATTATTTCATTTTCTTTGACTTTAATAATTACCTTTAATAATTCAAACTCGCATATCTCTTGCTCACATTTCTGCTTCAGTCGTGTTTAAAGGTGTTTAATGACTGAGGCCTTATGCGTTCTTTCATATTCTATTTAATGGCTAGAGACATGCCTGTGCATAGTATTTGAGTCATCAATGTTTCACAGCACATTTTACCAAGAAATGTAGTGCATCATCGAGTAATCAAATTACAGTGATATCTGTTAATGGGACCCAGTTTGCAAAAATTAAATAGTGTCCCCCTGTAAAAGAAAGAAAATTAACAAGACTCACCATTCAGATTCTGAGGTTTAATTAGCTCTGACTTGCTAAAAAAGGAAACAGAGCAGGTAAATACTATATACTTCCCATATATAACAAATTATGAATCACTGCTGATTTTTTATATAACTGACCCACATGGATTCTGCTGTATTCTTTTATCTATGCACCTCAGTTTTTTTGTTTTGTTTTGTAAAATGGACTATAATTTGATTATCTCATAAATTCGTCCCATTTCTAAAATGCTGTAAGACGTTAAGCCTAATTTCCTTTGAACCTTAATCCTCTTGCCAGTCGATATGGTGGAGTCGTCTGGAAATGACCCTCCTTGGTGCAAGTGACTGACTGACATTGTGAAGTTCCTTGTGGGCAGTTTGGTACGAAGTGGATCCATTTATTCAGCAGACTAATGCCATGTTCGTAAGAGCTCCTAGTTTAGTAGTGTTGTGGTTTTAAAACCTAGCCCCCAAATTCTTTGACACTCCTCCCATCAAAAGGTGGGGCTGTGCTCCCTCCCTTGAATCTGGGCTCTGGACTGCCCGACTATAGACTCTTATTCAGCTTCTCTTCAGAAACTTTACCGGTTTCTGGGTGGAGGCCTTAAAAAACTAGCAGTTTCCACTTCCTGTCTCTTGGGACCCTCACTTTTAGAACCGAGCCGCCATGCTGTGAAGATACCTGAGCTGCTGCCCCACGGGAAGACCCGGGCAGACAGGGCCTGCCAGCCAGCACCCACTGTCACCTCTAGGAATGGACCATGCCGGAAGCGTGCTCCAGCTCCAGGAGAGCTGCCCCAGCTGACACGGCTCTGTGTGGAGCAGGGACAAGCCGTTCTCACTGGGCCCTGCCCAAATTGCAGATTCATGACCAAAATAAATGACTGTTGCGTTAAACCACCAAGTTTTGTTGCCAGAACAAGGTAGACACAAACAAGCAATTTTGAAGGTGTGTAGAATTGCAATGGCAGTGATATAGGTATCACAGCAACACAGAGACACCTAATCCTTCCTTCACCATCAAGGAAGACTTCCTCAATGAGATGACAAGTCAACTGCGTCCTGAGTGAGTAAGGGTTAGCCAGGTGTGGGGAGAGAGGGTGGGGTGTGCTGGGCAGAAGGGACAATAGCGTGATGAGAAGTAAAGCCAGTGTACAGACTAGAAAGTGTGCATCCCTACTGACAAATAGAAATGGAAATCAGATCTTCTAACTCCTAAGTGTTTTCAGTTGTGCCACCTACAGTTTTGGAGCTGAGACTAGGTTGGGTTCATCTAATCCTAACTCCCCTTTTACAGATGAAGCGACTGAGGCAGCAGCCTGGCGAAGTGAAAACGCGACCGTCCCAGGTTGGGTTGCCTGGGAAGCCGACGCTGGTGTGCAGAAGTCTGTTAGGGAGGGTTCTTCGAATCCAGACCTGTGGGAGGGAAGGCGAAGGCGAAGCGGGAGGGGACAGGGTCACACAGAAGTGGAAGTCAGGTTGCGATGGCGCAGTCTCAACAGCAGCTTCAGCCAACGTTGCAGGGACGCCCGAAGGCAGGTGACCCTTCAGAGCCGTCCTGGGTTGGGGAAATAAGGCCAGGCTTTTTACACTCATTGACCAGCCACGGGGTGCTGGTCACTCCAGGAATGGCCATGATCTTGGGCAAGGCGACTCTCTTCAGCTAAAGTGATAACCAAAGGGGGACCCAAAGGTGGCTGAGAGCTGAGGATTTTCTGCCAGCAGTGCTCCCAGCCATGTCACCTCTGAGGAGCATCTGGAGGACACCTCTGTGTCCACCACGGTGGCCTTTGGAGTTATTAGTGCCTTATTCATGGGTTTCCATCCTGGCTACTTACGGGAGGCAGATTCCGGGTAAGCCTACTTTAACCCTCAGGATCCTTCACTATAAAATAGGAAAAATAATGTGAGAGCTAAGCCTTGGTTTCATTTGTGAAATGGGAAGAACGACTGTACAGTCCTTTGGGGAAGGTTGTTTAGAGGATCTGGTGAGATCATGAAGTTCCCAAAGTACCTGTTTCTTTTAGAAAATTAGTTATTATTATTATACCATAATAAAGTATCAGTGCTAGATACATAATATTTGCCATGAAAGTTGCTTGATAAGCATTTCATTAAAAACTGTGCCAGAAATGATTAGTGACTTGCCAGAGGCCAAAGTCAGTGTCAAAGCCAGGGCTGGAAAGCATCTTTCTTACACTACTCTTGAGTTTGGGTTTCAAATTAAGGAATATGGGAGGAGAGATCTCTGTGGTGGGTCATTGTGGTGGAAGGGAGTGGACCCGAACGTGACTTGACCCAGGAGAGGCTGATTCTTTAGGCCCAATGTGAAAATAGGTTTTTCAGAATAGAACCAAGAGGATAAAATTAAATATGAAGTCATCTGAGTAGCAGTACTCTATGAAAACAGCGCTGCAGCAGACGATGATTACAGTTTGGGACAGGTTACTTTGTCCCCAGTGAATATACACGACTGCTCTTTTGTGCGTCTGCACCAGATCTGTCTTCCCCAGCAGATCTAGATTCTGGGCCTGCTGGCTCCCTCACTTACTGGATGTCGAACCAGGGATAATTCACTCTCCCTCTCTGAGCTTGAGTTTCCTCTCTAGAATGAGGATTTGGATCTAGGTAAGCCCTTTCCTATTCTATCATGCTTTAATTCTTTAATTCCCAATCTACCCTACAGCACAGAAAGTTTAAAACAAAACATGGCTATATTATTCCATGCGTAAATGATCTTATTCCACGTGTACAAAGAAACATCATGTGTTGAACCAAACCTACAGACGAAAGTGTTCAATAACTCTTGCTAACAAACCCTGATATTTACCTTTCAATGAGAGAGGAGACAAAAATCACTGTTTGCGAGTCAACCAAAGTACTCCATAGCCTTCACAGAATCGTGTCCTTACCTGCAGTTTTTGTGGAATCATCAAAATTTGTTATTTAACATTTATCGACAATCACTGTTTTGCTGGATACTGTGCAGGGCGAGTTTGTGCAAGTTGAATCCTAGCATCATCAGTCTAGGGAGAAAGTGGAGAGGTGATCAAGTTCATGAAATGCAAACCTTCTTGCTTTCTATCAGAAGACACCTAGACGTTCAAATTTAGTCTAGACCCAATATCGTAAAGCCTTTATTGTTTATGGAAGCATCTGTTTTTTACTTTTCCAATTAGGCCTCTCTGTTCTGCCATTACTATTCTCATGTAATTGGGTTTATGACTTCAGTAGCTTTTGAAATTTCAGCAACTAAACTGTCATTGGAGACTTATCACACTTAAGGCATTTTAATATAACTTGTATTAGTATCTTGAATTCTGGGAATTTAATCAGTATACTCACATTTAATTTTTTTTTTTCCTGAACCATTATACATTTTCCCAGAACAAATATTTAATCCTTATGATTTTGTAACCGAGGGATTTAAAGATTAACTTCGAAAATAGGTCAGGGAAAAACATCTACTTCAGTTTACAGCTAATCAGGCAAGGGAGTAAAAAAAGCAATTTGGAAGCTTTTGAAAAGCATTTGTGAAATCAATTTTATGTAATTTTATGAAAGCTGCTATCTAATATAGCTAAAGTATGAGTCAAACCTTCCATTAGTTTTGCCACTCCTTCATTCATCCATTTATTATTCATCCATTCGTCGTTCATCCATTCATTTACCAAACATTGCTCTAGGCACTGGGGTAACAGAGATAAATAAAACAGCCAGAGTTTACTGTGTGTCAATCCTGTGCCAGGCACTTTGAAACTTGAGAACTGAATGCTTACAGCTCCACAGTCTGGTGCGATGGGGTGAGCATTACAATGGGAGTCCAGTTGTTTTCCTAAACTCACTACTAAGCTGTGTGACTTTAGGTGAGACCCATCCTGTGTTCATTTCCTCATCTCTCCAATGGTATCGCTCGCCCTATTTACTTTATAAGTTTGATATAAGAATCCAATGAAATAGTGATTTTGAAAGAGCGTTGAAAAGTAGCAGGCATTATGCAAAGCCAAGTAATAATCTTGTGACTGTGGTAAGTGGTTTTGACCATTTTATTGCCTCTGTGAAAAGAGCTGAGGATGAGTACATTTTTATTGTTCTCTTGAGCTAGATCTGCGTGTTTATGATGATCGGCCTTACCATTTCTTCCACATGTACCACTGCCCTACTTCCCACCCATCCAGGGGCAGAGACTTCGTAATGAGGTAGCTGGGAGAATGATATCTACAGCTGGTCGCACTTATTTAGAAAATATTATTCAACCCATATACTGCATTAAATCGACAAGTATTGATTATTAAGTACCCAGATTAAGAGAGAAGAGAGAGGGATAAGGGATGAATTGACATCTGTCTTCAAGAAGCCTAGACTTGAATTTGAAAATTCAAAGTGGCCAAATAGAAATCATTATCTTAATTGCAATTTCCCAAAGATCTGTGCAGAGACGTCCAGTTGGCCTTATGTTTGTAGGGGCCGTCTCTCTTAGACACTGAAACGCCCGTTTATCCCTATTGGATCATAGGACAGATGAATCCTATGAGGAAACTAAAAAATTACTTCTAGCTTCATGTTTGATTTTCTGTTAGGTTTTAGGTCTACCATGCTGATGTTCTAGAATGAGATAAAAGGTCTGGTCTTTCCTAGAACAAACCCAATCCTGGACTAACTCGAGACTCCCTCTCCAATCAGCTCTGGAGTTCAGAGGCGTTTGTGTTTTCCTCACGACTGTCTCCCCAGCGCCTAGAACAGCGCCTAACGACCAACACTCACTAACGTGTTTTGAATGAATGAAGGTCTCAGTCTCCCGTGTAGAGTTCTGATACTCTGATACCCCCAGGTAGCTGTCTCCTTGAAGACGGTCTCCAGATTTCCAGTGTCTGGCATGTAATTGGTGTTCTGGATGCTTGTCAGATGAACACAGGGACAGGTGCAGCCAGGACTGTGATGGGCACCCCAAAATCTCCCTGGAGTAAGCCCTAAAAGCAAGGAAACAACTTACGCCGGGGAAGTCTGAGGCGTAGCCCAAAGTGGCCTGCCACACATGTGAAAATTTGCGGAAGCTTCTTTTTTAATCTTAGCTTTTCTGTTTCTTTTACCTTTTCGGCGCTCTCCATGTTCCTTTCAAATAGTAATCCTCAGCGGGATGGATAAAACTGATATTGCAAGAGGCTAACTTGTGTATATTTCTGCTGAGTCCCATCCGAGTCTTTTTTACCCAGTGGCAATTGTCCGTGCAGGATATCCCAGGACAGGGCTGCCTGTTCTTGAAGCCACTTCAGAATCTCGTAAGAGAGAATTGACACAGGATAGGAGAGGGAAGTAGGACAACTGGCCAGAGTTACTTTCTGGGAGTTTATTGTGCCATCTTTCAGCCTCATTGACTCTTCTAACTCTTCTTAAACTAATAATAACACTAAAAAATGGTCTTACTTCTTCCAGTACCTTGACACGTGCAGATATCTCATCTGATCTTCACAGCACATCTATGGAAGTTGCCTTTGTTTTGATGTTACTATTTACACAAATGAGAAATCTCAAGTGAGGCACTTGCCTCAGGCACAAAATTTAAGGAAGTGCCAAAAAAAAAATCCAATAATCGAGATAAATAATATTTTCTGCAATACTTTAAGAATATTCAAATTTATGCAGAATCTGACAGGGCCAGGATTAAGGTATGGCGAATGAGGTGAGCTGTTCAAGTAAGCGCAGGGTCAGGTCCTGTCTTGATTTAAAATTTTCTGTTCTTCATCGTGGATCTTTTTGGCATTAATTTTGATTTTTAGAATATTTCATTTACATTTTAGTTATTTCGATTAATGAGTTTTTTGGGTATCCTCTGAAATTTTGCCCTGAGGCCAGTGCCTCCCCACCCTAGTTCCCATCCTGTCTTAAAGAATGAGTGCCCCAGGTCATACAGCTGGTAAGTAGCAGAGCCCGCATTTGAACCAAGGCTTTCTGACTGCACATCATGTTCTCCTCCCGTCGCACCGCATGGCCACTTAAATGCCTAAGTTTTTTTTGTGTCTGAACGTCTATTGGTCTTTGTGATTGCTCTTTAAATTCTCTTAAGCCCCATTATTTCAGACTATCTGTAATACTCCCTAATGACCTTTCCTTGTATTTTTTTTATAATGCATATTATGTACCCTCTATCATTTTAAATTATTTGATTTCTAAGCATTTCTAGATGAATCTTATCTCAAGGGCACACTACAAAATGATCACCTTGCTTTGAACAAAATTCTGTAACAAATTAAGAACATATGAACATAGCTAACTCCGCATGAGCTGGGGGAGAGGAGATCTATTTTTTATGCACCATTGAATTGTAGAATGAAAGAGTGATTAGAGTAGCAACTATGAATTCAGCAGCATGGCTTATAAAGTCAAAATTCCTACAGATTTTGTTCTTTATTGAAGTTTCTTCAGTGATAAAATGGTAATAAGGACAAACATCACCTTCCGTGGGGGTGGGAGCGAGCGCGTAGGGTGCGGGAGGTGTAAATGATCTTCTTCTGTGAAGATTTTGTTTTTCTGAGGTGCACATCAGTCCTTTGGTCCTGCTATGTAGTTGGGAAGAACAGAAAACTGTCTAACTGGTCGCTTTCCTCACACTTGGCCTTACTTCTGAATAATTTACAAGCATCCTTGAGAATTTCAGGTTCACTATTCCTATTGGGGATGAACAAAAATGAAAGTACAGGGAGTAAAATCAAAGAGAACAGTAGCAGACTTTTGTTTTTCTTTGCAATTAAGTCTTAGTCGAGGTAAAGGGAGTCGAGGGCAAGGAAACAGACCTTGGAATTGATACTCCGGTGTTTATTAAGAAGGATGAAGGGAGATGTTAGGCGTTACTGTCTACCTGGAAATATCATAAGGTAAAACCTCTGATTTATAAATAAAGGCATCGAACACCGGGTTCAAGGACCAGACAGAGAAGTGGAAAAGGGTATGTTCTTTTATTGCTTTACTTTAGTGAGTACAATTATGTATAGGGGCTTTCATTCGTGTGGCATTTTTATGGGAGATTGTGAGAAGTGAGACTAAAAAGTAGGGCCAGACTCCTAAGGGAGTTAAATGCTAGGCTAAGAAATGAAGACTTTATCTTAGAGGTGATATGGAACTATAGGAGACTTTTGAGTGGGGGAGGACCTAATGAAACTAATATATATATTTTAAATTATACAAAACCAAAGTTTATTACCCTCCTCCCAAAGTTTATATATATATACAAAAAGTTTAATCTGGTAGCATTATGAAGGAAAGAAGAAATAGAGACAGGGAGAGGAGTGATTTGTGTGTTAAAACAAGTATTGTGAGCAGTATTTTTGGTTGGTTCAATTAGAAATGCAAGGAAAGGGTGCCTGTGAGATATGTGGCAGAGGAAATTAGCTTTAGTCGCTGGGGCTTATATTGATTATTAGAAGGAGAAAGAGGTTTTAAAAAAAGGACCCTGAGGTTTTATCATGAGTGCCCCCTGAGAATGGTCAATGCGTTACTTTAAAATAAATAAATAAACAAATAAGTAAATAGGAACTGTTTGGGGAGTGAAGGAAAAGATAATATATTCATTTCACACATATTTCTTTGAAGCAATGGTGTGACGAGCAATTCAAATGCCCCTTCGGTTGTTGAGGATGCAGAACTGGAATTGGGAAAAGGACCAAGGCTAAAAATGAATTATTTAGAAGTCGCGTATCCAGATAGAATGTTGAAATATTAACAAGAACTGCACAAAGGGCTGAGATGGACATGTGTCCATTGTCTAGAAAGAGGAAGAAACGTCATAGGAATGGTTCGATATGGAGGAGGTGCAAGGTCTCAGGAGTGTAGGGGCCAAGGGAGGAAGTAATTTCAGGAAGAATGGTGAGGCCAGCACTGCCAGAGCCTGCAGATCAAAACTAATGAGTAATCACAGGAGAAGTCTTGAGCTTAGGAGATAAAAATTGAGATCTAGGAGGAGGAAGAGTGTCAAAAAGTAGGAAGCTAACACAAGAGGTGATTCTGTTGGTTGACCATTATGTGAACTTTAAATGAAGTTAACTCGAGAGATGATATTTTTCCTGGATGACTAGTAGACATTTAAATCTTTCGTGTTTTATCAGTTTCAAAGATATTTTTCTAATTGGCAGATATTAGGGGAAGGGGGGGTGAGATTGTGTCTTTTTTTTGATGTATCTTTAGGTTTCATAATTCTTTTTCATTTTCACAGAATATGAGCTTCTTGTGCATGGCTGTCTTTACTCATTCCCCAAAATGGATTAAGGTAGATTTGGCTTTTTTACTTTGAGTAAAAGAAGCTGGCTCATATATGGCTGATTTGGTTTCATGTGCCCGATGGCCTGCCAGAGCAAAGAAGTAAAATACTGTTGTTTTTCTTTCACTTTTTATTATATCTGTGGAGAAAAAAAAAAACCATACCACTTTAAAATGACACGCCTCTGAATTCCACTCAATGCTTGATTAATTTATTTCCTGTCTCTGTCATGACTTTGAGGAAGATAAGTTTTTACAGCAGGAATTCTGATGGATGTGTACATTCCATGATCACAGCTTTCTATAGAATCATTAAGACTCTTGTTTTACTCTTTGATTGTTTGCTTCTTGGCAATTGTTCTTGGAATCTGACTAAATCTAAAAGCTTAAAAGGCAAACTTGAATCGTTTAGGTCTGTATTGCAAAGGATAACTTGGTTCACTTGAGTCTTCATGACAAGACATCCTTAGTCTCTTATCATCGTCATCATGTATAGTTAAAAACATCAATGAAATTAATTTCTTAAGAGCCTTGTAACCAAGCTGAAAGTATAACAAAGTAAGGTAACGTAACTAGTTAACATGTCCTCTGGAAGACTTTGTTCATTCATTCAGTCATTTATTTCACATTTCCTGAGTACATACATACTTCACACCAGGCTGGAGTAAAAACCAGTCACACACCTGGTGTTCTTCAAGACTAGACTGAAATCTTCACAAGTATTGAGACTCTCCACACAGTGGAATATATGGTGTAGCAGATAGCCTAAGGAGCTGTGAGAAGAGAGAGACTAGCATACGATAAGGAGAGAAGTAACTAAAGAAATTGGAGACAGCATATAGGAGACAGTTTATGCAGATCCTTACTTCACTTGCTAAAGAATCTGAATTTTATCCTGAAAGCAGTGGCGTGTGTTGAATTACTTTAAACAGAACCAGGTCGCGATCAGCATTACGTTACATTCTGCGTAGGATGACAGATAGATTTGAGGTGGAGGGACACCCGGAAGCAGGGAGTCGGTTATAAGACTGTTACAGTAATCATGTTGAGGAGGGTCTTATTTATGCTACTGTCAAGGTGGGCGTGGAGACGGAGTAGGTTTGAGAGCTGTTTGGGAAGTAGCAGTAAGTAGTTGAATAGAAGAGAGAGGAAGGAGTAAGAGACAGGTAGAGTCGAGGACAAGTTTGCGGCTTAAATGCCCAGGCTCTGGGGGACAAAAGACAGATGGGTCAGCTTTTGGCTGCCTTTAACATGAGATTCCAGCAACTGCATCTCCCTAGGCCGATTTAGTCCCTGACATGAATCCTACCTGTTCATCTTTGAAACCAAGGATGAAATGGCTTTTGGCGTCCTTGGACCTTTGAAACAGTACTGAATAGGTGTGAATCAAGTTTCACAGGTAGGAACCCTGGGGTTTCTACATCAGGGCTCTGGAAGATGTGAGCTCACTTTTATTGCAGTGGGTTTCCTTTTGATAGTGGCTTTCGGTCTTGCTTTTTAATAACTCTGTAATCACATGTTTGTTTTCCCTTGATAATGATTATTACACTTAGCACTTTGTAACTTCAAGGAACTCAACAACATTAAATAATTAATTTGCATAATATCCCTATGAGTTAGTAGGTTATTTCCCCGTTTTCCAGATGGGAAAACCCAGAGCAATACTCAGTGACTTACCCAAGGTCACACAGCTTCACCTTGACAGAACTGAATTTTGAATCTACAGTTTCCTTTATCTTATCACATTCATGGTCTTAACTTATTAGACCATGTTTGCCATTTCGCTTATTCAAACATCTCAGCATTTAGATCTAGAAAAAGGCAAGCAGGATACAGGAAAGAGTGAAAGTGACCAAATGACTAAGCCCTGCATATGTGGAGAGGGTGGGAGGGCGGGGCTGGGAATAGTGATATAAACAAGTCTCAACTCTAGTATATCCAGAGAAAGAGTGTCCATTTTCCAGTGGCTCTATGACATCGTTTCAGCTAACAGACCAGTCAATCATTGTGACAGGAAGTGTCATATGGCACACTGGTATAACTTTAACACTATACACAGCAGCAAGAAAACAGTTATTACAGAAATCGTTATATATATATATATGTATGAGTGTGTATATATATAGATATATAGATAGATATATAGATAGATATATATATAGATAGATATATATATATCTATCTATATATATATCTATCTATATATCTATCTATATATCTCAACTGAGTTTGGAGCTAGACAGACCTGGTTGAAATCTCTCCCAAGGGGGAGCTGGATGACTTTGGGCCAGATCCGTATCCTCCAGAAGTGCGAGAAGGGTTAGATGGTGATGCATGTCGAGTGCCTAGCATGGAACCTGACAATTATTGCTCATAAATGGTTGCTCTCATTTTTATTCTCATTCAGAGACAAGATGTCATACTGAAAGGGCCCTTTGATTTTTTTCTGTTGAATGACAGGACCTGGTGAATTAAACTTTTGAGGAATTACAGGCTGTTAAAGAAGCCAGTGAGACATGTTGATCTTGAGTCAGCTAGATACGGTATCACCCCCTCATTCACTGACAAATATGGAAAAGTAATTTCAGGAGGTCAGTCATCAGTGTGGGACTTCCAAAACATTATAGTCATGTTACAGTAAACTTTTTATATTTGTTGTGTCACAAAGATTTATTGAAGTGATAAAAGTTATTATGGAAAACAGTGTGCGGTAACTATGGTAACAGTTATTTGATCTCACAGTAATTAACTAAGCATTTAGTTGCACAATACTTTCACAATGCCTTCCTGGTTAGTTCATTAAACAAAATTAGCTTTTGTTTGAACTGCCTTCCTACAGCGCCTTAAATTTGATTTTAGTTCAAAAGAATTGGAAAGTGTATTTTAAAACTACCTTTCCAACTTACAGTTTATGGACATATTTGAGGTTGCAACTGGATTTCGTTTAATTTTTTTTTTTATGCCACAGCATGATCATGATTCATTGGATTATGCCCTGAAGTGTGTCCTTCAGTTTAGTAGAGTGGGCTAAAAAATGAAGAGTAAAAAATAAAAATAAAAAATAAGAATGGTAAATTGGAAACCAACTTCTTAATTCTGGCCGCATTCCTGGCTCAGATTGCAGAGTGGGGTCAGCTGGTGTCCTTCCCATGACTTAGCTTCTATACCTTTTAAATTGGGTTGATGTATTATAAGTGTTAGAATCCTAAGATCTCATGATATGGTCATTTCTTGATAATCTGCATTTCCTGATGGGACCCGGGGCTAGTAGGTACCCAGGTTTTTAAAGCACTACCCCGTCCAGGTGCCTCTTCTAAACTGTCCAGCATAACTCACGCAGTGTTCAGGTACCTCTGCTTGTGCAAGGTGGAATATATTGCAGATGATTCACCTCAATGATGTTATTCTCAGAGAATTTCCAGAGTTCTCGAGATAAGGGCCTTTCAAATTGTGTTTAAGAAAGACACATCTGCTCTACATACCCGTCTCTGCTCACCCTCAATATACAGTTGAAGCTTAACCCATACTGTTTGGCAGATTGTTCACTCGATTTTTTAAAGACAGTACGAGCTTTTAAAAACTAGTTGCTTTCTGACTTGTGTGTCAAGTTCTTCTCTCCATTAACTGGATGTCACCTATCTATTTTCAGTTGGGCGAGTACTTGGGGACCGTAACAATTCCAGTTCTATGCGTATTTATTTGCCTAATTAGGTTGTTTTCTATGTAGAATAAATGAATCTTCAGTTTCATTGATTAGGGTTAGAATTCTAATGATTAGAATCTATTTGTTTGTAATTGCTCTTAAAAATTTTTTGGCCAATTTGAAGATAATAAAAACAATAATAATGGAATAAGTTATTCCACGTGGCTTTGACACCTGGCTCATTTTTTCCCCATCTTCCCCATTCCTGCTTTTACCCTGTATGATTTTGACACCTCAGCTGAAAAGGCCCCTAAAACTCTTCACACCTATTTCCTCTTCCATAACCTCTTCCTCTTCATTGAACAGTGTCTTTCTTTCACTCCATTTGGAAAAAAAAAAAAAAA